>NC_051409.1:43261328-43261564 GCF_015228065.2 Penaeus monodon
AACGTGCGTAAGATATTTCTTCACTGCAGCCTGACCCTTGTAGATCAGTCTCCCCCGATAATATTTGAAGTAACAAAAATCTAAGCACGAACTTCACGAAAAAAGCTATTGTGCCACGTATATTATTCTTAATAAATAACAATGCATATTGTTTCCCCTAGAAAAGGATAACAGACGAAAGATCTAGTCTGAGTCACTTAGGAGCACATATGATCTCCTCTAGAATGGAAGTTTTC
>NC_051409.1:43263299-43263557 GCF_015228065.2 Penaeus monodon
GTGACTAGACTAGATCTTTCTTGCGTCTGGCTCCTTTTCTAGGGGAAACAATATGCATTGGTTATTATATTTAAGGAATAATATACGTGGCAACAATAGCTTTTTTCGTGAAGTTCGTGCTTAGATTTTTTGTTACTTCAGAATATTATCGGGGAGACTGATCCTACAAGGGTCAGGCTGCAGCTGATAGAAATATCTTTACGCACGTTCACATACACACACATACACGGGTGAGACATATAAGCTCTATTATTAGTG
>NC_051409.1:43263648-43264350 GCF_015228065.2 Penaeus monodon
TTTGTGCATGTCTCAATAAGAATGAATTTTACCAACATAATATTAACACCTAGAGTAGTCTCCCTGTTATATCTTCCACGCGAATAATAAGCAGAAAGCTCTGACACGAAATGAACTTTGACCAAAAGGCGTCCGTTCTTTCCGACAATGGAACCTTTCAGAATAAGTCACCGCGATGGCGAGATTATTAGAGATGGAGAACTACTCATTGCCAATTTCATCTGCTTTTTGAACACAAAAGACGTGTGAGACCGAAGAGACACGGGACGCAAACGGAGAAAAGAGCTGGTCAGAAGGCATAACAAAAGATGTCTCTCGACTGAGATATTGAAAAAAGACGATCCAGATGACACGTTCCTTCCCGGAAGTCCTGTGAAGAGAAATTGAAAGAGACACATCCGACAGTTTGATCTTGTGGTTCCTTGAAAAAGAAGTGGGAGGAGGAAGCTTCTGTGAATCTTTCGTTTTTATACATTCTCTATTGAGGGATGATTGCCTTTAAATATACATATATGTACACATATCTATGGAAAAGGTAAAATAATGAATGTATTCTGTTTATGTGATTGTTATTACATAGCACATAATAAGTATTAAGAGTTATGCATAGAAATTACATCGCTGTTCGAGACATCAGTTTCTACATGCCAAAATCCAAAACATCTTTCGAAAGGTAGCACCGTGCTAGTCCTTGCAAGGAAT
>NC_051409.1:43264395-43266994 GCF_015228065.2 Penaeus monodon
CTGAAAGGAGGCGAAAGGAAAATTTTACAGGAATCGAAAGAAAACATTAAAGCCGATACTCAGAGGAATCGTCCTTACACATTGTGGAAGACATTCTTCATGGAGAAGCCCGGCATATTTAAGGTTCGCCTGCAATTATTAGAGAGTCCGACAAGTTATAAGCAGAAAGACTTAATCTCTTCTACTTTTCAGTTCCGACCAGGAATATCGAGACTGAACCGAACACAAATATCCGCAATGTATGGCCTGTGACTCATACAATACTTGAGAAAAGACTCCCCACAAAGAGAAAAAAATACAATGCAAAACCTGACCACATTTTCAGGAAATGCACAAACAAGGATAACCCTAAGTCAATTGCAAAGAAAACCACAGAACCCTTTATAGCAAATGTAAAGAACGAAAAGAAGCTATTTCGAATCTGGAAAAGGACAAAATGACCAAGGAAATTCAGAAAAAGCGACCAAACAGCGAAGTTGCAAAGCAATCATTAAATAAAGTCATCAAAGAGCCACCATAAACCAAGTCTTAAAAATCCCTGACAACACTTCATGCTCAACTGGTCAACACTTAGGTTATGGGAGTAAGAAAAGTACTTGCACAAGGCAACTTACCTGCTGTCGAAATGTCAACTATGTCGATTGTCTCCATTTTTTAAAATAATTTCACAGGAAACACAAACACAATTAAAGCCAAACTCAAGTGAAAACAGCCATAGCAAAGGACCTCTCAGAACAGACCACTCGACAAAACTCAAAATGCAATTGAAGCCCTGCCGATATTGCATCGCCCAACCCCAGACCCATAAACAAGCCTGCAAAATTTACACCAGAAACTCAATACCTAGAAGGTGCCTGCCCAAAAACACAACGAGAACGAAGACAACCTTTAAAGGAATACTTCCCTCAAGCCCACAAGTCACAATCCCTTTCACGTCAAAGACCACAATTCAGACTCTTCCATGGAGGCATACCAGCTGACCTGAAAACCCTAGGCTTCAAACACTATGCAAAAGAGCCCAAGAAATACAGATACTACGACAACCACCAACTAGGGCAACTGATCAAAGGAGGCCACATCAAATTTCAATATAGATTACAGATTACAGCCCTAAGGATAAGGAGGAAGAAAATTGAAAGACATCTTTAAATGCAATGAATATTAAAGTTGCCAAAATCCAGTGTATCAGGAACGAATTTAAGGCAGCTATACAGTCAGAAAACAAACCGCAAAGAGAAGCAACTAACAATGAATAGATTCAGATTTATCCAACATAATATATTTTTATGGTTTAAAAGGGCTTGTAAACCAGTACGGAGAATATGACCCCGATATAATCCTCATCAACAGCCATGGCCGAAAATCTACTGAAAATATTGAAATGCATGTGTACACCGCACACCAATCATATAAATTAAATGAAGCTTCAATTGCTACCAAGAGCAACATCAAACACAAGATTATAGATGATTTTCAAGAAGAAACAGGACCTGTAATAGCAGGTACCTGCTACTTGCTACCTAGAAGACTATAAATGCTAGAGATCTAATCCCCTCCTTGAATACGCCAAACCAGTGATTATTCCTGGAGAATTTAATGCCAAACACTGCATCCTTGGACATGGAAACAACGATGTTGCCGGCTACACTCTAGCCAATCTAATTAACAGAGAAAAGAAAAAATTATTAGGGCCAGACTTCCCAACATATATGAAAAACACCTGTGCCACATCTCCAAAGGATCACACATCTTCACCTAATCATACACCTCGAGCCAGGCAGAACCTTCACGAGTGACCATAAACCATATCCAGATGGTAATTATCCCGAGATTTGTATACAATAGAGAAGACTGGAATGTGTTAAAAAATGACTAATGAACACAGCCATCCCTAAACTCAGTGGCAGGCCCACAGAACAAATAGAAGAAGTGGAATGGTAGTTCTTTGTATTTGGAATGAGGGTTATGATGGCCTATTTGAATTTACTTGGAAAGTATCCAGAGGAGAGTGAAGCAAAACATACCCTCTCTGCCAAGAGTGTATGTTTTCCAAACAGCACCTTTAAACTAAAGCTCACCCCATCACATCAACAATTAGAAAGGCCAAAAAACAACATAACAACGCATATCTGAAAGATCAGGTTGAATACCTGATCTGAAGTGTTAGTATAGCAACAACAGTGAAGAAATGAGAGATAACAACAACCATATCCAACAACATAAAAGACTCATGTCTGGCAAAACATCAAAACATACGTAGCACCAAATCCTCGTATCTTCTCAACACCCAAAATGAGATATTTGAAGAGGCTGAAAAAGAAGCTTTGCACAGAAATTACTGGATGAACACCTTCCAGACTACACCGGAAGAGAACTAGAAGTTCGACCAAAATCATGATCAAAACATTCATATTCAAGTACACAACAAAGAGCAGATAACCCCAGAGATAATAGTCAACATCAGTAGACTAAATGTATCAAACCTACAATGATCCACAGATTCACAATCTTAAATGCTTCACTCTCCTCTGGATACTTTCCAAGTAAATTCAAATAGGCCATCATAACCCTCATTCCAAATACAAAGAAATCACACAAG
>NC_051409.1:43267022-43267500 GCF_015228065.2 Penaeus monodon
TAGACTTTTACATCTACAAGACACAGACTATCTCAGTGACAGATAATATGGATTCAAGAGGCGAAGAGGCACTGGCATAGCAATCGCATTTGCATATGAAGAAATAGCCAAGCACTACCTCAGGTAAACAGTGCAACATCATACTTAGGGATTTATCAAAGGCATTTGGCAAAGTATGGCATTATGAGCCGTAAGCGCGATTGCTAGAAGCCAATCTACCCGGTGCACTTTGCAAACTACTTAGAAGCTTCCTCAGCAAGAAACAACCAAGAATAAAACTAAATGCTGACCGAAATCCATTTGACCTAAGAAGTGGGGTACCACAGGGAGCTCATCTCACCCACCCTCTTTATCATGTATAACTTTAACATTCCACACCAATACCAAATTCAAACTACAAAGGTTACGTAGAAGTTATCACTAGGATCATAATTAACCTAAGTAAATCCAAAAACTTCAATGCAAAAGAAACACTAAG
>NC_051409.1:43267531-43267790 GCF_015228065.2 Penaeus monodon
GATTTGAGTACCAATAGAAAACCTAGACAAACATCAAAATACCAAATAATATCAGCAATCCTACAACAAGAATATTAATCACAGTAATATAAAACGATCGCAACAAAACTTCACATTAACCAGCCGAAGAACAATAACCGATGCGAAATAAAGGTAATGCAAGCAAAAATTGTTCCAGTCAAACCAATTTCTCTGAATACAAATCAAACAGTAGACTCAACTAAAGCAGTCCAGAATCAAGCATGATCTGGGCAACTGA
>NC_051409.1:43276246-43276949 GCF_015228065.2 Penaeus monodon
ATTTATGGGGGAAATGTTGGCACCCAACACAAACTGTTAGTGTGTGAATTTATGTTACAAAAGAGAACAGAAGAAAGGAAAGGGGAATGCCCAAGTTCAAGAGGTGGGAGCTACAAAAAGACGAATTAAATACCAGATTCAAAGGAAACGTGAAACGTGTTAGAGAAAAAAATTGAGAGAGAATGTAAGTAAGTGGTGGGAGATAATAGTAGAGTTACCTTAGGAGTAGTAGAAAGTGTACTAGGTATAACAACAGGAAACTAACCACCGAATAATAAAGAAACTTGGTGGTGGAAATAGGAGATAAAAGAAATAATAAAGGAGAAGGAAGAACCTCAAAGAACCCATGCTAGAGTAGGAACTGATCAAAATAGAGAGGGAAATAAAAAGGCCAAGAGAGCCGAAGCAAGGACAAAGGGAGAAGCAATGTCCAAATTTTATGAAGATCTGGAAGCCAAAGAGGGGCAGAGAAACATCTTTAGAATTGCAAAAGCTAGGGACAAAGCATCCGAAGACATTAAACAAATTAAAGGTAACAATGGGTGCGTATTAAAAAGGGATAGTGATATTAAAGAAAGATGGGGAAAGCATTTTCGTAACCTAGTAAATGAAGAAAATACCAGAAACCCTAGAGACGATGGAATACCAAATGGGATAAAGCCAAAGGACTTAACAAGTTTAGAGGTAAAGAAAGCATTGATTT
>NC_051409.1:43277004-43277165 GCF_015228065.2 Penaeus monodon
ACAAAGACACTACAGGAAAGGAGACTGCAGTGGAAGTCGAGGGTGAGAGGAAACGGGGAAGACCAAAATCCCGGTGGGTAGAATAACAAAAGACCTTTGGGATAAAGAGATAAACCAAGACCTGGTACACGATCGAAGAGAATGGCGAAGGCAAGTATGGA
>NC_051409.1:43277292-43277579 GCF_015228065.2 Penaeus monodon
AAATTAATCAATAGATAAAGATATTAAATAAATAGGTTATTCAACATCTGATGGAGCTCTTGACACCTTCCATGTATACTCTTTCATACACAGAATGCAAAGGCCTAAAATAAATATAACAATAAAATGAAAATTAACACTTCCAATGCATGTTGCTCGTACTAACAACCATATTATCTATCCATAATAAGGGGTCAAGCCTCTTTAAGGATCAGTCTAAAATGTATTTCTTCCCCACTCGCTCTCGGTCTCCAGTCTCTCTACCTTAGTTCAGCTTAGCTTACCTA
>NC_051409.1:43280797-43280907 GCF_015228065.2 Penaeus monodon
CTCCCTGGTTGCCAAGTGATGGTCCCCATCATAATCATATATCATTTAAATTCATATAGTTGAACACAATAAAAAGTACATAAGAAACACTCGCACAATGTTATAAAAGA
>NC_051409.1:43284161-43285157 GCF_015228065.2 Penaeus monodon
TCCAGAGCCTATTGGCGTCAGCTCGGACGCCTGGGGCTGTCTCCTGTCGGTGGGAAGGACCATCCCGTCCTAATGGCTACCGCCTGCACTCTGCTACCAGGCTCAACCAGGGATGACTGCAATAAAGAGAAGCATTATCAGTAAGGTTTATATGGAATTGATTTGTGCAATTTAATGAAGTAGTGGATAGACCTTAGTGCTCAACCTGAAGAACAATTGCCCATAATAAGCAAACTTCCGACCCTGTGCTCGAGTGCATATTACCGTCGTCGTCCGAATCATCGCTATATTTTTTATATAATATATATATATTTTAAAAAATTATATCTATATATTTATATATTTAAAAATTTTTTTTCTCTAATATATAATAATGTTATATATATATTGTAATATATTTTAAATTTTAAAATTTAATCCTAATTTTTTTCTTTTTATATAATTTTATATATCTAATTTAATTAAACTATATAGATTACTATATTATATATAATATATTTTCAAATTACTATATTAAAATATTTAAATTTTTAAAAATTTATATTTTATATTTTCTATATTATAAAATATATGTTGTATTTTTCTAATATATTTAAAATTTTAATATAAAATATATATATATATATATTATATTATTTTATATATATAAATAAATTTTTATTATTTTCTACTATTATATATTTTTATTATATCTTTATATTAATATTTTAATAGATATATATATAAAATTTTAATAAAAAATGATTAATCTTTTATTTTAATTTATATATTATATATTCTATCTATCCATTCCTCTTTTCCTATTTATTTTTGATAATTATCAAATTTTATATATATTTTTTATACATCTCTATCTATATATCTATTTTTAATCTCTCCATATATCTATCCATAAAATCTTATTTTTTAAAATTTTAAAATTAATTTATCTCTATTTTTTCTATTATTCTATACTTTCTACTCTCTATCTATAACTAAAATTTTATCCCATCCTCC
>NC_051409.1:43286138-43286214 GCF_015228065.2 Penaeus monodon
ATATTTTTTTTTAAATTCATATGGTTGAACAAATAAAAAGTACATAAGGGGGCACTGGCAAAATGTTAAAAAAAGA
>NC_051409.1:43287736-43287915 GCF_015228065.2 Penaeus monodon
AAGTGGGGGTGTGTGTTTTGGGGTTTTGTGTGTGGTAAAAACCCATAATCCCAAAAATGGATAAAAAATTGCAAAACAGTTTTCCAAATCCCCGGGAAATTCCATCTTCAGGTAAAAACACTGAAGATTTTTTTTAAAAAACCATACATGATTTATATTTTATAAAATATTATATTTTA
>NC_051409.1:43288020-43288089 GCF_015228065.2 Penaeus monodon
TTATTATATAATATTTATATTATAATATATAATTTAAAAATATAAAAATTTTAAAATATTTAAAACTTT
>NC_051409.1:43288304-43288464 GCF_015228065.2 Penaeus monodon
AAATTTTAAAATTTTATATAAAATTTTAAAAATATTATAATTTTTAAATATTTTCATATACTTTAATAATATATATATATATAAATTTATTTTAAAAATTATTTTATATATTTTTATCTTATTTCTGTTTGTGGGGGTGTGTGGGGTGTGGGTTTGTGGG
>NC_051409.1:43288540-43288740 GCF_015228065.2 Penaeus monodon
ATCCCTATAGTGTGTGTATTATTTTATTTATATTTTTTTTTTATTTAAAATTTTTTTTTTAAAATTTCCATTTTTTTTTTTCCCGGTATATATTGTTTATATATAAATTTTAAAATATAAAATTTTTAAAAAAATTTTTCTATCCAAAAAAATTTTTTTTATTATATTTATTTGTTTTTACAAGTATTTATTCTATAATC
>NC_051409.1:43289425-43290075 GCF_015228065.2 Penaeus monodon
AAAATTTTTAAATAAAATTTTTTTTTAATTTTTTATATATATATTATATATATTTAAAAAATTTTTGTTCTTTTTTTTATTTTTAAAATTATATATATATTAATATATATATATTTATTATTTAAAATTTTTAATATTAATATGTAGTTTTATTATCTTAATGGGTAAATATAAAAAAAAATATAAAATATATATAATTTATTAAATTATATATATATTATAATTTAATATATTATATAAAAAAAATTTTATTTTATTATATTATATATTTTAATTTTAAAATATATAATTAATATATATTTTATAAATTTTATAATTAATAAAATTATATATTATTTTATATATAATATAGTTAATATATTATATATCGGGTGTGTTGTGTGTTTGTGTTTTACATCTATATATATGCATATATAATATATTTTGGTCGGGCCCGGCCCCTTCTATTGTCTGCCAGGGGAACCATGAAACCCCAGTGCTACCGGGCCCTCTGTAAGAGGAAAACTTGGGGAAACGTCAGGGAAAATCCGAAGACTAGGGGAGAAAACCCCCAAACAAAAACCCGGAGAAAGGGGGCCCCTAAGGGGGCCTGGCTCATGAAAATGCATTACCTTCCGGTAACTCCTGCCCAACCGGGCACCAACTGTGTT
>NC_051409.1:43290404-43290633 GCF_015228065.2 Penaeus monodon
GTCCGGTTCGGTTCCTCAAATTGTCCTGCCACGGGTACCATGAAAACCATGCTCCCCTGTCTAAATGAAAGAGAAGAAAACTTGGGGGACGTCAGGGGAATTTACGAAGACGGGGGGAAAAAAACCCCAACAAAAAAATCGGGAAAAAGGCCCCCTAAGGGGGCTGGCTCTGAAAATGCTTTTAAACCTTCCGGTAACTCCTGCAGCCAACCTGGCACCAATGTGAAAT
>NC_051409.1:43291968-43292070 GCF_015228065.2 Penaeus monodon
CACGGGTACCATGTAACCCAGTGCTACTGTCTCATGTAGAGAAGGAAAACTTGCGGACGTCATGGGAATAGAAGACTAGGGAGAAAACCCCAAACAAAAATC
>NC_051409.1:43292170-43292263 GCF_015228065.2 Penaeus monodon
AGTAAACTCTCATATTTTATACTTAAGAATGATAAGGCCACCTGCGCTACTTACACCCCCTAAACGGATGGCCAGCGGGGGGGGGACTTGGGA
>NC_051409.1:43293250-43293358 GCF_015228065.2 Penaeus monodon
TCTTTTATAACATGTGCCAGTGCTTCTTATGTACTTTTTATTGTGTTCAACTATATGAATTAAAATGATAATGATTATGATGGGGACCATCATTTAGCAACCAGGGAG
>NC_051409.1:43294927-43295037 GCF_015228065.2 Penaeus monodon
CTCCCTGGTTGCTAAATGATGGTCCCCATCATAATCATATATCATTTTAATTCATATAGTTGAACACAATAAAAAGTACATAAGAAGCACTGGCACAATGTTATAAAAGA
>NC_051409.1:43300628-43300967 GCF_015228065.2 Penaeus monodon
TCCAGAGCCTATTGGCGTCAGCTCGGACGCCTGGGGCTGTCTCCTGTCGGTGGGAAGGACCATCCCGTCCTAATGGCCAGCTACCGCCTGCACTCTGCTACCAGGCTCAACCAGGAATGACTGCAATAAAGAGAAGCATTATCAGTAAGGTTTATATGGAATTGATTTGTGCAATTTAATGAAGTAGTGGATAGACCTTAGTGCTCAACTTGAAGAACAATTGCCCCATAATTAAGCAAAACTTCCGACCCTGTGCCTCGAGTGCATATTACCCGTCGTCGTCCGAATCTGATCCTTCCGGCGGTCGTACAAGCCCAGAGGGACCAGGTATCGCTAAAT
>NC_051409.1:43300998-43301312 GCF_015228065.2 Penaeus monodon
GGGTTGATCTTTGCCATCCTCCGTGTCATCATCCCTCGGTGCTTCCGGGAATTCGAACTCTTCCTGCGGGATGTATCTCCTTAGCTGGTTTATGTGGCACTGCATCTCCTTGTTGGGCGTGTAGGCTCCCTGAACGATATAATTAACTTGCCCCACTTTCTTAAGAACACGTACAGGCCTACTCCATCGCGGCGCCAGTGCTGCAACACTGTGCGGGCGTCTCCGGCGTATGATCCGGACCAACACGAGCTCTCTGACCTCGGGACTGAACTTCCGCCTCACCTTCTTGTCATAGTCCCTGGAGTTCCTGGTGG
>NC_051409.1:43301375-43302206 GCF_015228065.2 Penaeus monodon
CAGGGCGAGACGTATGTAAGGTAACATTTTGTCCCAATCTTGTGGATGTTGTCCCACCATTGTAGCCAAAGAATCTTTTACAACTCTGTTCACTCTCTCCACCATACCGTTCGCTTGTGGATGATAACTCGTGGTATGCATAGTTTTCACCTTCAGGATCTCACACACCTGTCTGAACAAATTATTGACAAATTCGCCACCATTGTCTGTTAGTAATGCCCTGGGAGGACAAAATAAAGTAAAGTACTGTTCAATGAATGCGTCAGCTATCGAGTTTGCACTTTTATCAACCAACGGTATCATCTGTAAGAATCTCGAAAAATGATCTATTACTACGAGAACATACCGATGACCTCGAGCAGAAGGAACCATATCAATTAGATCAGCAGACACTCGCTCGAGAGGCTGAGAAACCTCGGGCATGGATGCAAGAGGAGCCTGCCTAGAAACCACACCCTTCCTCCTCTGACATTCACCACACGCTTGTACAAATTTTCTTACCTCTGCCAGCATCTGAGGGAAGTAGTACCTATCCCTGTGCCTGCAATAGGTGCGGAAAATACCAGGATGGGCAGCTGATCTATCGCAATGAACCAGAATGAGAACGTTCCCTCGCAACGACAGTGGAATTACGAGTTGCTGGATAACTCTTTCCGGAAGAATTCTATTGTGATACAGAAGATCATCTCGCAACTCAAACTCATCCAGAGGGAGAGGAATCTTCCTTCTGGGTGTTCGTCTCTCCTTCAAATAATTGATAACGTCTCTCCACAGAGGATCTTTCTTTTGTGCCTCCTTCACTTGCTGTGAATCAAAATCACAATCTATGAT
>NC_051409.1:43302415-43303021 GCF_015228065.2 Penaeus monodon
CTATGATTGCTTCGTGATGGCCTCGACCTTCTCCGGGTCTGGCGAGATGCCTTGTGGGGTAATTAAGAAGCCTAAAAATTTTAAAGTATTCGAAGCAAACTGGCATTTAGCCACATTAAGTCTAACCCAGCTTGTGCTAACAGATCAAGCACTTCATCGAGATGTTCTTCAAATGATTTGGAGTATACTACCACATCATCAAGGTAAGCGAGAGCATGCTTCCCTAAAGCTGGACGAGGATAGAATTAATTGCTCTCTGAAAAGTTGATGGGGCAGTTGCTAAACCGAATGGCATTCTGCGGAATTGAAACAATCTGAATCCGTCACTAAACGCAGTTTTTGGACTATCCTTTGACTCTACTTCGATAGTCCAATAGGCGGACTTCGCATCCAAGGCAGTGAACCACTTAGTTCCAGACAATTCGTCAATGGCCTGATCTAGTCTAGGCATGGGATAAGCATCTGCCACTGTTATCCTATTTAACTGTCGATAGTCGACACAAAATCTAATCCCCCCATCTTTCTTCCTTACCAAGACTACAGGAGACAACTATGGAGATGTAGAGGGCTCTATCACTTACATCCTATCACATTCCTCCCGTATCT
>NC_051409.1:43303140-43304634 GCF_015228065.2 Penaeus monodon
GACGGAATGATCCCCTAATACTGATAATAGCTTATCTCGCCTGACAGATCCAAGATGTTCCATGCTAGCTCTGGAAATAAAAGATTCATCACCCGAAGGAGTGAGAATTGGCAAGACTTCAGCACTTATAGATGGAAAAGTGTGAAACTCGTCATTGCCATATCCAAAATCAGCTACACCAAAATGATTATCAAACTGGCCCGTAAAATCATCGAATTCCTTCACGAGGAGAGCCTGCAAAATAAGATTCATCCGAATCCTTAAAACAACCATCAAAACCACCACCATTAAGAAATTCAAAATCAGAAACATTAAAATCATTAAAATTATTAAATTCTCTTACACTGTTAAAATCAGAACTGCTAAAACAATTAACACAATTAACACAATCATCTGAACATGGTAATTGTGTTAAACTATCAAAACTACCATTGCAAAGATTCTTGTGGGTCTCGTAGATCTGGTCAGTTACCTCGATCTGTGCAATGGGTGACCCTTGTTGCAAAATAACAGGCCTGTTACGGTCGTTTACGACCCAAATTTGTACCCTCTCTCTGATCACCTTCACCAAACTGCGGGGTATCAATACCTGGGCAGTCATCCCTGTAACCATGGCAACCATCATCCCCATCTCGTTCGACACCAATCCTGATACGAATTTCCCCGTCTTCGGAGGGCATACTACCGTCTCCGCACAAATTACCGGTGTAGCGCAATCAGAGCTAACACAGGACTTCGGCATACTACGCACAGAAAGAACCTTTATATGTAACTACGAGCGGGCGAATGATACAAAATCAGCCTTAAGTTAAAATGACGCAACCAGTCCATACCGAGAAGAATATCACCGGGAAAGGTTACCTCATCTGACACGATATCAACTTTGTGGTTACATTTGATTCCCTCGCTAATTCGAAAGGATAAATTAACATTTTGTAACGTACGGAAAGAGTGGCCTGAAGCTCCTCTTAATGTATGGGATGAAGGATGGAATGAACCCATTTTCAACTTATGTTTCACTGAATCTCTTATAAGGGTGACCTCTGAACCCATGTCAACAAAACACGTGCACCTTTTCCCTGTTAACAAGCAAAGATATTAACGGTCGACCTGTTTTTATTTGATCACTAATAGGTGCACTAGAAAGTTGCTCTTGCCCTGAATTTACATTATTTACTGGTTCTCGGGAGGTCGCCTCACGGGAAGCTGAGAACTGTCGCGTCCCGCGGCCTGCCGAAAAGGGACCGTTGCGCATAAGGTGGCCTACCCTGTTACATGTGTAACACCTGAGAGAGTCGTTGGACATTTGGGGTGCATTTTGCCTCTCCTTGCAATCTCTAGTACTGTGGGTGTGGGAATTGTGATATGCACAGAATACCGGCGCCTGTTGAACGTGTAGTGGCAAAACGTTTGTTCTGTTACTAGTTACTCTATTTCCGTTCGTGCGAATATTCCAGATTCTTTGGGCCGAGTCGATTAATGACTGAAAAGGCT
>NC_051409.1:43305088-43305293 GCF_015228065.2 Penaeus monodon
GGATTCTTTGTACATCACATACTCGACCGGCGGGCGAGCTTCAGAGGCTAAAAAGCATCATTAGTACTACGTGTTAAGGCTACAAACTGTGCCTGTAACTGTGCCATTTGCTCGCTCAACTGCTGGAATTTTTGCGTCAATTCCTCGTACATTGGTAAATCTAATTGATCATGCGACGACATTCGTGGCAACTCGTGCGTCGATG
>NC_051409.1:43306387-43306588 GCF_015228065.2 Penaeus monodon
GCGCGTTTTCTATACAGTAGCCTCAGGGCGAGTGTAGAGCATCCTCACCCCCAGGAGATAAAAACCGTCCTCTACAGGCGGAGTGGGCGCGCAGACATTTTATAGTAACGCAACATCTGCGGGAGAGCAAGAGTGAGAGATGTGTATGTATGATTGAAGGCGTGGTCACTATATGCACAGTGATCCACGACACCTCAAGCT
>NC_051409.1:43306708-43307062 GCF_015228065.2 Penaeus monodon
TAAACAAGCCGCCAAAGCTAAAACTGGCAACCTGGAACATCAGAACAATGTGTCCTGGCCTATCTGACGACCTCCAGCAAATCGACAGCGCCAGGAAGACCGCCATCATTGACTGCGAACTAAAGAGGCTGAACAGCGATATCGCAGCACTGCAAGAGACGCGACTCTCCGACAGCGGCAGCCTGAAGGAGAGCAACTACACGTTCTTCTGGCAGGGGCAGGAGCACCACGAGCGCCGACTCTATGGTGTCCCTCCTATCCACCATCCTCTGGCACATCACTTGTCCTCTCCCTTCGCCTCACCACCTCTTCTGGACCAACCAACATTCTTGGCGTCTACGCCCCAACACTCTG
>NC_051409.1:43307163-43307848 GCF_015228065.2 Penaeus monodon
TCTGTGTGGGAGCTGACCACGATTCCTTGCCTCGCTGCATCAGGCACTTTGGCGTCGGCAAGCTCAACGAGAATGGACAGCACCTCCTTGAGCTGTGCTCCTTCCTGGAGACACCCAAGTTCCCGTCACTGGCACCAGTTGGACCTTGTCGTCTCCCGAAGATCCTTGCTAAATCAAGTGCTGGTCACCCGCAGCTACCACAGTGATGATTGCGACACCGACCACTCCCTTGTCGCAAGCAAGGTGCACCTCTTTCCCAGACATGCCCACCACTCCATACAGAAGCCCCGACCCCATATCAACATAGCCAGAACAAACAAGCCTGAACTGCAGGAACACTTCGCCATAGCCATCGACAAAGCCCTGGAGGGCTGCCCAACCGACAGCGCAACCACATACGCGAGGCTGTGTTCCAGACTGCCCTGGACACCTTCGGTAGAAGAGAGAGGAAGAGCACTGACTGGTTTAAGGCAGTAATTGCTAAACTGGAGCCCGCCATTGCTGCTAAGCAAGCCGTCCTACTTGCTCACAAGAAAGACCCTCCACAAAGACGCTCGTAATACTTTGGGCTGCTCGAAAGGACACACAGAAGATTGCCAGGCGCTGTGCCAATGATTATTGGTTAAATCTCTGCCACAACATCCAACTCTCCGCAGACCTAGGCAACGTGCGAGGGATGTACGAG
>NC_051409.1:43308694-43308798 GCF_015228065.2 Penaeus monodon
TCTTTGCTCCTGTCCTACGCGTTCCAGGACTCCACACCAGGAGCAGCGGAGGTCTCTTCAACTTGGAGCTTCTACGGGCAAAGACAAAAATACAGAGGGTGCTC
>NC_051409.1:43308999-43309148 GCF_015228065.2 Penaeus monodon
TCTATCTCGGCTCTACCATCTCCAGCAACCTCTCCCTTGATGCAGAGCTGAACACCAGGATCGGCAAGGCAGCGACCACGATGGCCCGTCTGACGAAGCGAGTGTGGGATAACACCATGCTCACCACCAACACCAAGATGAGAGTCTAT
>NC_051409.1:43309360-43309724 GCF_015228065.2 Penaeus monodon
TGGCCAATGGCACTAGATCCACAGGACGCCCGGCCCTCCGTTACAAGGACGTATGTAAGCGCGACCTGAAGGCTGGTGGCTTCAACCCCTCTGACCTGGAGATAGCCGCCACGAACCGCTGGCGATCTACCACCCGGGATATCGTCAAGGAGGCAGAGGACATGAGGGACGCCCGATGGGGAGAGGGGCATCTCCGAAAGCAACAGTGGCTGCAGTCGGCCCACCTATATACACAGGAGCCGGCCTTCACTTGCAGCAGATGCGGCAGACCATGTGGTTCTCGTATCGGCCTGTACAGCCACAGCCGACAGTTGCAGCTCCCCTTTTTCTTTTTCTTAGACCCTCAGCGCACCTTAGCCATGAT
>NC_051409.1:43310441-43310713 GCF_015228065.2 Penaeus monodon
CTTCCTTTTATCAATTATTACGGAAGACTCAAATTTACTAATTATCTTATAACTCACATATGCACATACAGCATAGCTCTAACGCCAATCTCTTCTCTATAAAGAGTTTTTCCCCACGTTCCCAGCTGAAGCGCTAGTAAGTCTTCATCAGCAACCATTACTTTCCTAGTTGAAGCTGACGACTATCATGGGACCATAAGGGTCATTACGGCATACTTGATGATGTCCCATGTCGCTCTTTCGCTCCTGTTACTGTGGCTAAAGTGGATACG
>NC_051409.1:43311132-43311293 GCF_015228065.2 Penaeus monodon
TTAAGCCCTATATCTGCCGCCTCTTCTTCCTCCTTAAAATCCCCCACCTACTTCACTCCTTTATCCCTTTGATTCTTTCGACCAACCCCTTTTAATCTCTGGGGCCTCTCCCTCCGCTCTCCCCATCCTGTTTCCCTCTTTTAGTCCCTTTTAGTACCCAA
>NC_051409.1:43311801-43311967 GCF_015228065.2 Penaeus monodon
GTGTCATTTTTTCTGCTACCAATTATCGCCCCATTTTACACCAAAAAGAAATGATTTCAAGACTGAAGTCACATGAAATTTTCAGTGAAATAATTTTTTTTTGTACATTCCCGCAGGCACAAAATATGAGCATAACCTGCGGACGGACGGAAAATATGAAGCAGAA
>NC_051409.1:43312065-43312228 GCF_015228065.2 Penaeus monodon
ATCTCTGCCAGGACTTTCGAAATGGTATCGTGTGGATGATATTAAAATCTGTACTATTGCATTTAATGGAAAAATACAGATTGTTATTTCTAATATTTTTTTTTTGTGTCAGCTATTACCATTATGATAATCATAACAAATCATCGCATTACCGTGGCAGAAA
>NC_051409.1:43312400-43312491 GCF_015228065.2 Penaeus monodon
TTTAAATTATTTGGACTATTTCAGCGGAAAAGCAAGTACCGTGTAATTTGTCTTTTTAAGTAATTGACTACTGCTATAACGGTAACCAATA
>NC_051409.1:43312580-43312766 GCF_015228065.2 Penaeus monodon
CTGAAAGAAAGAAAAGACCCGTTATTAAATCCCTAACATACAGGACAATAACCTCCTATTAGTTGGGCAAGGGTTAATATCGCTACCAAGAGGAAAGGGAGCAATACTAAAATGGCGACAGAATTAAGATCTTTGATTGCCGTATATCTTTGGCTTCTCCCACCCAAATGAAGCTTTACAATAGCA
>NC_051409.1:43313364-43314365 GCF_015228065.2 Penaeus monodon
ATTCTTAATGTACTGTAAGTGTGTGTGTGATGGAGATGACTGAGCCTTTTCCTTGCCTTCGCCAAGAACCACGAATCTGACACCTTCGAGACATTCGTAGTTGTGGTCGGTAAGTACCTGAGTACGACGGGTTACTTAACTCCAATCTTAACACTTGTGCAAGGAGAATTATAAATTTATTCTGGGATGTTTTAAATATTCAGTATATGTTACCGTGGATGTTATTTATCTGTTGTGTGATAAGTAGATAAGTAGGTAAATAATCGAAGCAAATTATCACATTTATCTTAATTAAAGTCAATTTTCAAAGCTGAGCCTGATAATAGTGTTGGTTCAGCGATAAGACGAATGATCTACATCAAGTGTAATTAATGATATGGCACAAGACAGCTTGCAGTTTCAATGTCAACATTGTTCTGTCTCCTTGATTATAACTGTGAAACACATTATGGTTAATAGTACTTTTTAACTGATATGAAACCGATGTTCATCTGTTTAAAAGGAATATTAAAAGGACACATTTTTTAATGGACACAAGAAGCTCCAAAAGCACACAAACGTTTTCCAGCACGGGTGAAGGCAACACGCTCCTTTGTGTGCTGCTTTGTTGCGCAACAAGAGAAATGGGTTTCGTGTTTGGGAGTCTTCTCCACTTCAACTTAAACACTCTGTAAGCAGAGCACAAGGATCCGTGCAGGGGTAATGCCTGTGAAGGGTAAATGTATTTCATTATATATCTAATTGTTTTCTTTGCTACGTTGATCAAACCTTCAAGCCGTTGCAAAGGAACTTAGACTGGCGTTCCAACTAGAGTAATATTTCCATTAATCATATTACATTTCAATATTAATCAATTATGTTCCTATATACAAAGGGACGTGATTCTGTAAAATCACTCCTTTTTGGCGGTAATATGTAATGGTAAATACAAGAGAAATATTCAAATGAAATAGTATTTTAGTATACTGTCAGTGATAAAAGCATTACACGATTCTAATGTA
>NC_051409.1:43314453-43314900 GCF_015228065.2 Penaeus monodon
GAAATTTGAATACACCATCCAAATATAAGCTCAATCATATCATACACAACCATATTAGCAATATCACGTGGAAAAAACGTGCCACACACAAACCTGCCACGATTATCATTCACAGGAAAAAGTCTTCATCCGTTTAGATATATAGAATATAACTGTTAGCTTATCTTTTCTGATTACTTAATTCTAGAAAAAAAAGAATTGATAGAGGAAAGGTAATATTGCCGCCATGGAATGTGATGCGACTTGTTTTTCGTGCTTTATATATTTATTTATTTTCTTCGACACGTAATTACCTTTGTGGCATGTCATTTCTTTTAACATGCATGAACGAAATTAATTTTCCATAAAAACTCTACAAAATGAATAAATCATCTTAAGTCTACGTGAAAGAGGATTGCTATTTACAGCAAGTTCAGCATGTCTGAATTTACAAATAATTTCTGACAG
>NC_051409.1:43314932-43315027 GCF_015228065.2 Penaeus monodon
CCCTAATACAAACTAAATCGTTTCCACGAGTCACAAAATCCTTTGAAATCGGGCCAATGCAGCGCAACCATTTTAGGAGTTACATTGTGTGTGGC
>NC_051409.1:43315480-43315751 GCF_015228065.2 Penaeus monodon
GTGTGGACATCATGATTAAACCAAGACATCACGAATAATAGTAAACTTAATATCACATAAATCAAGATAAATTTACAGAATACTTAAAAATCCAAAACATAATTATCCATGGAATATTATGTAAATTGATAAGAAATATAGGAATATATAAAATATAATTGATGTGGAGGCAATAAAATAATTATAAAATGACAATAAAAAATCAAGACATCTTAATTTTCATTAGATTCATGAAAATTCTACCGTATTGTACGGCATATTAAAAGAGAAA
>NC_051409.1:43315913-43316844 GCF_015228065.2 Penaeus monodon
GTAGTTGTGGTCGGTAAGTACCTGAGTACGACGGGTTACTTAACTCCAATCTTAACACTTGTGCAAGGAGAATTATAAATTTATTCTGGGATGTTTTAAATATTCAGTATATGTTACCGCGGATGTTATTTATCTGTTGTGTGATAAGTAGATAAGTAGGTAAATAATCGAAGCAAATTATCACATTCCATCTATCTTAATTAAAGTCAATTTTCAAAGCTGAGCCTGATAATAGTGTTGGTTCAGCGATAAGACGAATGATCTACATCAAGTGTAATTAATGATATGGCACAAGACAGCTTGCAGTTTCAATGTCAACATTGTTCTGTCTCCTTGATTATAACTGTGAAACACATTATGGTTAATAGTACTTTTTAACTGATATGAAACCGATGTTCATCTGTTTAAAAGGAATATTAAAAGGACACATTTTTTAATGGACACAAGAAGCTCCAAAAGCACACGAACGTTTTCCAGCACGGGTGAAGGCAACACGCTCCTTTGTGTGCTGCTTTGTTGCGCAACAAGAGAAATGGGTTTCGTGTTTGGGAGTCTTCTCCACTTCAACTTAAACACTCTGTAAGCAGAGCACAAGGATCCGTGCAGGGGTAATGCCTGTGAAGGGTAAATGTATTTCATTATATATCTAATTGTTTTCTTTGCTACGTTGATCAAACCTTCAAGCCGTTGCAAAGGAACTTAGACTGGCGTTCCAACTAGAGTAATATTAAACGTCGCAGGTATGATATTTCCATTAATCATATTACATTTCAATATTAATCAATTATGTTCCTATATACAAAGGGACGTGATTCTGTAAAATCACTCCTTTTTGGCGGTAATATGTAATGGTAAATACAAGAGAAATATTCAAATGAAATAGTATTTTAGTATACTGTCAGTGATAAAAGCATTACACGATTCTAATGTA
>NC_051409.1:43316932-43317382 GCF_015228065.2 Penaeus monodon
GAAATTTGAATACACCATCCAAATATAAGCTCAATCATATCATACACAACCATATTAGCAATATCACGTGGAAAAAACGTGCCACACACAAACCTGCCACGATTATCATTCACAGGAAAAAGTCTTCATCCGTTTAGATATATAGAATATAACTGTTAGCTTATCTTTTCTGATTACTTAATTCTAGAAAAAAAAGAATTGATAGAGGAAAGGTAATATTGCCGCCATGGAATGTGATGCGACTTGTTTTTCGTGCTTTTATATATTTACTTATTTTCTTCGACACGTAATATACCTTTGTGGCATGTCATTTCTTTTAACATGCATGAACGAAATTAATTTTTCCATAAAAACTCTACAAAATGAATAAATCATCTTAAGTCTACGTGAAAGAGGATTGCTATTTACAGCAAGTTCAGCATGTCTGAATTTACAAATAATTTCTGACAG
>NC_051409.1:43317414-43317510 GCF_015228065.2 Penaeus monodon
CCCCTAATACAAACTAAATCGTTACCACGAGTCACAAAATCCTTTGAAATCGGGCCAATGCAGCGCAACCATTTTAGGAGTTACATTGTGTGTGGC
>NC_051409.1:43317997-43318268 GCF_015228065.2 Penaeus monodon
GTGTGGACATCATGATTAAACCAAGACATCACGAATAATAGTAAACTTAATATCACATAAATCAAGATAAATTTACAGAATACTTAAAAATCCAAAACATAATTATCCATGGAATATTATGTAAATTGATAAGAAATATAGGAATATATAAAATATAATTGATGTGGAGGCAATAAAATAATTATAAAATGACAATAAAAAATCAAGACATCTTAATTTTCATTAGATTCATGAAAATTCTACCGTATTGTACGGCATATTAAAAGAGAAA
>NC_051409.1:43318539-43319018 GCF_015228065.2 Penaeus monodon
ACTAATGAATAAATTTGGGCAATGTAAAGCACAATGTACAAAACCATTAAAAAACTAAAAAAAAACCCGGAAAACAGACAGCAACCCACCGTTTTGAACCTCAGGGAAAAAAAGCGGGTGTTTGGGTTTTTTTTATAGAAAAAAATCGCAATGACCTAAAAAAATTGAAAGAGAAAACTTAAAAAAAAAAGGGGGGGGAAACTATTTTAACATTCCAATGTCAATCGAAAAGGAATTTCTTAAGGCTTGGTGTCTTCAATTCAAATCTGATGGGGAGGAATGAAACAGTTCATATTACCATAGGTAAACGGTTGATTCTTTCAGAGAAAAGACTTCTGATAAGGACTGTTAAATTTTGAAAGTTTTAAACCCTTTTTTGCTACAAGAGAAAAACCCTTTTTTGCCCCATTCATACGAATAGATTGCTTTATTATTGATAAATTTCATAAAAAATTAAAGTACAAGGGGGATTTTATTTT
>NC_051409.1:43325016-43325191 GCF_015228065.2 Penaeus monodon
GTTTTTAAAGGGGAATTGAGCAAAAAAACAAAAATGCTACACGGCAGCTCGTCTCCGAAGGTGAACACAAAAAACAAATGCTGAGCGCAACGTAAAGCATGAAAAAAAAATAAAAAAATCCAACTAAAGCATATTACATGGAAAACATCAAACTATACCACATGCTGGGATATAT
>NC_051409.1:43325208-43325272 GCF_015228065.2 Penaeus monodon
CTAATATAACCCTAAAATATGGGAAATTTTGGGACAAATAGCGAGGTTTTCAAACACTCCCCGT
>NC_051409.1:43325956-43326091 GCF_015228065.2 Penaeus monodon
ATTTATATCACCACTCATGTGTGTTAACTATATAATCTATATGTATGCACAAAAAAAATATATTATGATACAAAAAACACATATATCTGTTGTGTGGGGTTTTTTATTTATATATGAAAAATCAATCCAATACAA
>NC_051409.1:43327302-43327759 GCF_015228065.2 Penaeus monodon
ATTTTAAAATGTATATATAATTGTATTTTTGTAAATATATATGCACCACACCCACAAAGGCATATAGAGAGCAAAGCGAAAAAAAACGGCAGACCAGCAAGCGAAGGCCCCACGGTCTTGAGTCTGCAGGTGACGAGAATTGCAACCTAAGTCACACACACCCATCGGGGTTTCCCCGTCAGTACAAAATTCCCCTCTAATGTGCTTCCTTACACTCCCTTCTTATTCTGTTCTTTTTCCTGATTTCGTGCTTTTTTCGCCTTTTCTTTCACTGTTTCATTTATGCTTTTTCATTATTTCGTATCTCTTGCTTGTTCTCTACAAAAAAATTTTATTCTACGATCTGCAAATGCAGACTCCAAGACCCAAAAAGGAAGGAAATTTGGTTTTCATTTCCCCTTTATATCAATATGGAACATGGTTTTACCGAATTACTCTAGCGATATAAATTTCGAAG
>NC_051409.1:43327859-43328000 GCF_015228065.2 Penaeus monodon
TGAAAAGGGGGGATAAGTTTGACTATTGCGTCTGCGATGTTGACGTTTTATTTTGTAAAAAAATCTGACATACAGTCTAAAAATACATGTGGTGCTTGAATATGAAAAAATTTGCTTTACTCCATAATTTTTGCCCACCCC
>NC_051409.1:43328440-43329668 GCF_015228065.2 Penaeus monodon
CCCCGTGACACGTCGGGGGGGACTATAATGGCCCTGTGCTTAGACAGTGAGTCATTTGCGCCCAAGGAGGGGCGACCCCAAAAAATCAACCCTTTTCATTACCAAAAAGTATAAGGGGGAAGGGTTATAGTAGGGTAAATATGCTGTTTTTCTTTTTGGCATAAAGAAACCCCTTTTAAATGAAAATGTTTAAAATTAACGATAAAATGAATGACGTATTAAATTTTTAATTTTGGGTCCCCGAATGGAAGTCTTTCATAGTTTTTATTTTTTTCCCAATTTTTATTTTTAGTTTCCTAAAAAGACCCCAATATCATCATTTCATTTTTAAATAAAATGTAATGAACATTGATGTCTGAGGATTATCTCATATAAAATTTGATTATCACTTTTTTTAAAAAAATTCAAGTGTCTCATTATTCCTTTTATCTCTTGCGGAAATGGCTCAGAGCACGCTTGCTCCCAAGTCACGTGACTGGCATAAAGTGGGAATTATAACTTCTAAAATATACGACCTCATTTTTAGGGGAAAAACACCCTAAATACCTTTATACAGTTTTTTAAAAGAGGATCTTACCAGAAGTAAAAAAGGGAAGGTGGGGAGTGAACGTTGGTAAGTCCCGGAATAAGCACACAGATCAAAAACGAAATCTACTCCCTAAAATTAAAACGTGCGAACACTAAAAAAACTTTTATTTCATATTTCCTAAATTATGGAAACTAGAATAACGAGAAACACGCCCCCATCCTTTGCTCAATAAATTTTTCTTTAAACAAAAGATAATCAAATTAAAGAAGTGAATTTGGGGAAATTAAAAAACTTTACTTTATTAGGCCATTCTTTCCCACATCCTCAGTGGATTTGCTCTTATCTTTTTTTAAAATCACTTTGGCCCCAGTAAAGAAAAGGGAAAAATGACGGGGCTAAAATGGAAAATGTTGTAAAATTATATTTTTTATTAATAATTTTTTATATCGCCTGGGCCTATCATTCGACACATAGATAAAATTATTATTTAACGTGTGTTAATTTTTTATCTAAATTAGGAAAACCCGACGGAAGGGATTTATTTTCTCTTTTTCTCTTCCACATTTATGAGTCTTCTTCCTCCTGAATCCCTCCACTACCATATACTGTTTATCTAAAATACTATTTATTTCCGAACTTTTTCATATTCCTTTTTACTATTTCACTCAGCTTTTTTCCTTTGCTTACCGATAAAGAAAC
>NC_051409.1:43329800-43330328 GCF_015228065.2 Penaeus monodon
CACGCTGTCTATCTAAATTTGTTTCTTTGGGTTTTCCCTGCAGTGATAATTTAAACCCCTCAGGCTTCTCATGACGTAAAATTTACTTTTTTAAAAAATTGTGTAGGTTTGTTTGCATTTATCTGCTGGGGTGGTGCCACCTCTGAAAAAGGAAACGGAACTCAAAACATCCGAAAATAGAAGGCGTTTTAGTTCATGTGTTAATTTAAATTGGTGTCAGCCTGTTGTAAAAAAAAAAGAGGTTAAACCCATGCAGGATTGACCGAGCGGGCATGTAACTTCAGCAATCCCTTTATTTAAGTGTAATTTAATATGGTAGAGGGTTTCCTTTAGAACCACTCTTATAAATAAAATTTTTGAACTTTTTTTTAAATCTTTGATAAAACCTTCTTTTGTAGAGAAAAAAAAAACAATCAAAATCAAAACATAAAAAAGTCCAAGCCATAAATTTTGTTTATATATACCACACTAATAGAAATAATTCTGTTTGTGTTTTTTCCCTTTTTTTCAATGATTCTTTAGATTTTT
>NC_051409.1:43330378-43330480 GCF_015228065.2 Penaeus monodon
CCATTAATTTTTTTGTATATTTGATATGTTCCGCAAATGAGGGGTTTCCCCCCTTGTAGTTTTAAAAGAGACTCTTTCTTTGGTCTGCCTATGTTCCCCTTC
>NC_051409.1:43330553-43330711 GCF_015228065.2 Penaeus monodon
ACGGAGCTCAGGGGTTGCCGATCTGCCTACTGTCGGGATTTGGGGTTTTTAAAATCCCCCCGCATGCATTTGGGTTTTCCCGGAAGGGCAAGCTGGCACTGCCCTTCTCTTTTCTACCGTCAGGAAAGGTCCCGATTTAGTTAGGTACGCGAAGTTTG
>NC_051409.1:43335317-43335556 GCF_015228065.2 Penaeus monodon
TTTGTACCAAATTCCTATATGTTTAGGAGTTATATTATGTATTTTTTTTTTTTTTTTATATATACCAGCATGTGGTATAGCTTTGATTGTTTTCTCATGTAATATTGCTTTAGTTGGATATGTTTTATTATTTTTCATGCTTTACGCTTGTCGCTCAGCATTTGTTTTTTGTGTTCACCTTCGGAGACGACGCTGGCTCGTGTAGCATTTTTTGTGTTTTGCTCAAATTCCCTTGAAAC
>NC_051409.1:43341767-43341970 GCF_015228065.2 Penaeus monodon
TCCCATTGTACATAAGTTTTTATGCAATATTATCAATAATAAAGCAATCTATTCGTATGAATGAGCATAAGGGTTTCTCTTGTAGCAGTAAGGGATTAAAACTTTCAGACTTAACAGTCCTTAATCAGAAGTCATTCTCTGAAAGAAAATCAACCGTTTACCTATGGTACATTGTGCTCTTACATTGCAATTCATTCATTAGT
>NC_051409.1:43342235-43342495 GCF_015228065.2 Penaeus monodon
TTTTCTCTTTTAATATGCATGAGTTTTCATGAATCTAATGAAAATTAAGATGTCTTGATTTTTTATTGTCATTTTATAACTATTTTATTGCCTCCACATCAATTATATTTTATATATTCCTATATTTCTTATCCATTTACATAATATTCCATGGATAATTATGTTTTGGATTTTTAAGTATTCTGTAAATTTATCTTGATTTATGTGATATTAAGTTTACTATTATTCGTGATGTCTTGGCTTAATCATGATGTCCACAC
>NC_051409.1:43343014-43343110 GCF_015228065.2 Penaeus monodon
GCCACACACAATGTAACTCCTAAAATGGTTGCGCTGCATTGGCCCGATTTCAAAGGATTTTGTGACTCGTGGTAACGATTTAGTTTGTATTAGGGG
>NC_051409.1:43343142-43344737 GCF_015228065.2 Penaeus monodon
CTGTCAGAAATTAATTGTAAAATCAGACATGCTGAACTTGCTGTAATAGCATCCTCTTTCACGTAGACTTAAGATGATTTATTCATTTTGTAGATTTTTTTATGGAAAAATTAATTTCGTTCATGCATGTTAAAAGAAATGACATGCCAAAAAGGGTATATTACTGTCGAAAAACATAAGTAAATAATAAACACGAAAAACAAATCGCATAACATTCCATGGCGGCAATATACCTTTCCTCTATAAATTTTCCTTTTTTTTTCTAGAATTAAGAAATCAGAAAGATAAGCTAACAGTTTATATTCTAAAATTTTTTAAACGGATGAAGATTTTTTCCTGTGAATGATAATCGTGGCAGGTTTGTGTGTGGCACGTTTTTCCACATGATATTGCTAATATGGTTGTGTATGTTTATGATTGAGCTTGTATTTGGATGGTGTATTCAAATTTCATAAGCATATGATATTAGTTGTGATGTCAATAATCATAATAACACCGAATAACATTCGATTAAAAATAATACCCATTTAATAATAATTACTTAGAATCGTGAAATGCTTTTATCACTGACAGTTTACAAAAATACTATTTCATTTGAATATTTCTTTAGTATTTACCATTACATATTACCGCCAAAAAGGAGTGATTTTTACAGAATCACGTCCCTTTGTATATAGGAACATAATTGTTTTAATTTGAAATGTAATATGATTAATGGAAAATATCATCCCGCGACGTTTTATTTAATATTACTCTAGTTGGAACGCCAGTCTAATTTCCCTTTTTGGCAACGGTTTTGAAGGTTTGATCAACGTAGCAAAGAAACATTAGATAATAATGAAATACATTTTCCCTTCACAGGCATTACCCCTGCACGGCTCCCTGTGCTCTGCTTACAGAGTGTTTTAAGTTTGAAGTGGAGAAGACCCCCCAAACACGAAACACATTTCTCTTGTTGCGCAACAAAGCAGTACACAAAGGACGTTTTTGCCTTCACCCGTGCTGGAAAACGTTTGTGTGTTTTTGGAGCTTCTTGTGTCCATTAACAAATGTGTCCTTTTAATATTCCTTTTAAACAGATGAACATCGGTTTCATATCAGTTAAAAGTACTATTAAACCATAATGCTTTTTCACAGTTATAATCAAGGAGACAGAACAATGTTGACATTGAAACTGCAAGCTGTCTTGTGCCATATCATTAATTACACTTGATGTAGATCTTTCGTCTTACCGCTAAACCCAAATACTATTATCAGGCTCAGCTTTGAAAATTGACTTTAATTAAGATAAATGTGATTTTGCTTCGATTATTTACCTACTTATCTACTTATCACCAACAGATAAAACATCCACGGTAACATATACGAATATTTAAAACATCCCAGAATAAATTTATAATTCTCCTTGCACAAGTGTTTAAGATTGAGTTAAGTAACCCGTCGTACTCAAGTACTTACCGACCATAACTACGAATGTCTCGAAGGGGGTCAGATTCGTGGTTCTTGGCGAAGGCAAGGAAAAGGCTCAGTCATCTCCATCACACACACACTTACAGTACATTAAAAATAGGGAAATTACCACCGAAACCCTGTAC
>NC_051409.1:43345284-43345472 GCF_015228065.2 Penaeus monodon
GCTATTGAAAAGCTTCATTTGGGTGGGAGAAGCCAAAGATATACGGCAATCAAAGATCTTAATTCTGTCGCCATTTAGTATTGTTTCCCTTTTCCCTCTTGGTAGCGATATTAACCCTTCCCCAACTAATAGGAGGTTATTGTCCTGTATGTTAGGGATTTAATAACGGGGCTTTTCTTTTCTTTCAG
>NC_051409.1:43345580-43345678 GCF_015228065.2 Penaeus monodon
ATTGGTTTACCGTTATAGCAGTAGTCAATTCTTAAAAGACAAATTACACACGGTACTTGCTTTTCCGCTGAAGTAGTCCAAAAAATTTAAAACAAACA
>NC_051409.1:43345829-43346004 GCF_015228065.2 Penaeus monodon
TATTGAATAACAATATTTTCTGCCACGGTAATGCGATGATTAGTTTATGATTATCATAATGGTAATAGCTGACACAAAAAAAAATATTAGAACTAACAAAATGTATTTTTCCATTAAATGCAATAGTACAGATTTTAATATCATCCACACGTACCATTTCGAAAGTCCTGGGAGA
>NC_051409.1:43346103-43346267 GCF_015228065.2 Penaeus monodon
TTCTGCTTCATATTTTTTGTCCGTCCGCAGGGTTTTGCTCATATTTTGTGCCTGCGGGAATGTACCAAAAAAATTATTTCACTGAAATTTCATGTGACTTCATTCTTGAAATCATTTCTTTTTGGTGTAAAATGGGGCGATAATTGGGAGCAGAAAAATGACAC
>NC_051409.1:43346610-43346710 GCF_015228065.2 Penaeus monodon
TTTTAGTGGAGGGAAGTATACTGCATCGTAGCTAGACCTCAGTTTTTTCATTTACATGACGAAGGGAGGCAGGTGTTACGAAAAAAAAGTATGAGGGGGT
>NC_051409.1:43346778-43346980 GCF_015228065.2 Penaeus monodon
AGTTGGGTACTAAAAGGGACTAAAGAGGGAAACAGGATGGGGAGAGGGGAGGGAGAGGCCCCAGAGATTAAAAGGGGTTGGTCGAAAGAATCAAAGGGATAAAGGAGTGAAGTAGGTGGGGGATTTTAAGGAGGAAGAAGAGGCGGCAGATATAGGGCTTAAAGTGGGAAGGGAGGGAGGGAAGCTCTGAGAGTGACATAGT
>NC_051409.1:43347367-43347641 GCF_015228065.2 Penaeus monodon
CGTATCCACTTTAGCCCAGTACAGGAGCGAAAGAGCGACATGGGACATCATCAAGTATGCCGTAATGACCCTCATGGTCCCATGATAGTCGTCAGCTTCAACTAGGAAAGTAATGGTTGCTGATGAAGACTTACTAGCGCTTCAGCTGGGGACGTGGGGAAAAACCCTATAAAGAGAAGAGATTGGCGTTAGAGCTATGTTGTATGTGCATATGTGAGTTAAAAGATAATTAGTAAATTTGAGTATTCCGTAATAATTGAAAAAGGAGTACTCA
>NC_051409.1:43348117-43348383 GCF_015228065.2 Penaeus monodon
TGAAGTAGCTTCCTTTTTTCAATTATTACGGAATACTCAAATTTACTAATTATCTTTTAACTCACATATGCACATACAACATAGCTCTAACGCCAAATCTCTTCTCTTTATGGGGTTTTTTTCCCCACTCCCCAGCTGAAGCGCTAGTAAGTCTTCATCGCAACCATTATTTTCCCTAGTTGAAGCGACGACTATCATGGGACCATGAGGGTCATTACGGCATACTTGATGATGTCCCATGTCGCTCTTTCGCTCCTGTTACTGTG
>NC_051409.1:43348824-43348984 GCF_015228065.2 Penaeus monodon
TTAAGCCCTATATCTGCCGCCTCTTCTTCCTCCTTAAAATCCCCCACCTACTTCACTCCTTTATCCCTTTGATTCTTTCGACCAACCCTTTTATCTCTGGGCCTCTCCCCCCCCTCTCCCCATCCTGTTTCCCTTTTTTTAGCCCCCTTTTAGTACCCAA
>NC_051409.1:43349496-43349656 GCF_015228065.2 Penaeus monodon
GTGTCATTTTTTCTGCTACCAATTATCGCCCCATTTTACACCAAAAAGAAATGATTTCAAGACTGAGCCCACATGATTTTCAGTGAAATAATTTTTTTGGTACATTCCCCAGGCACAAAATATGAGCATAACCTGCGACGGACAGAAATATGAAGCAGAA
>NC_051409.1:43349755-43349932 GCF_015228065.2 Penaeus monodon
ATCTCTGCCAGGACTTTCGAAATGGTATCGTGTGGATGATATTAAAATCTGTACTATTGCATTTAATGGAAAAATACATATTGTTAGTTCTAATATTTTTTTTGTGTCAGCTATTACCATTATGATAATCATAACTAATCATCGCATTACCGTGGCAGAAAATATTGTTATTCAATA
>NC_051409.1:43350078-43350169 GCF_015228065.2 Penaeus monodon
TTTAAATTATTTGGACTATTTCAGCGGAAAAGCAAGTACCGTGTAATTTGTCTTTTTAAGAAATTGACTACTGCTTAACGGTAACCAAAAA
>NC_051409.1:43350261-43350462 GCF_015228065.2 Penaeus monodon
CTGAAAGAAAGAAAAGACCCGTTATTAAATCCCTAACATACAGGACAATAACCTCCTATTAGTTGGGCAAGGGTTAATATCGCTACCAAGAGGAAAGGGAGCAATACAAAAATGGCGACAGAATTAAGATCTTTGATTGCCGTATATCTTTGGCTTCTCCCACCCAAATGAAGCTTTACAATAGCAAGCTAAACAACTCTT
>NC_051409.1:43350986-43352693 GCF_015228065.2 Penaeus monodon
ACAGGGTTTCGGTGGTAATTTCCTATTCTTAATGTACTGTAAGTGTGTGTGTGATGGAGATGACTGAGCCTTTTCCTTGCCTTCGCCAAGAACCACGAATCTGACCCCTTCGAGACATTCGTAGTTATGGTCGGTAAGTACTTGAGTACGACGGGTTTACTTAAATCCAATCTTAACACTTGTGCAAGAGAATTATAAATTTATTCTGGGGTGTTTTAAAAATTCAGTATATGTTTTCCGTGGATGTTATTTTTCTGTTGTGTGATAAGTAGATAAGTAGGGAAATAATCGAAGCAATTATCACATTTATCTTAATTAAAGTCAATTTTCAAAGCTGACCTGATAATAGTATTGGTTCAGCGGTAAGACGAATGATCTACACAAGTGTAATTAATGATATGCACAAAACAGCTTGCAGTTTCAATGTCAACATTGTTCTGTCTCCTTGATTATACCCGTGAAACGCATTATGGTTAAAAGTACTTTTTAACTGATATGAAACCGATGTTCATCGTTTTAAAAAGGGAAATTAAAAGGACACATTTGTTTTAAAGGGCACAAGAAGCTCCAAAGCACACAAACGTTTTTCCAGCACGGGTGAAGGCAACACGCTCCTTTGTGTACTGCTTTGTTTCGCAACAAGAGAAATGTGTTTCGTGTTTGGGGGTCTTCTCCACTTCAACTTAAACACTCTGTAAGCAGAGCACAGGGAGCCGTGCAGGGGTAATGCCTGTGAAGGGAAAATGTATTTCATTATATATCTAATTGTTTTCTTTGCTACGTTGATCAAACCTTCAAGCCGTTGCAAAGGAACTTAGACTGGCGTTCCAACTAGAGTAATATTAAATAAAACGTCGCAGGTATGATATTTCCATTAATCATATTACATTTCAATATTAATCAATTATGTTCCCATAACAAAGGCTGATTCTGTAAATCACTCCTTTTTGGCGGTTTAAAATGTTGGTAAATACTAAAGAAATATTCAAATGAAATATATTTTAGTAAACTGTTCAGTGATAAAGCATTACACGATTCTAATGTAATTATTATTAAATGGGTATTATATTAATCGAATGTTTTCGTGTTATTATGTATTATTGACCCTCACAAATAATATCATATGCTTATGAAATTTGAATACACCATCCAAATACAAGCTCAATCATATCATACACAACCATATTAGCAATATCATGTGGAAAAACGTGCCACACACAAACCTGCCACGATTATCATTCACAGGAAAAAGTCTTCATCCGTTTAAACATATAGAATATAACTGTTAGCTTATCTTTTCTGATTACTTAATTCTAGAAAAAAGGAATTGATAGAGGAAAAGGGAATATTTCCGCCATGGAATGTTATGCGATTTTTTTTCGTGCTTTTTTATATTTACTTATGTTTTTCGACACGTAATATACCCTTTTTGGCATGTCATTTCTTTTAACATGCATGAACGAAATTAATTTTTCCATAAAAACTCTACAAATGATAAATCTCTTAAGTCTACGTGAAAGAGGATTGCTATTTACAGCAAGTTTTAGCATGTCTGATTTTAACAATTAATTTCTGACAGAAAATAAAGGGACAAAAAAAATAAAATAAACAACCCCTAATACAAACTAAATCGTTACCAGAGTCCACAAAAACTTTGAAAACGGGCCAATGCAGCGCAACCATTTTAGGAGTTACATTGTGTGTGGC
>NC_051409.1:43353193-43353504 GCF_015228065.2 Penaeus monodon
TAGTGTGGACATCATGATTAAGCCAAGACTCACGATAATAGTAACTTAATATCAATAATCAAGATAAATTTACAGAAAACTTAAAATCCAAAACATAATTATCCATGGAATATTATGTAAATGGATAAGAAATATAGGAATATAAAATATAATTGATGTGGAGGCAATAAAATAGTTATAAAAAGACAATAAAAAAACAAGACATCTTAATTTTTCATTAGATTCATGAAAACTCATGCATATTAAAAGAGAAAAAATATACATTTATTATATTTTATGATTTTTTAAACTATATGTTTTAGAATCTAAAA
>NC_051409.1:43353722-43353910 GCF_015228065.2 Penaeus monodon
TGAATTGCAATGTAAGAGCACAATGTACCATAGGTAAACGGTTGATTTTCTTTCAGAGAATGACTTTTTGATTAAAGGGCTGTTTGTCTGAAAGTTTTAAACCCTTACTGCTACAAGAGAAACCCTTATGCTCATTCATACGAATAGATTGCTTTTTTATAATATTGCATAAAACTTATGTACAATGG
>NC_051409.1:43357164-43357503 GCF_015228065.2 Penaeus monodon
TACCTAACTAAATCGGGACCCTTTCCTCGAGGAGTAGAAACGCCGAGAGAGGGCAGTGCCAGCTTGCCCTTCCAGAATACCCAGAGTGCATGCCGGGAAGATTATAAATACCCCGAAATCCCGACAGTAGGCAGCATACGGCAACCCATGAGCTCCGTTCTATTATTTTTTGTTACATGTTGCTTACTTTGCATGTTTTATGCCTTTTAATCTCTTGTTTTATGGTTCATGGCAATGGGGAAACATAGGCAGACCAAAGAAAGAGATCTCTTTTAAATACTACAACGGGGGAAACGCCTCATTTAGCGGAACTTATTAAATATACAATAAATATAATGG
>NC_051409.1:43357551-43358070 GCF_015228065.2 Penaeus monodon
ATCTAAAGAATCATTGAAAAATAAGAATGGAAAAAACACGAACATGAATTACTTGTCTATTAGTGTGGTATATATAAACATAATTATGAAGCTTGGACTTTGAACATTTTATGATTTGACTTTGATCTGATTTTTTTTTCTCTACTAAAGAATGGCTTATCTGAAAGATTTACAAAAAGTTCTGAAATTTATATTTATAAGAGTTGATTCTAAAGGCAACCTCTATCCATATTAAGATTACACATCTTAAATGAAGGATTGCTTGAAGCTTACCATGCCCGCTCGGTCAGACTTAAACTTACATCACGTGACACTAAGACGCCTTCTACTGTTTCGGATGTATATGAGTTCCGATTCCTTATTCAGATGGTGGCAGCCTACCCCATGCAGATAAATGACAAGCTAAACGCTACACAAGTAATTTTAAAAAGTAAATTTTACGTCATGAGAAGACCTTGAGGAGTTAATGTATCACTGCAGGAAAACCAAAGAAATCAAATTTAGATAGACAGGCTGATG
>NC_051409.1:43358204-43359472 GCF_015228065.2 Penaeus monodon
TTTATTTATCGGTAAGCAAAGGAATAAAATGCTGAGTGAAATAGTAAAGGAAATATGAAAAATGTGCGGAAATAAAATGATTGTTTTACTAGATAAACAGAAATATGCGTATGTAGGACTGGGATTCAGGGGAAGAAGACTCATAAATGTGAAGAGACAAAGAGAAAATAAATCCCTTCCGTCAGGTTTCCTAATTTAGATATAAATAAGCACACGTATACAATAATATGCATGTATCTATGTGTCGATATGATAGGCCCAGGCGATATAAAAAATGTATTAATACAAAATATAATTTTACTAACACTTCCATTTTTAGCCCCGTCATTATTCCTTTACTTTACTGAGGCCAAAGTGAGGTTAATAAAGATAAGAGCAAATCCACTGACGGATGTAGGATAAGAATGGCCATAATAAAGTAAAGTATTTTAATTCCAAATCTCACTTCTTTAGTATTTGAGTTATCATTTGTTTAAAAAAAAACGTTATTTGAGACAAAGGATGGGGGCGTGTTATCTCGTTGATTTTAGTTGCCATAATTTAGGTAAATATGAAATATAAAGTCTTTTTAGTATTCGCACGTTTCTAATTTTAGGGAGTAGATTCTCGTTTTCTGATCTGTGTGCTTGTTCCTGGGAACTTACCAACGTTCACTCTCCGCCTTCCCTTTCTTACATTCTGGTAAGATCCTCTATTAAAAACTGTCATCAAGGATATATTAGGGTGATTTTCCTATAAATGAGGTCGTATATCTTTAGAAGTTAATAATTCCCACTTTATGCCAGTCACGTGACTTGGCAGCAGAGCGTGCTCTGATGCGTCATTTCCGCAAAAGAGATAAAGGAATAATGTAGCACACTGATGATATGTTATTAAACTAAGTGATAATCAATATTTCTATATGCAGATATCATCCTCAGCACATCAATGTACTCATTACATTGAATGAAAAATGAAATGATGATATTGGTGATCTTTATAGGAAGACTAACGATAAAAATATTGAAAATAATAAAGCTCATGAAAGACTTCTATTACGGTGACCAACACTTAAATTAATACGTCATTCATTATTATCGTTCAATTTAATCATGTTACATTAAGAGGGTTGCTTTATGCGCAACGAAAGCAGCATATTTACCCTACTATAACCGATCTCCCCTTATACTTTTTGGTAATGAAAAGGGTTGTATTTTGGCGTCGTCCATCCTTGGAGACGCAAGTGACTCACTGTCTACACGCACAGGCCATTATAGCTCCACACCGAC
>NC_051409.1:43359791-43359867 GCF_015228065.2 Penaeus monodon
CAGAGTAAATTGTACATTAACGAACCGCCTCGTTAGTTGCGTTACGATGGAAAATAGAACCGAACACGTGGATGGA
>NC_051409.1:43359891-43360020 GCF_015228065.2 Penaeus monodon
GGGGTGGGCAAAAATTATGGAGTAAAGCAGCATATTTCTTTCATATTCAAGCACCACATGTATTTTGAGACTGTATGTCATGATTTGTTTACAATACTAATAACAGTCATACATCAGCAGACGCAATAG
>NC_051409.1:43360155-43360549 GCF_015228065.2 Penaeus monodon
TCCACATTGATATAAGAGCGAAATGAAAACAATTACCTTCCTTTCTGGGTCTTGGAGTCTGCATCTGCAGAATCGCTAGACATAATATTTCTTGTAGAAGAACAAGCAAGAGATATCGAAATAATGAAAAAAGCATAAATGAAACAGTGAAAGAAAAGGCGAATGAAGCACAGAAATCAGTGAATAAGAACAGGAATAAGAAGAAGGGAAGTGTAAGGAAGCACAATTAGATGAGGGAATTTTGATACTGACGGGGACGCAGATGGGTGTGTGTGACTTAGGTTGCATATTCTCGTCACCTGCATGACTGCAAGACCGTGGGTGCCTTCGCTTGCTGTGTCTGTCCGTTTTTCTCGCTTTGCTATCTATATGCCTTGTGTGTGTGTGTGAGTGC
>NC_051409.1:43360856-43361279 GCF_015228065.2 Penaeus monodon
CATAGGGTTTTTTTGTATAATATATATGCACTCCCCACACACACACAAGGCATATAGATAGCAAAGCGAGAAAAAGGGGACAGACACAGCAAGCGAAGGCACCCACGGTCTTGCAGTCATGCAGGTGACGAGAATATGAAACCTAAGTCACCCCACCCCCATCTGCGTCCCCGTCAGTATCAAAATTCCCTCATCTAATTGTGCTTCCTTACACTTCCTTCTTCTTATTCCTGTTCTTATTCACTGATTTCTGTGCTTCATTCGCCTTTTCTTTCACTGTTTCATTTATGCTTTTTTCATTATTTCGATATCTCTTGCTTGTTCTTCTACAAGAAATATTATGTCTAGCGATTCTGCAGATGCAGACTCCAAGACCCAGAAAGGAAGGTAATTGTTTTCATTTCGCTCTTATATCAATGTGGA
>NC_051409.1:43361414-43361543 GCF_015228065.2 Penaeus monodon
CTATTGCGTCTGCTGATGTATGACTGTTATTAGTATTGTAAACAAATCATGACATACAGTCTCAAAATACATGTGGTGCTTGAATATGAAAGAAATATGCTGCTTTACTCCATAATTTTTGCCCACCCC
>NC_051409.1:43361567-43361633 GCF_015228065.2 Penaeus monodon
TCCATCCACGTGTTCGGTTCTATTTTCCATCGTAACGCAACTAACGAGGCGGTTCGTTAATGTACA
>NC_051409.1:43361890-43363161 GCF_015228065.2 Penaeus monodon
GTCGGTGTGGAGCTATAATGGCCTGTGCGTGTAGACAGTGAGTCACTTGCGTCTCCAAGGATGGACGACGCCAAAATACAACCCTTTTCATTACCAAAAAGTATAAGGGGAGATCGGTTATAGTAGGGTAAATATGCTGCTTTCGTTGCGCATAAAGCAACCCTCTTAATGTAACATGATTAAATTGAACGATAATAATGAATGACGTATTAATTTAAGTGTTGGTCACCGTAATAGAAGTCTTTCATGAGCTTTATTATTTTCAATATTTTTATCGTTAGTCTTCCTATAAAGATCACCAATATCATCATTTCATTTTTCATTCAATGTAATGAGTACATTGATGTGCTGAGGATGATATCTGCATATAGAAATATTGATTATCACTTAGTTTAATAACATATCATCAGTGTGCTACATTATTCCTTTATCTCTTTTGCGGAAATGACGCATCAGAGCACGCTCTGCTGCCAAGTCACGTGACTGGCATAAAGTGGGAATTATTAACTTCTAAAGATATACGACCTCATTTATAGGGAAAATCACCCTAATATATCCTTGATGACAGTTTTTAATAGAGGATCTTACCAGAATGTAAGAAAGGGAAGGCGGAGAGTGAACGTTGGTAAGTTCCCAGGAACAAGCACACAGATCAGAAAACGAGAATCTACTCCCTAAAATTAGAAACGTGCGAATACTAAAAAGACTTTATATTTCATATTTACCTAAATTATGGCAACTAAAATCAACGAGATAACACGCCCCCATCCTTTGTCTCAAATAACGTTTTTTTTTAAACAAATGATAACTCAAATACTAAAGAAGTGAGATTTGGAATTAAAATACTTTACTTTATTATGGCCATTCTTATCCTACATCCGTCAGTGGATTTGCTCTTATCTTTATTAACCTCACTTTGGCCTCAGTAAAGTAAAGGAATAATGACGGGGCTAAAAATGGAAGTGTTAGTAAAATTATATTTTGTATTAATACATTTTTTATATCGCCTGGGCCTATCATATCGACACATAGATACATGCATATTATTGTATACGTGTGCTTATTTATATCTAAATTAGGAAACCTGACGGAAGGGATTTATTTTCTCTTTGTCTCTTTCACATTTATGAGTCTTCTTCCTCCTGAATCCCAGTCCTACATACGCATATTTCTGTTTATCTAGTAAAACAATCATTTTATTTCCGCACATTTTTCATATTTCCTTTACTATTTCACTCAGCATTTTATTCCTTTGCTTACCGATAAATAAA
>NC_051409.1:43363295-43363814 GCF_015228065.2 Penaeus monodon
CATCAGCCTGTCTATCTAAATTTGATTTTTTTGGTTTTTCCTGCAGTGATACATTAACTCCTCAAGGTCTTCTCATGACGAAAAATTTTACTTTTTAAAATTACTTGTGTAGCGTTTAGCTTGTCATTTATCTGCATGGGGTAGGCTGCCACCATCTGAATAAGGAATCGGAACTCATATACATCCGAAACAGTAGAAGGCGTTCTTAGTGTCACGTGATGTAAGTTTAAGTCTGACCGAGCGGGCATGGTAAGCTTCAAGCAATCCTTTCATTTAAGATGTGTAATCTTAATATGGATAGAGGTTCCCTTTTAGAATCAACTCTTATAAATATAAATTTCAGAACTTTTGTAAATCTTTCAGAAAAAGCCATTCTTTAGTAGAGAAAAAAAAATCAGATCAAAGTCAAATCATAAAATGTTCAAAGTCCAAGCTTCATAATTATGTTTATATATACCACACTAATAGACAAGTAATTCATGTTCGTGTTTTTTCCATTCTTATTTTTCAATGATTCTT
>NC_051409.1:43363867-43364206 GCF_015228065.2 Penaeus monodon
CCATTATATTTATTGTATATTTAATAAGTTCCGCTAAATGAGGCGTTTCCCCCGTTGTAGTATTTAAAAGAGATCTCTTTCTTTGGTCTGCCTATGTTTCCCCATTGCCATGAACCATAAAACAAGAGATTAAAAGGCATAAAACATGCAAAGTAAGCAACATGTAACAAAAAATAATAGAACGGAGCTCATGGGTTGCCGTATGCTGCCTACTGTCGGGATTTCGGGGTATTTATAATCTTCCCGGCATGCACTCTGGGTATTCTGGAAGGGCAAGCTGGCACTGCCCTCTCTCGGCGTTTCTACTCCTCGAGGAAAGGGTCCCGATTTAGTTAGGTA
>NC_051409.1:43370999-43371063 GCF_015228065.2 Penaeus monodon
ATTTTTCGGGGCCGGGTAAAAGGGGATTTTTAAATTATTTTTCCATGCGCATTGCTTAAATTCC
>NC_051409.1:43371540-43371630 GCF_015228065.2 Penaeus monodon
CACGCACTCGGTGTGTATCATAACAATCTTAGTATGCCAAAAATTTATTAGTATACATAAACAATTCTGTGTTGTGGTGTTTATTTTTAT
>NC_051409.1:43373029-43373443 GCF_015228065.2 Penaeus monodon
TATTTTTTGTATAATATATATGCACTCACACACACACACAAGGCATATAGAGAGCAAAGCGAGAAAAACGGACAGACACAGCAAGCGAAGGCACCCACGGTCTTGCAGTCATGCAGGTGACGAGAATATGCAACCTAAGTCACACACACCCATCTGCGTCCCCGTCAGTATCAAAATTCCCTCATCTAATTGTGCTTCCTTACACTTCCTTCTTCTTATTCCTGTTCTTATTCACTGATTTCTGTGCTTCATTCGCCTTTTCTTTCACTGTTTCATTTATGCTTTTTTCATTATTTCGATATCTCTTGCTTGTTCTTCTACAAGAAATATTATGTCTAGCGATTCTGCAGATGCAGACTCCAAGACCCAGAAAGGAAGGTAATTGTTTTCATTTCGCTCTTATATCAATATGGA
>NC_051409.1:43373586-43373715 GCF_015228065.2 Penaeus monodon
CTATTGCGTCTGCTGATGTATGACTGTTATTAGTATTGTAAACAAATCATGACATACAGTCTCAAAATACATGTGGTGCTTGAATATGAAAGAAATATGCTGCTTTACTCCATAATTTTTGCCCACCCC
>NC_051409.1:43373739-43373815 GCF_015228065.2 Penaeus monodon
TCCATCCACGTGTTCGGTTCTATTTTCCATCGTAACGCAACTAATGAGGCGGTTCGTTAATGTACAATTTACTCTG
>NC_051409.1:43374067-43375332 GCF_015228065.2 Penaeus monodon
GTCGGTGTGGAGCTATAATGGCCTGTGCGTCTAGACAGTGAGTCACTTGCGTCTCCAAGGATGGACGACGCCAAAATACAACCCTTTTCATTACCAAAAAGTATAAGGGGAGATCGGTTATAGTAGGTAAATATGCTGCTTTCGTTGCGCATAAAGCAACCCTCTTAATGTAACATGATTAAATTGAACGATAATAATGATGACGTATTAATTTAAGTGTTGGTCACCGTAATAGAAGTCTTTCATGAGCTTTATTATTTTCAATATTTTTATCGTTTAGTCTTCCTATAAAGATCACCAATATCATCATTTCATTTTCATTCAATGTAATGAGTACATTGATGTGCTGTGGATGATATCTGCATATGAAATATTGATTATCACTTAGTTTAATAACATATCATCAGTGTGCTACATTATTCCTTTATCTCTTTGCGGAAATGACGCATCAGAGCACGCTCTCTGCCAAGTCACGTGACTGGCATAAAGTGGGAATTATTAACTTCTAAAGATATACGACCTCATTTATAGGGAAAATCACCCTAATATATCCTTGATGACAGTTTTTAATAGAGGATCTTACCAGAATGTAAGAAAGGGAAGGTGGAGAGTGAACGTTGGTAAGTGCCCAGGAATAAGCACACAGATCAGAAAACGAGAATCTACTCCCTAAAATTAGAAACGTGCGAATACTAAAAAGACTTTATATTTCATATTTACCTAAATTATGGAAACTAGAATCAACGAGATAACACGCCCCCATCCTTTGTCTCAAATAACGTTTTTCTTTAAACAAATGATAACTCAAATACTAAAGAAGTGAGATTTGGAATTAAAATACTTTACTTTATTATGGCCATTCTTATCCTACATCCGTCAGTGGATTTGCTCTTATCTTTATTAACCTCACTTTGGCCTCAGTAAAGTAAAGGAATAATGACGGGGCTAAAAATGGAAGTGTTAGTAAAATTATATTTTGTATTAATACATTTTTTATATCGCCTGGGCCTATCATATCGACACATAGATACATGCATATTATTGTATACGTGTGCTTATTTATATCTAAATTAGGAAACCTGACGGAAGGGATTTATTTTCTCTTTGTCTCTTCCACATTTATGAGTCTTCTTCCTCCTGAATCCCAGTCCTACATACGCATATTTCTGTTTATCTAGTAAAACAATCATTTTATTTCCGACATTTTTCATATTTCCTTTACTATTTCACTCAGCATTTTATTCCTTTGCTTACCGATAAATAAA
>NC_051409.1:43375463-43375981 GCF_015228065.2 Penaeus monodon
CATCAGCCTGTCTATCTAAATTTGATTTCTTTGGTTTTCCTGCAGTGATACATTAACTCCTCAAGGTCTTCTCATGACGTAAAATTTACTTTTTAAAATTACTTGTGTAGGGTTTAGCTTGTCATTTATCTGCATGGGGTAGGCTGCCACCATCTGAATAAGGAATCGGAACTCATATACATCCGAAACAGTAGAAGGCGTTTTAGTGTCAACGTGATCTTAAGTTTTAAAAAAGTCTGACCGAGCGGGCATGGTAAGCTTCAAGCAATCCTTCATTTAAGATGTGTAATCTTAATATGGATAGAGGTTGCCTTTAGAATCAACTCTTATAAATATAAATTTCAGAACTTTTTGTAAATCTTTCAGATAAGCCATTCTTTAGTAGAGAAAAAAAAATCAGATCAAAGTCAAATCATAAAATTAAAGTCCAAGCTTCATAATTATGTTTATATATACCACACTAATAGACAAGTAATTCATGTTCGTGTTTTTTCCATTCTTATTTTTCAATGATTCTT
>NC_051409.1:43376034-43376367 GCF_015228065.2 Penaeus monodon
CCATTATATTTTATTGTATATTTATAAGTTCCGCTAAATGAGGCGTTTCCCCCTTGTAGTATTTAAAAGAGATCTCTTTCTTTGGTCTGCCTATGTTTCCCATTGCCATGAACCATAAAACAGAGATTAAAAGGCATAAAACATGCAAAGTATGCACCATGTAACAAAAACTAATAGAACGGAGCTCATGGGTTGCCGTATGCTGCCTACTGTCGGGATTTCGGGGTATTTATAATCTTCCCGGCATGCACTCTGGGTATTCCGGAAGGGCAAGCTGGCACTGCCCTCTCTCGCGTTTCTACTCCTCGAGGAAGGGTCCCGATTAGTTAGGTA
>NC_051409.1:43382345-43382425 GCF_015228065.2 Penaeus monodon
AAAAAAAGTTTACATGGGTTAAAAAAAAGTAAATAGCGAAAAAGACAGGGTAAGTGAGGGATTTTATTTTGTGTCCCAGT
>NC_051409.1:43384411-43384575 GCF_015228065.2 Penaeus monodon
CTAAAGTATTTTCTGATCTGATTTATCAACAACTCTCGTACTTGCAATTTATAGTGCCCATTAATGAAAGAATGGACATTTAGCTTACAGAAAAAAATAGAATAAAATAAACGTTTTACATAAGGAGATACTGGAGAGGAAAACACATACTGTCTCTATATATT
>NC_051409.1:43385539-43385623 GCF_015228065.2 Penaeus monodon
TCTTTTTCCTTTTCCCCCTTTTTCTTTCCAGGTTTTTTAAAATTTTTTTTTTAAATTTCTTTGATAATGGGGTTGGGGGGTGGG
>NC_051409.1:43385644-43385784 GCF_015228065.2 Penaeus monodon
CTGTTCAAAGACTTTTCCCTATCCCTTTTTTTCTCCTTTTGGTCCACCCATAAAACAAAACACCCCCACAAATTAACACAAACCACACCCCCCCACACACACCCCCCCCATCCCCCTTTTTTTCCCCCCCACGCACAACA
>NC_051409.1:43386492-43386821 GCF_015228065.2 Penaeus monodon
CTTCCTCCCCCCCCCTCCCCCCTCTCTCTCCCTTTTTTTCCCCCCCTCCCTTCCCTCTTAACACACCACCAAACGCGGATACCCAAGGACCTCGCCGGGGGGCCTTTTCCCCCGGAGGACCCCCAGCCCGGGGGCAAAAGCCGCGACGAAACTCAAAAAGTTTCTTTTTGAATCCTTTGTCTTTGACTCAAACTTTCGCCTTTCAACCGACCTGATCAAGGGGAACGGAAAACTTTTCTATTGGATTTTTCCCCTTTTTTTTTTATTTTCACGGATTTTCTCTGACTCTCGGGTCTATCTCTATAGACGTCTCCTTCCCCTTTCCCTTT
>NC_051409.1:43386977-43387211 GCF_015228065.2 Penaeus monodon
ATTTTTTACGAAAACAGCTCGAAAATTTCCCGAAATATCAGGCAGATCCGTTATTGGATATGCATTTCCAATCTTCATAGTCGCTAAACAAACTTATATGTGAATTTCTCACATTTGACAAAGAAAATTTACATGTACATTTAAAAAAAAGGAATGTAGAATGTAGGTAATTCCTCAAAACAAACAACTTTATAGAGTAAATTTTTTTCTGTGTTGGTATAAGAGGAAGATGTA
>NC_051409.1:43387471-43387569 GCF_015228065.2 Penaeus monodon
ATACCTTTAGAGCCCCCTTCCCCTCTATTTCTCTCTCGCGTCTTTCTTCTCTCCCTTCCTCTTTACCTCCCTTTCGGTTAGTCATGTAAATATGGATG
>NC_051409.1:43387620-43387770 GCF_015228065.2 Penaeus monodon
ATATATGTAATTCTTTAGTATCTATGATTTCATTTATCATCCTATTGTACACCAGAATGAAATGACTTCAAATCCACAGTCACACTAGATATATTTCCAGGTATAAGAGGCCTATCTTACATCAGTAGTCAAACGTAAGTGTAGCGTCTG
>NC_051409.1:43389896-43390062 GCF_015228065.2 Penaeus monodon
GATGTTTGTGACATCGCTCGCATTAAAGTATTTCTCACCGTCCAGCCTTCCGCTGGGTTTGTGAAACTTTAAGAAACATCCGCTTTTGCCTTCGAGACAAACCTGTGAAGGAGTAGTCTACAGGAACACGAATATAATGTGAGTTTACGGGCCAGTGCACAATGAA
>NC_051409.1:43390273-43390368 GCF_015228065.2 Penaeus monodon
CACAATAAATGATGAACTGAAAATGTCTTACAAAAAAGACAAACAATAAACAAGTAAAACATATTAGTAAATACCCCCCCCCCAAGAGAGAAAAA
>NC_051409.1:43390493-43390627 GCF_015228065.2 Penaeus monodon
GACATTTATAATTTCATCGACATGGAATACGATCCTCTCCAAATTGCAAATGTGTGGATTACCTTCACAGATTCCCATGAGTGAGAGTAAAAATGGCTTTTATGAACCGCTCGTGCGTGGCTGAGTGAGCGCCG
>NC_051409.1:43390866-43391662 GCF_015228065.2 Penaeus monodon
ACTGAACATCTCTGTTTGATAACTATGCTCCATTTTCCCGAATGTATACCAATTTTCTTGTTGTTTCCTCCCTTTGCCTGCGCCTTCCCCTGATAGCAACTTCCCTTAAAGCCAAAACAGACGCCAGGCGAATCTTTGATGACCATTTCTTCAAAGGGCTACATGAGAGCTAAGAAGCTGCTCAAGCGACGGCCAGTAAGAGATACATTTTGGGAGCTTTGATCTTAGTCAACAAAAGGAAGTTGAAAAGGAAGGAACTAGGAATTACGCAACTCTGAGTGTAAGGCAAAGTACAATTTATTCTAAATTCCCAAAGACATTTTTCACTCCACCTTCCCATCTCGCTCCAGGGTTGCCCTCCCCCTAAGTTTCATCCACTGTCATTTTGAAACCTTGCTTGACCTTTAAATTCCCGGAGGAAGGGATAAAAAAATTCCTCAGTCAGTATTATATTACATCACAGTTCTGCACAGTAAGACACATACATTCACCGAAAGGGTAAACAGCAATAAGGATGTGCGAAATAAATCAAAAGTAAGAAATAAACTAAATAGCATCGTACCAATAAGTGGTATATCAGTTAGATAATTAGAATCTAACTATTCGTAAAATAATAAAGTACATAATTCTGTAGTTAATAAAAAGGCAAAAAAAAAATACAAAAAAACATGTGATAACAGTCGTAACGGGAAAGGGAGGTAATAAATAATGCCTCAGTTAATTAAAACGATTGATCTTGCAAAACTTCTTGCCGTTTGTATGTTATATTTCTCTGTATCAAACCATTTTTCTTTCT
>NC_051409.1:43391684-43391859 GCF_015228065.2 Penaeus monodon
ATTGGGAATGTAGAGATTATAGTCAGAATAATATCAATAAATTCTTAATTTAATACCACAGATCCCATGGGATCTCATGTACTGTTAGACAACCTAGATGTAATATTTGAAAATTTTTTTTGAAATCCAGTGCTGGCAAAAAGCAGTTCTGCCAAACGTTGAATGAATCAATGAG
>NC_051409.1:43392269-43392523 GCF_015228065.2 Penaeus monodon
TAAAAGTGAATTACAAAAATTTTAAAATATGACAACAGAAGCTGTCAGATGCCCTTTCCATGGTATACTGCTCTTGTTTGTCAATACTCATAATTTAAAAAATCTGGAATACCTGATCTTATGCAGGACTTTTACAATCAACGCCCGTAAACAAATTGTATTATTCTCTGATGCATCCATTCCTCACATATGGCAAAACTGTTTGGGGAACTGTCTGCCAAACCACGGTCAAACCAATTGTCACTGATTAAATT
>NC_051409.1:43392558-43392743 GCF_015228065.2 Penaeus monodon
ACTTGCAGACAAAGGTCCGTACCCTGCGAGTGACTAGTCGGACAGGTTTTCCTCCTCAGCGTACATATTTTTTTTTTATTTAAAGAACTTTAAATAAGCCGCTGGTTTACTAGCAGATTCGACTCTCTGCACTCCAATGCTACTGACCCGCTCATCGCATCTCACCACTCCACACGCCACGCACT
>NC_051409.1:43392851-43393760 GCF_015228065.2 Penaeus monodon
CCATACAAGACATACATGAAGAGAGAGATTCCCACCTTTACAGGTCAGTACTTCAGCAATTAACTGCGCCTAACCATATGTATGAGTTTTACTGAGAATGATCGTACCAATGTGATTTGCCCCACAAGACTAACAAGGAGAAAGCACTTTTGATGATGGTATTCTTGGTGCCCCCTCGATAGCGATATTCTTAAATTTGGGAGGGGCAACTCATCGCCATTTTCATCCGCTCTTTAAGCGAAAAGGCGAGAGACCGATGTGACACGGGCAAAGGATTGGTCAGAATCACAAAAGACTTTCCCTTGACCGAGATACTGGACAGGCTTGAAAAAGGACGCCGTCCCAGATGACACACTCCTTCTCGAAAGTCCTATGAGGAGAAACTCAGAGAGGCAAATCTGGGCAGTTTGGCAGTTTGGTCGCAGGGAAATATGAAAATCCACTTTATTTCGTTTGCTTATGATATCTAATGTAAGGCAAATCCTCTTTCCGGGATATTCAGAAAAGTCGAATAAAATCACTTCAGTGAATAAATAACAAAATTGTCTATGTTACATATCTAACTATTCGAAACTGAAAGAAATGGCTAATCAAGTTAAACGAAAAAATTCTCATATTGTAGGCCTAGTGAAAAAAAGTAATTCTAACATGAAACTGTTCAGTTTCATCAGCCTTTATATGTATAAGTACTAAAAAAGAAATAAAATTCTCTATTGAAAGCAATGAACGTTGCTAAACCCATTAAATGCGTAAAATTTAAGGAAGACAGAGTAATCCGATGGCAAGGAACGTTGCTAAACCCATTAAATGCGTAAAGTATAAAGAAGACAGTAATCCGATGGCTGTATGAGCATGAGAGGAAAGAAAACAAAAATCCTTTCATTCGATCCTTAGAATTTCTAGAATATA
>NC_051409.1:43393808-43394797 GCF_015228065.2 Penaeus monodon
CCGTGCACGCGGAAGTGAAGCTCCATCATACTTCTCTCATGAAACTGTCTTCGTGTTCTTCGTCAAACCTTCATGTCCTTTTTCTGCGCTTGTACAAGAAGTTTTCATTCCTCGGGGCAACGGATTTCGTCTTTCGCTCTCTCTCCAAAACTTTTCTATCTCTCTTTAACCTTTCTCGAGTCTTTGACAGGCAGCCCCGACAGGGAGAAAAAAAGCATTGTTACGAATTCAATAAGGAGCTCTGTGGAAGTCTCGAAAATTTGTTCATGTTATTAAATGATCATAAATGAACACACGGTATCATCTCGCGATCTCTCTCGGCGTATGCATTCTCCTGCTCACTTACATTGTCTTCTATTCATCTTTCTATTTATAGTTAATTATTATTATCATAATTTACCTAGGAATGTACTATAAATCGTCCCTTTAAATACAAAATACCATATGTTTACTTGCTGTTAAACTTAACAACAAAGGCGTTCGGTAATCTCTTGAACTAAGATATCATATGAAAATGTCTTTATGATTTTGCATTTGTATTCTTTTCGACTTTGAACATAAGAATAAAGAGAGCAAAAATGTCCATTTGTATTTGATTTCTGTGTTGTCTTACAAGATGCCCGTGTGCGGATCAGTATTTCGAAGGAACCTTTCGAAGGTATATTAGGTATAGAGAATTAACCCTATCACTGTGATATGCTCTGAAATCGTATGCATTCCCTGTGTGATATAGAATTTTTTTCTAACATATATACCAGTATTAAACATTCTTTCTTATAGCATATGTGCTTACAGTTGCTTGGCAATAAGTCAATTTTTTTTTTTTTATTATTCCTCATAAAACTGCATTTACATTTAAACTTAGTCGTATGTCTGGCCTCATGTCTTTTAGTTCCAACACCAATAAAATCTTTGACAAACAAAAGCAGATATCACATGGCAAGATCTGACAGCTCCTGTTGTCATATCTTAAACTTGTAATTTACTTT
>NC_051409.1:43396421-43396505 GCF_015228065.2 Penaeus monodon
TTTATGTGTCGGGGTTAGCTCAGTTATAAATTATAGTCTCTGGTAGAATTTAGTTATTCACACTCTACGGGCTTATCCGCCGAC
>NC_051409.1:43396830-43396999 GCF_015228065.2 Penaeus monodon
GACAATCAGCTCTTACAAAAATGTATCATTTTTGTTTACTATGAAAGCACATAGTTTGGGCCATTACTGCCGAATCTTACATTCTTTCTAATTTAGATGGTTTCCCTTTCATAAACCCCTCCTATTTACTGAACTTAAACTAAAAGAAACAAGGTTAAAACCGGGAAAA
>NC_051409.1:43397686-43397957 GCF_015228065.2 Penaeus monodon
AATCTTCCAACTCTCTATGTATTTTTAGATATAATGCGGTTTCCTTTATATTTTAAGCATGAACATTTTCTAAAATATAATTTCATGTCGAGTAATATACCTTAACTATTAAGTAAAACTACGAAAAAAAGTCAACAAAAGGAAGAACCTGGACCCTTTCATCTTTTTCTCTCTTGGAGAGAACATATCCGGTGATTATGACGACCGGCACCTCCAGTCTCTCCACTGATGCTCGGCTCTGTCTCTCCGTCCCTCTTATATAGAGTGCGCA
>NC_051409.1:43412834-43413730 GCF_015228065.2 Penaeus monodon
AAAATTGCCCAAAAAAAAAAAATTTTGCGAAAAAAACCACAACTTTAAATAATGGCTCTGGTTTTTTTCAGGGGTGAAAATATTAGTTCATACAGTTGCGGTATTGCACAATGTTGAGGGTTAAATTGGGGCTCAAGTGCCCCAAAACAACTGTATTTCTCAGTTGGAATTTCATCATTAAAATTGAGTTTTAAAAAAGCCCGACTTCCCTTTTTATCTACTACCAAAGCTTTTTGTCTATATGTACATATTTATATATTTTTCTTTTTTTTTAACAATTCGGACAGTATTCAGAATTTTCCCGGAATTGTGGGGGTGCCGGGAAAACACCTAACCAAATAATAAAAAAGGAAGCTATATCAGAAAAAAAAAACCAAAAATACACATTTAAAACCCAAAGGGGCAAATCACATGAAGTGCATCTTGATGCCCACTAAATCCAATTTGGCCGATTTCTGTGTTCATAAAGAGGAAGCATGTAGCCGACTAGATTTTTGGTAAGATGGAAAATCTGGCAGACATTTTCTTTTTGCAGACTTGAACTGTAAAGGAAACTTCTTCACAACAATTTTTTTTCTCTTTGTGGTCTGTGTGCTTAGGGTATGACACTCCATAAAAGGATAAAAAAAACTACTGGCTTCATATAAGCTAATTTACTGTCATCTTTTTGTTTTTAAAAAAGTAAATAATCTCTCTGAGACTCGGATTTGCATATATATGCAAAAAAAACAAAAAATCAAACGGGGGAAATTTTTTTTGTCTTAAAGACATTGATTGAACGTTCATCGAAAGGGGATATCTCGCTGGTTGGGGGGCCCAAAAAAATTTTCCATTTAATTTCAAAAATATACCCCGGGGTCATCGTTTCCCCGCAGACGATTACACTGGTCAACACA
>NC_051409.1:43415923-43416052 GCF_015228065.2 Penaeus monodon
TATTTTTTCCTCTTTCTCTTTTTTAAAAAGGGTCCAAGTCTTTGATTTTTTTTAATTTAAAAAATAGAAAGTACCCTATTCTTCTTACAAAAATAAACAGAATAGAAAAGAGTGTGGGGTGTGTTGTAT
>NC_051409.1:43416206-43416277 GCF_015228065.2 Penaeus monodon
CCTGTTTTTATGTATCGCACACCAAACCACCACATTTATATTGTGTGTGTGTATATGGTTTTTATATCATT
>NC_051409.1:43418199-43418297 GCF_015228065.2 Penaeus monodon
ATTGTGGTATATATAAAACAATATATTTTTTTCCCTTCTTCTCTTTTTTTTGTGTGTGTGTGTTAAGTGGTAAAGTGGGTCTACTCCTTCCTCTCTCT
>NC_051409.1:43418579-43418683 GCF_015228065.2 Penaeus monodon
AAAAAACAGAGTGTAAAAGTCTACGGAGCCTCTAAACAAGGGTTATAATAGTGGTTATAAAGCTTGTTTTTTTTTTTAGAAGAGTACACCCAATAAGGCACACG
>NC_051409.1:43419330-43419963 GCF_015228065.2 Penaeus monodon
CCTGACTAATGGTTGTCCCCAGAGAGAGAGAGAAGCTTAAACATTCTGCATTTGGGCCTGGTTTGATATTGTTAAGTCAGAACAATATAAATTTTTGAGTTTCAACCCCTGCAACATATTTCAAAATCCCCCGCAAACTGAACAAGTCATTATAACATAATCCAACATTTTTATATTTGTTTTTAGATGTGTTTCATGATAAAATTGATACATTGTTCACCTCTACTATTGCTCACACACACATATATATTATAAGATTCTTGTATTCTAGCATTTCCCCCTTCCCTTCTTCCGTAATCTTGTCCCAAACACCAAATCTTGAAACATGAATCGTCTCCCAATTCTCTCCCCTTTTGATTTAATTTCCACTAAAGATCGCCGACTAAACCTTGAAAAGGAGATAAGAACCCTCGTTATCTCGGCCGTCATCTTCTATATAAGACAAATTTATAAGTCATACATATAATGTATGCGATCATGGTATATGGTATTTTACCAAATGTTATTTGCTAACTATAAATATTCTTTGGCTGTGTATGTTATTTTCAACAGGACACCAACCATGGTACTATTATTTCAAATTGTTATTTTCAAATGACCAAGTAAAAAAAAAAAAAAGTATGAATATAATAT
>NC_051409.1:43420234-43420348 GCF_015228065.2 Penaeus monodon
CCCCAAAAAAAAAAAAAAGGGGGGGGGGGGGGGGAAAAAAAATTTTTTTTAAAGGGGAAAAAAAATTTTAAAAAAAAAGGGGGGGATTTTTTGGGAAAAAAAAACCCAAATTTT
>NC_051409.1:43420369-43420718 GCF_015228065.2 Penaeus monodon
AAAAAAAAAAAAAGGGGGGGGGGGAAAAAAAGGGAAAAAAAAAACCCCCGGGAAAAAAAAAAAAAGGGGGAAAAAAAAAGGGGGCCGAAAAAATTTTTTTTTTTAAAAAAAAAAAAGGGGGGGGATTTTTTTTTGGGGGGAAAAGGGTTTTTTTTTTTTTTTTGGGGAAAAAAAAAAAGGGGGGGTTTAAAAAAAAAAAATTTTTCCCTTTTTTTTTTAAATTTTTTAAATTTTTTTTAAAATTTTTTTAGAAAAAAAATTTTTTAAAAAATTTTTTTTAATTTTTTAAAATAATTTTTTTAAAAAATTAAAAAAATTTTTTAAAAGACAAAAATTTTTTTAAAATAAA
>NC_051409.1:43420740-43421179 GCF_015228065.2 Penaeus monodon
AAAAAAATTATAAATTTTTTTTTCCCCGGGGGGGGTTTTTTTTTTTTTAAAATACTTTTGGGTTTTAAAAACCCAAGGGTTTTTTTTCCCCTTTTTTTTTCCCCCCAAAAACCTTTTTTTTTTTTTTTAAAAACCCCTTAAAAAAAAAAAAATTTTTTTAAAGTTCCTTTTGGGTTTTTTTAAAAAAAAAAATTTTTAAATTTGTTAATTTTTAAAAAAGGGGTTTTTTTTTTTTCCCCAAAATTTTTCCCAAAAAAACGGTTTCCCAAAAACCCCCCCGGGAAAAACAAAAAAACCCCCCCCCCAAAAAAAAAAGGGGGGAAAAAAGGGGGGGGGGGGGCCCCCCAAAAAGGGGAAAATTTTTTAAGCCTTAAACCCCGAAAAAGGGCCCCTTTTTCCCCTTTTTAAAATTTTAAAAAAAAAAAAATTTTTTTGGGGG
>NC_051409.1:43421198-43421287 GCF_015228065.2 Penaeus monodon
CCCCCCAAAAAAATTTTTTTTAAAAAAAGGGGGGGGTTTTTTTAAAAAACCCCCCAAAAAATTTAAAAATTTTTTAAAAAAAAAAAGGG
>NC_051409.1:43421309-43421396 GCF_015228065.2 Penaeus monodon
AAAACCATTTTAAAAAAAAAAAAAAATTTTCTTTGGGGGTTCCCCCCCTTCCTTTTTTTTAAAGGGGGGAAAAAAAAAGGGGGGGGG
>NC_051409.1:43421416-43421512 GCF_015228065.2 Penaeus monodon
GGGGGGGGGGGAAAAAAGATGAAAAAATTTAGAAAAGGGGGGGGGCCCCTTTTTAAAAAAAACCCCTTTTCCCCCCCCGGGAATTTTTAAAATTTT
>NC_051409.1:43421540-43422025 GCF_015228065.2 Penaeus monodon
GGGGGGTTTTTTTAAAAAAAACTTTTTAAAAAGGGTAAAAAAAACCCCCCAAAATTTTTTTAAAAATTTTTTTTAAAAAAAATTTTTTTGGGGGGAAAAATTTTTTTGGGGGGGGTTTTTTTGGGGGGGGAGCCCCCTTTTTTTAAAAAAAAAATTTTCCCCAAAAGGTTTTTTTTTTTTTTTGGGTTTTAAAAATTTTTTAAAAAATTTTCCTTTTTTTGGAGGGGTTTTAAAAAAAAATTTTTATTTTGTTTTTTTTAAAAAAAGGGGGGTTTTTTAAAAAAAAAAGGGGGGTTTTTTTGGGGGGTTTTTTTTCCCCCCCTTTTTTTTTTTGGGTTTTTTTTAAAAAAAACCCCTCCTTTTTTTTCCCCCCCCAAAAAAAATTTTTTTTTTTTTAAAAAAAAAATTTAAAAAAATTTTTAAAAAAATTTTTTTTTTTATAATTTTGGGGGGAAAAAAGGGGGGGGGAAAACAAAAAAAAAAAA
>NC_051409.1:43422096-43422234 GCF_015228065.2 Penaeus monodon
AAAAAAAAAAAGGGGGGAAAAAAAAAAATTTTTTGGGGGGGGGAAAAAGGGGAAATTTTTTTTTTTTTAAAAAGGGGAAAAAAAAAGGGGGGGGGAAAAGGGGGGGGAAAAAAAAATTTTTTTTCCCGAGGGGGGAAA
>NC_051409.1:43422282-43422350 GCF_015228065.2 Penaeus monodon
CTTTTTTAAAAAATAAGGGGGGGGGGGGAAAAAAAAAAAAGGGGGGGGGGGGGGAAAAAAAAAAAAAA
>NC_051409.1:43422402-43422679 GCF_015228065.2 Penaeus monodon
AAAAAAAGGGTTTTTAAAACCCGGGGGGGAAAAAAAAAAATTTTTTTTAAAAAAAGGGGGAAAAATTTTTTGGAAAAAGGGCCCCGGGCGGGGGGGGGAAAAAAAAAAAATTTTTTTTCCCAAAAAAATTTTTAAAAATTTTTTTTTTTTGGGGGGGGTTTCCCCAAAAAAAATTTTTTTAACCTTTTTTTTTAAATTTTTCCCAATCCCATTTTTATTATTTTATTTTAAAAAAAAATTAATTTTTTTTTAAAAATTTTTAAATATTTTTAATTTT
>NC_051409.1:43422935-43423267 GCF_015228065.2 Penaeus monodon
AAAAAAAAAGGGGAAAAATTTTCAAAGGAACCAAAAAAGGGGAAAAAAAAATTTCCCCGGGGAAAAAAAAATTTTTCCTTTTTTCCCCCCCCAAAAAAAAATTTTTCCGGTTTTTTTTTTTTTTAAAAAAAAAATTTTTTTAAAAAGGGGTTTTTTAAAAAAATTTTTTTTCCCCCCCAAAAAAAAACCCCTTTTAAATTTTTTTTTTTTTAAAAAAAAAAAATTTTTTCCCCCCCTTTTTTTAAAAAAAAAAATTTTAAAAAACCCTTATTTTTTTTTTTTTTAAAATTTAAAATTTTTGGGGGGTTTTAAAACCCCTTTTTTTTTTTTTT
>NC_051409.1:43423285-43423488 GCF_015228065.2 Penaeus monodon
TTTTTTGGTTTTTTTCCCCCCCAAAAAAAACCCCCCAAAAAAATTTTTTTTTCCCCCTTTTTTTTTTAAAATTTTAAAGGGGGAAAAAAAAAAAAATTTTTTTTTTTTAAAAATTGCCCTTTTGGTAAAAGGGGGGCCCCCCCCAAAAAAAAAGGGGGAAAAAAATTTTTAAAAATAAATTTTTGGGTTTTTTTTTAAAGGGG
>NC_051409.1:43423512-43423627 GCF_015228065.2 Penaeus monodon
GGGGGGAAAAAAAATTTTAAAATTTTTAAAAAAAAGGGGGGGAAAAAGGGGGAAAATAAAAAAAATTTAAAAAAAAGGGGGGAAAAGGGGGGGGGGGGGCCCCCCAAAAAAAAAA
>NC_051409.1:43423697-43423866 GCF_015228065.2 Penaeus monodon
GGGGGGGGAAAAAAAAAAGGGGGGAAGAAAAAAAAAGGGGGGGAAAAACCCCAAAAAATTTTTCCAAATTTTTTTTTTAAAAAAATTTTTTTTTTTTTTTAAAATTTTAAAATTTTTAAATTTGGCTTGTTTTGAGTTGTTACGTGTTTTTTTTTCTTTTAGCAAACTT
>NC_051409.1:43423904-43425282 GCF_015228065.2 Penaeus monodon
CCGGGATCTCTTTCAAACCTCCCACCCCCTTTTCCCCCTTTTTCCCCCTTTCCCTTTTCCCCCTTCTACCCATTTCCAAAATTTTCCCCCTTTTTTGTGCTACTAAAAGGGACGGGCCAAAAAAAGCCCGGGGAACCCGGAAACCCCGCTTCGCACCCCACCCCCCCAAAAAACGCGGCCCTCCGGGGAAAAAGGCAGATGTTTTTCCCTAGCCGGGTTTTTCCGACGCCACGTTCCGGTGGAAAACACGGGGGAATTTTGGCCCCCTAGAAGTACAGAACCCTCGGTACCGTCCCCTCGTCCCGCCCCCCTGGGCCCCGGCCGGGGCCCCCCCTAAGCTGGTTTAAAACATTGGGCCCAAAACCCCCCGTAAGCCGTCTTCATTTACTAGGGTTTTACTCTTTAAAAAAATAAAGAGTAAAAAGTAATACAAAATATTAGTTTTATTTTACTGAGGAAAATCCCCAAACTTTTTTACATCTACCCCCCTTTTCCCCTTCCCCCCCTTAAGCTCCCCTCACCTCCTGCTCCCCCTATTCCCTCCCTCCCCCCTTACCCCTTCCTTTTCTTTTTTTCCCCTTACCCACCCCTTTTTTCCCCCCCTTAAATGCCCCCCATTCTCCTTTTTTCCCCTTTCCCCAAACTTCCCTTTTTTTTTCTTCTCCCTCGTTCCCCTTTTCCCTTTTTTCCCCCCACTTTTTTCCTTTTTACAAAAAAACGGGTTCCAAAGCGTGCACTTTCCCGGAAACATATAGTGATTAAAAAAACATTTAAATAACCCCAAAATGATAATAATAGAGTAATCGAATTTTTGAATAAAAGTTTTTCATGCGTCATTTATCATTTATTTTTGTCAAAGTCACCTGTTTTTTTTAACCAAGAGAAAATTGGGCCCTTTAAGTTTGAAAGCACAGGGAATAGGGTTTTTAGGTTGGGGAAAATTAAGCAAAAGGGGAGCTTTCTTCCCTTTTATGGCAAAAAAATATTTTCCCGGTTTTTTTTTCATGTAAAGCGCATAATTTTTTTTTAAAACCCGTTTTTTGTATAATTAAAAGCTCAGTACAATTCTATATCCCAAAATTTTATGAAAATAAACCTTAATAATTCTTTTTCAAAAAAAAATTTTTTAAAGGGCCCTAGTGTTTAAACCCCCTCAAAGAAAAAAGGGAAAAATGTTAAAAATAGGAAAATTCCCTTTTAACCCTGGAAAAACTAAAACGGGCCCCAATTTTAAAACAAAACAAAAAAAGCGGGTTTTTTTTAAAATTTAAATAAAAAGGGAATTTTTTTTACAAACTTGCAATTTGCCCCTAATGACAAATTTAATAAAAAAAAGTCCAAAAATTTTAAAAAAATTTGAAAAAAGGGGGTTTTAAAA
>NC_051409.1:43425413-43426290 GCF_015228065.2 Penaeus monodon
GGGTTTATTAAGGAAAACCCTTTTAAAGTGGAAAAAAAATTGTTTCCGAAAATAATCGGCCCCTTTTAGATTTAAACATTCCTGCAAAAACCCAAAAAAAAAAAAGAGACATTATAAAGCAAATTGTTTCTCACATTATCCTTTTATAAAACTTGCAATGTTCCCTAAATCGAGGCCCGGTTTTCATTCAGGTCACTCAGGTCCCCCCCGTTTTTTTCTTTTCCCCTGTGGCCCACGGGGCTTTTGTCAGTCCCCGCCTATTTTAACTTTCCCGGGTGCCCGGGGAAATAAACTTTGGGGTTTTTAATTATGAAGATTTTTGAAAATCTAAAATTTCCCGGGCCCTTTTCCAAATTTTTATCCTGGCCCCTTTTCAGCATTTATGGGTGTCCCCATTTTTTTTTCTCGGAAAGCTCCCATTCTTTCCGTAAATGGCTGGGAATTTCCCCCAGGCATTCCCGGGACCCCTGATTTTAACATTGGCCTAATCTCCTTTTCCCCCTAGAGCTGTTGTGGAGGGGGCCCCTTTTTTTTCAGAAAAATTTTGTGGGGCTCAAACTTGTAAGTAAAGTACCAAAAACGGCCCTTCGGATCGCCCCCCAAAAGCCAAGGGAAAAAGGTTTTTTCTGAAAAGTCCAAAAATTGGGTTTTTTGTATGATTGACCCTGCGCCCAAGGAAACCCGTTTTGTTCTGTGGGAAAAATGACTTCCCTTAAACCCCTTTTTGATTGGGTTTTGGGGGAGGGTGCCAGTGGGGCCCAATAAACCTGTGGGGGTCCCCCCCAGTAAATTTTGGGGCGGGGGAGGATCTCATTTCCTCCTTTTGTGAAAATGCAGTGTGGGGTTTTTTAAACCACTGAAACCCCCCTTTTTTGTA
>NC_051409.1:43426545-43427131 GCF_015228065.2 Penaeus monodon
AATGATTTTTGGCAGCCTTTTATTTTTTTTAAAAACTTGGGGTTTTTGGGGACCCAAACAGGGAGACAGAAGCTTGTAAATTTTTGCGAAGACACCAAACGAAAAACCGGGCCCAAATTAAAATCCTTTTAATAGTGAAGAATTTATTTTTCATTTCCCCACCTTTTTTTACATTTGCAATAGAAAAACGGTTTTTTAGAAGCATCTTCACAATTTGGGGGAAAACGTTAGTTTTTAAAATAGAATTTACCCTTTTAACTTTAAAGTCTAGCCCCCATGTTTTTCCCCCCCCCGGGCAAAGCTCTCATGCAACCGGCTTTTTTTTTGGGGCAATCAGTAAAATTAAAAACCTTTTTAAAGAGGATTTCCCCCCCATCCCCCTTTCTCCTAAAGGGGGTTTACCGACCCGGACCCACTTAAAGTTTCCCTTCCCTGGATTCTCCGATACAAGGTTTTCCAAAACCCCTGCTTTGGGTCTAATTTGGCAGGGTGGTTTCCCGAAAAAAGGGTGACATGCAAAAGATGAAACTTGCCCCCCCCCCAAGGGGAAAGGGGGGAAAAAAAGGGGCCTTTGGGTTTGGGGGCC
>NC_051409.1:43427891-43428044 GCF_015228065.2 Penaeus monodon
TTGGGTGGGCGACGTTTGTTTTTCTTTTTTCAAAAAAAAACTTTTGTGTAAACCCGGGAAAATTTAGGGTTCCCGGGGTTTTTTGGGGACCCCGGGGCCCCGAAAACAGCTTTGGGAAATCACCCTAAACCCTTTCCCCCCAGGGCCCCCGTA
>NC_051409.1:43431438-43432218 GCF_015228065.2 Penaeus monodon
CAAATGGGGGAGGGGCCGGGGTGGGGTGAGAACTTGGCCCATATACGCTAAACTTTTCTACACAACCCATATTGCCCTTAAAGGAGTGGTTGGGGTTCCCCACACCCCCTTTTTGCCAGGGAAAAGGGGGCCAAAGCCCCGGAGGTCAGGGCCCACAACCCTTTTTAATTTTTTGTCCCTTTTCCTCTTTGGAGTTTGGGTTTTTATTGCTTTTTTTTATCTTGCCCCCTTTCCTTATTGAAAGTTGGGTTTCGGGGTTGCAGGGAAAGCCAACATATTGCAAGGAATTTTTTTTTTGGCTTTAATGACTGTCCCGGGGGAGATTTTGGAAGGTTGGGCTCCCTTTTGAGAGAAAGGGCCCTTCCCCTTTTAGCACTCCTTTTTTTTTCCCGTGTCACTTTAGCAAAGGCAAAAGAATAATTTATACATATGTTTTTAATAAAAATTTTGGCCCCCTGCAATTTTGTAGAGTTTATACCCAAAACGAAAAAAAAGGGAAACAGAGAACAGTATAATTTAAGTAATAATAAAAAATAATAATTTAAAAACAAAATAAAATTAAGAATAAATTAAAAAAAGGGAAAACCCCAAAATAAAACCTTTTTTATTTACTAAAAAAAATATTTATAAAAAAAAATAAAAAAAAAGTTCAAAAATGACAGTGTCCCCCCCAAACTTTTTGACACAGAACAATTTTTTTTTTTTCCCCCCCCTATTGTATATTTTTTAAAAATTTACCCAAATTCAAATGCACCTTTTTTTTTTGGCCCTAGAAAAATT
>NC_051409.1:43432343-43432561 GCF_015228065.2 Penaeus monodon
TCCCGTGGGTGGAAAAGGTTTTATTGGAAAAGGGAAGTCTTTTGACATTTCTTACCCCCCATTTAAAAGGGGAGAGATAGAAAAATTTTTTTGCCCATTTTATTTAACCCGGAAAAAGCAAAAACCTGTTTAAAAACACCCTTTGCCCACTGGTGGCCGGCAGAGGGTTAGGCCCCTCAATAGGCTGGAGGGGCTATGTCGGAGGGGGTTAAAGCAAA
>NC_051409.1:43434548-43434673 GCF_015228065.2 Penaeus monodon
ACAGTGACAGCGAGAGAGAGTTCCCCATCCCTCCCATCCTCACCCCTATCTTTCACCCTGACACGGCGTGCTCACCCATGGGTCGTCGAACGAGGGTAAAAGTGGTATTATCAGCTAGTCTCAGG
>NC_051409.1:43438078-43438200 GCF_015228065.2 Penaeus monodon
ACAACCTTATGTACTGTTTTCCTCATATACGCATTTTCTTGAGTAAAGACATTTCAGAGCCGCAAACTATTTTTCATGTAACGAGATACATATTAGTAGAGTGCACTATTTTATTCTACTTA
>NC_051409.1:43438335-43439192 GCF_015228065.2 Penaeus monodon
TATACAAATGAGGTAGATTTGATGTTTTTCTGCGTCACATTTCTTCAACCTTTTGGCTGTTTGTTTTCGTCTAATTGAATTTTATAGTGTTTCAGGTATTCTTCGGCCGCTAAAAAAAATGGTCCACCCCACGAAGATCACATGAAAGAATGAATCGTCCTCAGTGAACATTTATTAAAGATTATGAAGTAAAGAAAAAAACAAACAGACAAAAATGTAATTAGTGTAAAGTGTAATATAGACTAGATGTCTGATGTTTGATAATAAGATCAATAGCATTTGTTGACTACATATTAAAGAGGTAGCACATGGAATCTCACAAAAGTTCCAACAGGAGGCGCGTAAATACCATTACTTAATCATGGAAAGAGCCAGCGAGCAGCAGGTCAGAGTTACAAGGGCCCAGTCTTGTCTCCCGTCATAAACAGAGTTGATGGAGCCCATTAGTCTCGCCGCCGCGAAACCGTGACTGTCATAACAGTCTCGGTTTGGGGACGCTGGCGTTAATGGAAAGTGCAGCAAGATATTGTACTTATTCATTTTTTCTTAAATTTCCAGTGAGATTTGATCAGAAGGAACGCCAGTGATGAGAATATGAGAGTATAAGCTTCTAAACTATAGAGAAATACAAAAAAAAATAACGAAAGATAACTCACACGAGTCGTATCATACTGCGCGGAATGAAAGCTAAGTATTCTGATTCGGAATTATCAACAACTCTCGTACTTGCAATTTATAGTTGCCCATTAATGAAAGAATGGAACATGTTAGCTTACAGAAAAAAATCAGAATAAATTAAAAACGGTTTAACTAAAGGAGATACTGGAGAGGAAAACACATACTGTCTCTATATATTT
>NC_051409.1:43440322-43440436 GCF_015228065.2 Penaeus monodon
ACATATTATGTACTGTTTCCACGTATGCCACTTTAATTTTAGCTCATTATTAGAGTCCACCCATAAAGGAGTTACGGGGAGAGAACACTGCCCCGTACATATATACACATAATG
>NC_051409.1:43441063-43441341 GCF_015228065.2 Penaeus monodon
AAGCACACCACACCAGAACGCGAGATACCCAAGGGGACCTCGCTGGGCCTTTCCCCTGGAGAGCCGCCAGCCAGGGGAGACAAAAAAGCGCGAACGAAACATCAACAAAGTTCTTTTTGATCCTTTGTGCTTTGACGTCAACATTCGCCTTTCAAACAGACACTTTATCAAGGGCAACGGGAAAGCATTTGCATATGGAGTTATCTTTTATTTTTATTTTCAACGGATATTTATCTCTGACGCTCGGCTCTATCTCTATATGACTGTTCCTTCTTCCT
>NC_051409.1:43441476-43441717 GCF_015228065.2 Penaeus monodon
ATTTTACGAAAAACAGCTCGAAAATTCCCAAATATCAGGCCAGATCCGTTATGGATATTCATTCCAATCTTCATAGTCGCTCCTAACAAAACTTATATGTGAATTTCTAACAATTGACAAAGAAATTACATGTACATTTAAAAAAAAAGGAATGTAGAATGTAGGTAATCCTCAAAACAAACAACTTTTATAGAGTAATTTTTTTCTGTGTTGGTTAAGAGGAAGATGTAGGATGAAGATG
>NC_051409.1:43441965-43442289 GCF_015228065.2 Penaeus monodon
TACCTTTTAAGCCCCCTTCCCCTCTATTTCTCTCTCGCGTCTTTCTTCTCTCCCTTCCTTCTTTACCTCCCTTTCGGTTAGTCATGTAAATCATGGGATTGCATAAACTCGACAATTAAACTACTTATATGCAGAGCACTTGCTCGTGAAGAATATAGGTCATTCTTTAGGATCTATGATTTCATTTATCTACCTATTGTACACACCAGAATGAAATGACTTCAAAATCCACAGTCACACTAGATAATTTCCAGGTATAAGAGGCATATCTTACATCAGTAGTCAAAGGAAGTGTAGCGTCTGCATGATAGTCTAGTATAACAG
>NC_051409.1:43442770-43442854 GCF_015228065.2 Penaeus monodon
ATTTTAATGAGTTTGGCAGGAATTAATGATAATGAATAATGATACATAATCAATAATTATCATCCATAACAAAACTAACAAGGA
>NC_051409.1:43444378-43444598 GCF_015228065.2 Penaeus monodon
CTATTGTCATACTGTAGTATAAGTGTTTTATGTGTATATTATTAGGTTTACAAGCATATGATGTTTGTGACATCGCTCGCATTAAAGTATTCTACCGTCCAGCCTTCCGTGGGTTTGGAAACTTTAAGAAAAAATCAGCTATTTGCCTTCAGACAAAACCTGTGAAGGAGAGTTAAGGAAGACGAATATAAGTGAGGTTTACAGGCCAGTGCACAATGAA
>NC_051409.1:43444808-43444905 GCF_015228065.2 Penaeus monodon
CACAATAAATGGATGAACTGAAAATGTACTTATAAAAAAGACAAACAATAAAACAAGTAAAACTATAGTAAATACCCCCCCCCCAAGAGAGAAAAAA
>NC_051409.1:43445051-43445192 GCF_015228065.2 Penaeus monodon
GACATTATAATTCATCGGACACATGGAATACGATCCTCTCCAACATTGCAAATGTGTGTAGGCCATTACCTTCACAGAGTCCATGGACGTGAGAGTAAAAATGGCTGTATGACCGCTCTTGCGTGGCTGAGTGAGCCGCTG
>NC_051409.1:43445221-43445309 GCF_015228065.2 Penaeus monodon
GAGGGGGAGCAACTGAGCGTTTTAACTTTCACGCATGGAAAAAGGAGTGTGGACATAAATTGGAGATTCAAATGATATATTTATTAAA
>NC_051409.1:43445392-43446244 GCF_015228065.2 Penaeus monodon
CAATTCTCCTATCAATGATAGATAAGGAAGAGCATATATACATTAATTGAAACATCTCTGTTTGATAACTATGCTCCCATTTCCCTGAATGATACCAATTTTTCTTGTTGTTCCTCCTTTGCTGCGCCTTCCCCCCCCTGATCAGCAAACTTCCCTGAAAGCCCAAAAAACAGACGCCAGGCGAATCTTTGATGACCATTTCCTTCAAAAGGGGCTACATGAGAGCTAAGAAGCTGCCTCAAGCGACGGCCAGTAAAGAGATACACTTGGAGCTTTGAGCCTTAGTCAACAAAAGAAGTTGATAAGGAAGGAACTAGGACTATACGCAACTTGAGTGTAAGCAAAGTACAATTTATTTCTAAAAGTACCTAAGGGACAGTTTCGCACACTCACATTCCCATCTCGCTCCAGGTTGCCCTCCCCCTAAGTTTCATTCCACGATGTGAACCTTGCTTCGACCTTTAAATTCCGGGAGGAAGGATAAACAAAGTCCTCAGCAGTATTATATTAAATCACAGTTTGCACAGTAGGGACACCATACATTTCACCGAAAGGGTAAACAGCAATAAGATGTGCGCATAAATCAAAAGTAAGAAATAAACTAAATAGCATCCGTAACCAATAAAGTGGTATATCAGTTAGATATTAGAATCTACTATTCGTAAAATAATAAAGGACATAATTCTGAGTTAATAAATAAGGCAAAAAAATAACAATACAAATAACATGTGATAACAGTCGTAACGGGAAAGGGAGGTAATAAATAATGCTCAGTTAATTTGAACGATTTGATCTTGCAAAAACTTCTTGCGGCTGTATTATATATTCCTCTGTATCAAACATTTTTCCGTT
>NC_051409.1:43446264-43446466 GCF_015228065.2 Penaeus monodon
AATTGTAATGTAGAGATTATAGTCAGAATAATATCAATAAATTCTTAATTCAATACACATGATCCCATGGGATCTCATGTACTGTTTAGACAACCTAGAGTAAAGTTGAAATATTCTTTGAAATCCAGTGCTGGCAAATGCAGTTATGCCAAACGTGAATGAATCAATGAGACCGCCCGTTTATTTCCAGAACGCGAAACTG
>NC_051409.1:43446840-43447301 GCF_015228065.2 Penaeus monodon
TAAAAATTTAAGATATGACAACAGAAAGCTGTCAGAGGCTTGCCATGGTATAATCATGCTCTTGTTTGTCAATAATCATAATTTAAACAAATTCTGGAAACCTTATCTTATGCAGGACTTTTACAATCAAACGCCCGTAAACAAATTGTATTATTCTCTGATGCATCCATCCTCACATACGGCCAAAACTGTTGGGGGAATGCTGCCAAACCAACGGTCAAACAAATGTTCACTGATGAAGAGAGAGAGTGATTTGAGAGTGATTCAGTGAGACTTGCAGACAAAGGTCCGTACCGCCTGCGAGTGACTAGTCGGAAGGATTCCTCCCAGCGTGGACTATTTTCTTTTTATTTAAATAAACTTTAAATAAGCCGCTGGTTTACATAGCAGATTCGACTCTCTGCACTCCAAATGCTACTGACCCAGCTCATCGATTCTCCACCACTCACACGCCACGCACT
>NC_051409.1:43447448-43449339 GCF_015228065.2 Penaeus monodon
ACCTTTAAAGGTCAGTATCTTCAGCAATTAACTGCGCCTAAACCATATGTATTTGAGTTTTACTGAGAATGATAGTACCAATGTGATTGCCCACAAGGACTAACAAGGAGAAAGAAAAGCACTGTGATGATGGTATTCTTGGTGCCCCTCGATAGCGATATTCTAAAAGTTGGAAGAGCAAAACTCATCGCCCATTTTCATCCGCTCTTTAAGCAGAAAGGCGAGAGACCGATGTGACACGGGCAAGGAGTTGGTCAGAATCACAAAAGACGTTCCTTGACGAGATTACGGCACAGCTTGAAAAAGGACGCCGTCCCAGATGACACACCCTTTCGAAAGTGCCTATGAGGGAGAAAACTCAGAGAGGCAAATCTGGGCAGTTTGCAGTTTGGTCGCAGGGAAATATGAAAATCCACTTTATTTCGTTTGCTTATGATAGATAAGTAAGCAAATCCTCTTTCCGGGATATTCAGAAAAGTCGAATAAAATCAACTTCAGTGAATAAAATACAAAATGGTCTATGTTACATATCTAACTATTCGAAACTGAAAGAAATGTCTAATCAAGTTAAAACGAACAAATTCTCATATGTAGGCCTATGAAAAAAAGTATTCTGAACATTGGAAACTGTTCAGTTCACAGCCTTTATATGTAATAAGTACTAAAAAGAAATAAATTCTCTATGAAAGCAATGAACGTTGCTAAACCATGAATGAGTAAAATTTAAGGAAGACCAGAGTAATCCGATGGCAGAGGAACGTTGATAAAAACCCATTAAATGACGTAAGTATAAAGAAGACAGTCATCGATGGCTGTATGAGCATCTATTTTAAAAGAAACAAAAATCATTTCATGCGATCCTGTAGAATTTATAGAATATATCCCCCTGAAACCTTACGTCCTCCTCTTCCCCTTTCCTCTCCCTACGTTTTTTTGCACGCGGAAGTGAAACTCCATCATACTTCTGTCATGAAACGTCTTCGTGTTCTTCGTCAAACCTTTCATGTCCTTTTTCTTTGCGTTGTACAAGAAGTTTTGATACTCGGGGCAACGGAATTCGTCTTTCGCCTCTCTCCAACTTTTCTATCCATCTCTTTAACCTTTCTCGAGTCTTTGACAGGCAGCCCGACAGGGAGAAAAAAAAGCATTGTTACGAATTCAATAAGGAGCCTGTTGTAAGTCTCGAAAATTTGTTCATGTTATTAAATGAATAAATGAACACACGGTATCATCTCGCGATCTCTCTCGGCTTTATGCATTCTCCTGCTCCTTACATTGTCTTCTATTCATCTTTCCCTTATTTATAGTTAGTTATTATTATATATTTACCTAGGAATGTACTATAAATCGGACCTTTAAATACAAAATACCATATGTTTACTTGTGTTAAACTTAACAACAAAGGCGTTCGGTTAATCCTTGAAACGAAGATATCATATGAAATGTCTTTATGATTTTGAATTTGTATTCTTTCGACTTTGAACATAAGAATCAAGAGAGCAAGATGTCCATTTTGTATTTGATTCCTGTGTTGTCTTACCAAGTGCCCTGTGTGCGGATCCAGTATTTCGATAGAACCTTCGAATAGATTAGGTATAAGAGAATAACCCTATCACTTGTGATAGATCTGAGATCGTTAGCATTCCCTGGTGATATAGAATTTTTTCTAAAAAATATACAGTATTAAACATTCTTTCTTATAGGCATATGTGCATTACAGTTGTGCTTGGAAGTAAGTCAATTTTTTTTTTTTTATTATTCCCATAAAACTGAATTTCCATTTTAAACTAAGTCGTAGCTCGGCCTCATGTCTTTTAGTACCAACCCAATACTATCTTTGACAAACAAGAGCAGATATCAATGGCAACGTATTCTGACAGCTCTTGTTGTC
>NC_051409.1:43451239-43451336 GCF_015228065.2 Penaeus monodon
TGTCGGGTTTTAGATCAGTATAAATTATAGTCTCTGGTAGGAATGAGTTATTCACACTATACGGGCTTATCCGCCGACTTTCAACATCCAATATTAC
>NC_051409.1:43451547-43451678 GCF_015228065.2 Penaeus monodon
CGCAGTGTATACGCGTATGGTGCGTACAGGCATGTGTTGCGTGTAGGTGTTATGTGTGCGTAAAGGCTGTGTGCGTGACGTGTAAGTGTGAACAAGGGTAACTAAGTAAGGGCTTGTTCACCGTGCGCAAT
>NC_051409.1:43451763-43451934 GCF_015228065.2 Penaeus monodon
GACAATCAGTCTTACAAAAAAATGTATCATTTTTGATTTACTATGAAAGCACTAGTTTGGGCCACTTACTGCGAATCCTTACATTCTTCTAATTTTAGCTGGTTTCCCTTTCATAAACTCTCATATTTACTGAACTTAAACTAAAGAAACAAGGTAATAAAAACCGGAAAA
>NC_051409.1:43452620-43452883 GCF_015228065.2 Penaeus monodon
AATCATTCAAACTCTCTAGTATTTTGAGATAGATGCGGTTTTTGATATTTTAAGCTATGAACATTTTCTAAAATAAATGTCATGTCGAGTAATATACCTTAACATATTAGTAAAACTACGAAAAAAAGTCACAAAAGGAAGAACCTTTTGTGACCCCTTCATCGTTTATTCTGTAGTTGGGAGAGAAAATATCCGGTGATTATGACGACCCGGCACCTCCAGTTTCTCTCCACTGATGCTCGCTCTGTCTCTCCGTCACCTCT
>NC_051409.1:43456790-43457695 GCF_015228065.2 Penaeus monodon
ATATCAATAAATTCTTAATTCAATACCACAGATCCCATGGGATCTCATGTACTGTTTAGACAACCTAGATGTAATATTTGAAAATTTATTTGAAATCCAGTGCTGGCAAATGCAGTTCTGCCAAATGTTGATTGAATCATTGAGACCGCCGTTTATTTCAGAACGGAAACCTGTCTAAATGACAATAATATATTAAATTCGTTTCAGCTTGGATTTCGAAAGAACTATTCAGCAGAAACGGTAGTTAATTCGTTTGTCAACTTAGTCTTCTGCGCATTTAACAATAATGATTTAAATTTAGCTGTTTAATTAGATTTGTCAAAGGCATTTGACACGGTTGATCATAAACTGGCTCATTAAGGTACCAGTACTCCTAATCTCTGGGTCAGATCATATCTTCTTTAAGGAAGGCAGTCTTACCGAAAACATCCTGAACTCCTCTTACCCCAGATTTTTACTCTATGCCGAAGGCAGCACTTTATATGTCTCAGGGAAATGTATTAAGATCAAATAATAACAACCGATAGCAAGCTGATAGATGTCAATAACAGGTTAGTGAGCAATAAACTAAACCTCGATAGAGAGAAATCTCATTATGGTATTTTCAACAGAAACAAACAATTAACTGAAGAAATGCCTCCATTAATACTATGTTATAGAGTATTATCAAGAAATTCACTTAATTAATTCCTTCCTTCCTTGGCATTATTATTGATGAGCAACTCAGCTGGAAAGAACATTCAATACTCATAATTTAAACAAATCTGGAATACCTGATCTTATGCAGGACTCTTACAATCAACGCCCGTAAACAAATTTTATTATTCTCTGATGTATCCATTCCTCACATATGGCAAAACTGTTTGGGGAACTGTCTGCCAAACCACGGTCAAACCAATTGTCAC
>NC_051409.1:43457735-43457893 GCF_015228065.2 Penaeus monodon
ACTTGCAGACAAAGGTCCGTACCCTGCGAGTGACTAGTCGGACAGGATTCCTCCTCAGCGGTACATATTTTCTTTTTATTTAAAGAACTTTAAATAAGCCGCTGGTTTACATAGCAGATTCGACTCATCGCATCTCACCACTCCACACGCCACGCACT
>NC_051409.1:43457971-43458840 GCF_015228065.2 Penaeus monodon
CCATACAAGACAGACGTGAAGAGAGAGATTACCACCTTTACCACCTTGTCTTCAGCAATTAACTGCGCCTAACCATATGTATGAGTTTTACTGAGAATGATCGTATCAATGTGATTTGCCCCACAAGACTAACAAGGAGAAAGCACTGTGATGATGGTGTTCTTGGTGCCCCCTCGTTAGCGATATTCTTAAAAGTTGGAGAGAAACTCATTGCCATTTTCATCCGCTCTTTAAGCAGAAAAGGCGAGAGACCGATGTGACACGGGCAAAGGAGTTGGTCAGAATCACAAAAGACGTTCCTTGACCGAGATACTGGACAGGCTTGAAAAAGGACGCCGTCCCAGATGACACACTCCTTCTCGAAAGTCCTATGAGGAGAAACTCAGAGAGGCAAATCTGGGCAGTTTGGCAGTTTGGTCGCAGGGAAATATGAAAATCCACTTTATTTCGTTTGCTTATGATATCTAATGTAAGGCAAATCCTCTTTCCGGGATATTCAGAAACGTCGAATAAAATCACTTCAGTGAATAAATATCAAAATTGTCTATGTTACATATGTAACTATTCGAAACTGAAAGAAATGGCTAATCAAGGAAAACGAAAAAAATCTCATTGTAGGCCTAGTGAAAAAAAGTAATTCTAACATGAAACTGTTCAGTTTCATCAGCCTTTATATGTATAAGTACTAAAAAAGAAACCCATTAAATGCGTAAAATGTAAGGAAGACAGAGTAATCCGATGGCAAGGAACGTTGCTAAACCCATTAAATGCGTAAAGTATAAAGAAGACAGTAATCCGATGGCTGTATTAGCATGAGAGGAAAGAAAACAAAAATCCTATCATTCGATCCTTAGAATTTCTAGAATATA
>NC_051409.1:43458888-43459672 GCF_015228065.2 Penaeus monodon
CCGTGCACGCGGAAGTGAAGCTCCATCATACTTCTCTCAAACCTTCATGTCCTTTTTCTGCGCTTGTACAAGAAGTTTTCATTCCTCGAGGCAACGGATTTCGTCTTTCGCTCTCTCTCCAACTTTTCTATCTCTCTTTAACCTTTCTCGAGTCTTTGACAGGCAGCCCCGACAGGGAGAAAAAAAGCATTGTTACGAATTCAATAAGGAGCTCTGTGGAAGTCTCGAAAATTTGTTCATGTTATTAAATGATCATAAATGAACACACGGTATCATCTCGCGATCTCTCTCGGCGTATGCATTCTCCTGCTCACTTACATTGTCTTCTATTCATCTTTCTATTTATTGTCAATTATTATTATCATAATTTACCTAGGAATGTACTATAAATCGTCCCTTTAAATACAAAACACCATATGTTTACTTGCTGTTAAACTTAACAACAAAGGCGTTCGGTAATCTCTTGAACTAAGATATATGAAAATGTCTTTATGATTTTGCATTTGTATTCTTTTCGACTTTGAATATAAGAATCAAGAGAGCAAGATATCCATTTGTATTTGATTTCTGTGTTGTCTTACCAAGAAGCCCGTGTGCGGATCAGTATTTCGAAGGAACCTTTCGAAGGTATATTAGGTATAAGAGAATTAACCCTATCACTGTGATATGCTCTGAAATCGTATGCATTCCCTGTGTGATATAGAATTTTTTTCTAACATATATACCAGTATTAAACATTCTTTCTTATAGCATATGTGCTTACAGTTGCTTGGCAATAAGGCAA
>NC_051409.1:43459695-43459829 GCF_015228065.2 Penaeus monodon
CCTCATAAAACTGCATTTACATTTAAACTTAGTCGTATGTCTGGCGCCTCATGTCTTTTAGTTCCAACACCAATAATATCTTTGACAAACAAGAGCAGATATCACATGGCAAGTATCTGACAGCTCCTGTTGTC
>NC_051409.1:43461811-43461976 GCF_015228065.2 Penaeus monodon
CAATCAGCTCTTACAAAAATGTATAATTTTTGTTTACTATGAAAGCACATAGTTTGGGCCATTACTGCCGAATCTTACATTCTTTCTAATTTTAGATGGTTTCCCTTTCATAACTCTCCTATTTACTGAACTTAAACTAAAAGAAACAAGGTAAAACCGGGAAAA
>NC_051409.1:43462720-43463000 GCF_015228065.2 Penaeus monodon
AATCTTCCAACTCTCTATGCATTTTTAGCTATAATGCGGTTTCTTGATATTTTAAGCATGAACATTTTCTAAAATATAATTTCATGTCGAGTAATATACCTTAACATATTAAGTAAAATTACGAAAAAAAGTCAACAAAAGGAAGAACCTGTGACCCTTTCATCTTTATTCTCATCTTGGAGAGAACATATCCGGTGATTATGACGACCGGCACCTCCAGTCTCTCCACTGATGCTCGGCTCTGTCTCTCCGTCCCTCTTATATAGAGTGCGCACACGCG
>NC_051409.1:43463448-43463533 GCF_015228065.2 Penaeus monodon
GCATATGGCAGCTACAATTCTCAAGAAATCTATGAAGAAAGAGTTGAAAATCGAATTTAGCGCATGTTTTAGTTTGATTAGTCCT
>NC_051409.1:43500122-43500292 GCF_015228065.2 Penaeus monodon
TACCTAACTAAATCGGGACCCTTTCCTCGACGAGTAGAAACGCAGAGAGAGGGCAGTGCCAGCTTGCCCTTCCGGAATACCCAGAGTGCATGCCGGGAAGATTATAAATACCCCGAAATCCCGACAGTAGGCAGCATACGGCAACCCATGAGCTCCGTTCTATTAGTTTT
>NC_051409.1:43500353-43500466 GCF_015228065.2 Penaeus monodon
GCAATGGGGAAACATAGGCAGACCAAAGAAAGAGATCTCTTTTAAATACTACAACGGGGGAAACGCCTCATTTAGCGGAACATATCAAATATACAATAAATATAATGGTTTCT
>NC_051409.1:43500515-43501073 GCF_015228065.2 Penaeus monodon
AATCTAAAGAATCATTGAAAAATAATGGAAAAAACACGAACATGAATTACTTGTCTATTAGTGTGGTATATATAAACATAATTATGAAGCTTGGACATTTTATGATTTGACTTTGATCTGATTTTTTTTTCTCTACAAAAGAATGGCTTATCTGAAAGATTTACAAAAAGTTCTGAAATTTATATTTATAAGAGTTGGTTCTAAAGGCAACCTCTATCCATATTAAGATTACACATCTTAAATGAAGGATTGCTTGAAGCTTACCATGCCCGCTCGGTCAATCCTGCATGGGTTTAACCTCTTTTTTTTTTACAACAGGCTGACACTCAGACTTAAACTTACATCACATGACACTAAAACGCCTTCTACTGTTTCGGATGTATATGAGTTCCGATTCCTTATTCAGATGGTGGCAGCCTACCCCATGCAGATAAATGACAAGCTAAACCCTACACAAGTAATTTTAAAAAGTAAATTTTACGTCATGAGAAGACCTTGAGGAGTTAATGTATCACTGCAGGGAAACCAAAGAAATCAAATTTAGATAGACAGGCTGAT
>NC_051409.1:43501223-43502476 GCF_015228065.2 Penaeus monodon
AGCAAAGGAATAAAATGCTGAGTGAAATAGTAAAGGAAATATGAAAAATGTTCGGAAATAAAATGATTGTATTACTAGATAAACAGATATATGCGTATGTAGGACTGGGATTCAGGAGGAAGAAGACTCATAAATGTGGAAGAGACAAAGAGAAAATAAATCCCTTCGTCAGGTTTCCTAATTTAGATATAAATAGCACACGTATACAATAATATGCATGTATCTATGTGTCGATATGATAGGCCCAGGCGATATAAAAAATGTATTAATACAAAATATAATTTTACTAACACTTCCATTTTTAGCCCCGTCATTATTCCTTTACTTTACTGAGGCCAAAGTGAGGTTAATAAAGATAAGAGCAAATCCACTGACGGATGTAGGATAAGAATGGCCATAATAAAGTAAAGTATTTTAATTCCAAATCTCACTTCTTTAGTATTTGAGTTATCATTTGTTTAAAGAAAAACGTTATTTGAGACAAAGGATGGGGGCGTGTTATCTCGTTGATTCTAGTTTCCATAATTTAGGTAAATATGAAATATAAAGTCTTTTTAGTGTTCGCACGTTTCTAATTTTAGGGAGTAGATTCTCGTTTTCTGATCTGTGTGCTTATTCCTGGGCACTTACCAACGTTCACTCTCCACCTTCCCTTTCTTACATTCTGGTAAGATCCTCTATTAAAAACTGTCATCAAGGATATATTAGGGTGATTTTCCCTATAAATGAGGTCGTATATCTTTAGAAGTTAATAATTCCCACTTTATGCCAGTCACGTGACTTGGCAGCAGAGCGTGCTCTGATGCGTCATTTCCGCAAGAGATAAAGGAATAATGTAGCACACTGATGATATGTTATTAAACTAAGTGATAATCAATATTTCTATATGCAGATATCATCCTCAGCACATCAATGTACTCATTACATTGATTGAAAAATGAAATGATGATATTGGTGATCTTTATAGGAAGACTAAAGATAAAAATATTGAAAATAATAAAGCTCATGAAAGACTTCCATTACGGTGACCAACACTTAAATTAATACGTCATTCATTATTATCGTTCAATTTAATCATGTTACATTAAGAGGGTTGCTTTATGCGCAACGAAAGCAGCATATTTACCCTACTATAACCGTTCTCCCCTTATACTTTTTGGTAATGAAAAGGGTTGTATTTTGGCGTCGTCCATCCTTGGAGACGCAAGTGACTCACTGTCTAGACGCACAGGCCATTATAGCTCCACACCGAC
>NC_051409.1:43502795-43502869 GCF_015228065.2 Penaeus monodon
TGTACATTAACGAACCGCCTCATTAGTTGCGTTACGATAGAAAATGGGACCGAACACGTGGATGGAAGAGGAAA
>NC_051409.1:43502895-43503057 GCF_015228065.2 Penaeus monodon
GGGGTGGGCAAAAATTATGGAGTAAAGCAAATTTCTTTCATATTCAAGCACCACATGTATTTTGAGACTGTATGTCATGATTTGTTTACAATACTAATAACAGTCATACATCAGCAGACGCAATAGTCACAACTTCATCCCCTCTATCTATCTGTCTGTCTG
>NC_051409.1:43510287-43510428 GCF_015228065.2 Penaeus monodon
TTCGCCACTAAAGAACTTGACTTTTTGACGGGGGAAATAATCCCAAACAAACAAAACCCGCACTGTTTTTCAAAAAGTGCTTAACAAACTCAATTTTTGGTCGGGAAAACTGGGCCCTTTTAAAAATTGCCGATAAAATTT
>NC_051409.1:43512328-43512395 GCF_015228065.2 Penaeus monodon
AGGACTAATCTAAACTAAAACATGCGCTAAATTCCGATTTTCCAACTCTTTCTTTCATAGATTTCTT
>NC_051409.1:43512899-43513157 GCF_015228065.2 Penaeus monodon
GAGGGACGGAGAGACAGAGCCGAGCATCAGTGGAGAGACTGGAGGTGCCGGTCGTCATAATCACCGGATATGTTCTCTCCAAGATGAGAATAAAGATGAAAGGGTCACAGGTTCTTCCTTTTGTTGACTTTTTTTCGTAGTTTTACTTAATATGTTAAGGTATATTACTCGACATGAAATTATATTTTAGAAAATGTTCATGCTTAAAATATCAAGAAACCGCATTATAGCTAAAAATGCATAGAGAGTTGGAAGATT
>NC_051409.1:43513901-43514068 GCF_015228065.2 Penaeus monodon
TTTTCCCGGTTTTACCTTGCTTCTTTTAGTTTAAGTTCAGTAAATAGGAGAGTTATGAAAGGGAAACCATCTAAAATTAGAAAGAATGTAAGATTCGGCAGTAATGGCCCAAACTATGTGCTTTCATAGTAAACAAAAATTATACATTTTTGTAAGAGCTGATTGTC
>NC_051409.1:43515951-43516111 GCF_015228065.2 Penaeus monodon
AAAGTAAATTACAAGTTTAAGATATGACAACAGGAGCTGTCAGATACTTGCCATGTGATATCTGCTCTTGTTTGTCAAAGATATTATTGGTGTTGGAACTAAAAGACATGAGGCCGCCAGACATACGACTAAGTTTAAATGTAAATGCAGTTTTATGAGG
>NC_051409.1:43516133-43517838 GCF_015228065.2 Penaeus monodon
TTGCCTTATTGCCAAGCAACTGTAAGCACATATGCTATAAGAAAGAATGTTTAATACTGGTATATATGTTAGAAAAAAATTCTATATCACACAGGGAATGCATACGATTTCAGAGCATATCACAGTGATAGGGTTAATTCTCTTATACCTAATATACCTTCGAAAGGTTCCTTCGAAATACTGATCCGCACACGGGCATCTTGGTAAGACAACACAGAAATCAAATACAAATGGACATCTTGCTCTCTTGATTCTTATGTTCAAAGTCGAAAAGAATACAAATGCAAAATCATAAAGACATTTTCATATATCTTAGTTCAAGAGATTACCGAACGCCTTTGTTGTTAAGTTTAACAGCAAGTAAACATATGGTGTTTTGTATTTAAAGGGACGATTTATAGTACATTCCTAGGTAAATTATGATAATAATAATTAACTATAAATAGAAAGATGAATAGAAGACAATGTAAGTGAGCAGGAGAATGCATACGCCGAGAGAGATCGCGAGATGATACCGTGTGTTCATTTATGATCATTTAATAACATGAACAAATTTTCGAGACTTCCACAGAGCTCCTTATTGAATTCGTAACAATGCTTTTTTTCTCCCTGTCGGGGCTGCCTGTCAAAGACTCGAGAAAGGTTAAAGAGAGATAGAAAAGTTGGAGAGAGAGCGAAAGACGAAATCCGTTGCCCCGAGGAATGAAAACTTCTTGTACAAGCGCAGAAAAAGGACATGAAGGTTTGAGAGAAGTATGAGGAGCTTCATCGCAGAGTAGGACACCGGGAGGGAGAGGGAAAGGGAGGAAGAGGAGGACGTAAGGGTGCAGGGGGATATATTCTAGAAATTCTAAGGATCGAATGAAAGGATTTTTGTTTTCTTTCCTCTCATGCTCATACAGCCATCGGATTACTGTCTTCTTTATACTTTACGCATTTAATGGGTTTAGCAACGTTCCTTGCCATCGGATTACTCTGTCTTCCTTAAATTTTACGCATTTAATGGGTTTTTTTAGTACTTATACATATAAAGGCTGATGAAACTGAACAGTTTCATGTTAGAATTACTTTTTTTCACTAGGCCTACAATATGAGAATTTTTTCGTTTAACTTGATTAGCCATTTCTTTCAGTTTCGAATAGTTAGATATGTAACATAGACAATTTTGTTATTTATTCACTGAAGTGATTTTATTCGACTTTTCTGAATATCCCGGAAAGAGGATTTGCCTTACATTAGATATCATAAGCAAACGAAATAAAGTGGATTTTCATATTTCCCTGCGACCAAACTGCCAAACTGCCCAGATTTGCCTCTCTGAGTTTCTCCTCATAGGACTTTCGAGAAGGAGTGTGTCATCTGGGACGGCGTCCTTTTTCAAGCCTGTCCAGTATCTCGGTCAAGGAACGTCTTTTGTGATTCTGACCAACTCCTTTGCCCGTGTCACATCGGTCTCTCGCCTTTTCTGCTTAAAGAGCGGATGAAAATGGCGATGAGTTGCTCTCCAACTTTTAAGAATATCGCTATCGAGGGGGCACCAAGAATACCATCATCACAGTGCTTTCTCCTTGTTAGTCTTGTGGGGCAAATCACATTGGTACGATCATTCTCAGTAAAACTCATACATATGGTTAGGCGCAGTTAATTGCTGAAGATACTGACCTGTAAAGGTGGTAATCTCTCTCTTCATGTATGTCTTGTATGG
>NC_051409.1:43517943-43518130 GCF_015228065.2 Penaeus monodon
AGTGCGTGGCGTGTGGAGTGGTGAGATGCGATGAGCTGGGTCAGTAGCATTGGAGTGCAGAGAGTCGAATCTGCTATGTAAACCAGCGGCTTATTTAAAGTTCTTTAAATAAAAAGAAAATATGTACCGCTGAGGAGGAATCCTGTCCGACTAGTCACTCGCAGGGTACGGACCTTTGTCTGCAAGT
>NC_051409.1:43518172-43518380 GCF_015228065.2 Penaeus monodon
GTGACAATTGGTTTGACCGTGGTTTGGCAGACAGTTCCCCAAACAGTTTTGCCATATGTGAGGAATGGATGCATCAGAGAATAATACAATTTGTTTACGGGCGTTGATTGTAAAAGTCCTGCATAAGATCAGGTATTCCAGATTTGTTTAAATTATGAGTATTGACAAACAAGAGCAGATATACCATGGCAAGCATCTGACAGCTTCT
>NC_051409.1:43518808-43518981 GCF_015228065.2 Penaeus monodon
CTCATTGATTCATTCAACGTTTGGCAGAACTGCATTTGCCAGCACTGGATTTCAAAGAAATTTTCAAATATTACATCTAGGTTGTCTAAACAGTACATGAGATCCCATGGGATCTGTGGTATTGAATTAAGAATTTATTGATATTATTCTGACTATAATCTCTACATTACAAT
>NC_051409.1:43519003-43519839 GCF_015228065.2 Penaeus monodon
AAAGGAAAAATGTTTGATACAGAGGAATATATAATACAGACGGCAAGAAGTTTTGCAAGATCAATCGTTCAAATTAACTGAGGCATTATTTATTACCTCCCTTTCCCGTTACGACTGTTATCACATGTTATTTGTATTTTATTTTTGCCTTATTATTAACTACAGAATTATGTACTTTATTATTTTACGAATAGTTAGATTCTAATTATCTAACTGATATACCACTTTATTGGTACGATGCTATTTAGTTTATTTCTTACTTTTGATTTATGCGCACATCCTTATTGCTGTTTACCCTTTCGGTGAATGTATGTGTCTTACTGTGCAGAACTGTGATGTAATATAATACTGACTGAGGAATTTTGTTTATCCCTTCCTCCCGGGAATTTAAAGGTCAAGCAAGGTTCACATGACAGTGGATGAAACTTAGGGGGAGGGCAACCCTGGAGCGAGATGGGAAGGTGGAGTGAAACTGTCTTAGGGAATTTAGAAATAAATTGTACTTTGCCTTACACTCAGAGTTGCGTATATTCCTAGTTCCTTCCTTATCAACTTCCTTTTGTTGACTAAGGATCAAAGCTCCAAAGTGTATCTCTTACTGGCCGTCGCTTGAGCAGCTTCTTAGCTCTCATGTAGCCCTTTGAAGAAATGGTCATCAAAGATTCGCCTGGCGTCTGTTTTGGCTTTAAGGGAAGTTGCTATCAGGGGAAGGCGCAGGCAAAGGGAGGAAACAACAAGAAAATTGGTATCATTCAGGGAAAATGGAGCATAGTTATCAAACAGAGATGTTCAGTAATGTATATATGCTCTTCCTTATCTATCATTGATAGGAGAAT
>NC_051409.1:43520035-43520169 GCF_015228065.2 Penaeus monodon
CGGCGCTCACTCAGCCACGCACGAGCGGTTCATAAAAGCCATTTTTACTCTCACTCATGGGAATCTGTGAAGGTAATCCACACATTTGCAATTTGGAGAGGATCGTATTCCATGTCGATGAAATTATAAATGTC
>NC_051409.1:43520317-43520412 GCF_015228065.2 Penaeus monodon
TTTTTCTCTCTTGGGGGGGGGGTATTTACTAATATGTTTTACTTGTTTATTGTTTGTCTTTTTTATAAGACATTTTCAGTTCATCATTTATTGTG
>NC_051409.1:43520624-43520790 GCF_015228065.2 Penaeus monodon
TTCATTGTGCACTGGCCTGTAAACTCACATTATATTCGTCTTCCTGTAGACTACTCCTTCACAGGTTTGTCTCGAAGGCAAAAGCGGATGTTTCTTAAAGTTTCACAAACCCAGCGGAAGGCTGGACGGTGAGAAATACTTTAATGCGAGCGATGTCACAAACATC
>NC_051409.1:43522889-43523062 GCF_015228065.2 Penaeus monodon
CTGTTATTACTATGACTATCATTCAGACGCTACACTTACGTTTGACTACTGATGTAAGATAGGCCTCTTATACCTGGAAATATATCTAGTGTGACTGTGGATTTGAAGTCATTTCATTCTGGTGTACAATAGGATGATAAATGAAATCATAGATACTAAAGAATTACATATAT
>NC_051409.1:43523497-43523706 GCF_015228065.2 Penaeus monodon
AGAAAAAAAATTTACTCTATAAAAGTTGTTTGTTTTGAGGAATTACCTACATTCTACATTCCTTTTTTTTAAATGTACATGTAAATTTCTTTGTCAAATGTGAGAAATTCACATATAAGTTTGTTTAGCGACTATGAAGATTGGAAATGCATATCCATAACGGATCTGCCTGATATTTCGGGAAATTTTCGAGCTGTTTTCGTAAAAAT
>NC_051409.1:43523841-43524125 GCF_015228065.2 Penaeus monodon
AGGAAGGAAGGAGACAGTCATATAGAGATAGAGCCGAGAGTCAGAGATAATATCCGTGAAAATAAAAATAAAAGATAAACTCCAATATGCAAATGCTTTCCGTTGCCCTTGATACAGTGTCTGTTGAAAGGCGAAATGTTTGACGTCAAAGCACAAAGGATCAAAAAGAAACTTGTTGATGTTTCGTCGCGGCTTTTGTCTCCCTGGCTGGCGGCTCCTCCAGGGGAAAGGCCCCAGGCGAGGTCCTTGGGTATCTCGCGTTCTGGTGTGTGTGCTTAAGAGGA
>NC_051409.1:43524733-43524822 GCF_015228065.2 Penaeus monodon
CATTATGTGTAGATATGTGGGGCAGTGTTCTCTCCGTAATCCTATGGGTGAGACTCTAAATGAGTAAAAAAAGGGCATACGGGAACAGT
>NC_051409.1:43525921-43526564 GCF_015228065.2 Penaeus monodon
AATATATAGAGACAGTATGTGTTTTCCTCTCCAGTATCTCCTTTATGTAAACCGTTTTATTTTATTCTATTTTTTTCTGTAAGCTAAATGTCCATTCTTTCATTAATGGGCACTATAAATTGCAAGTACGAGAGTTGTTGATAAATTCAGAATCAGAATACTTTAGCTTTCATTCCGCGCAGTATGATACGACTCGTGTGAGTTAATCTTTCGTTTATTTTTTTTTGTATTTCTCTATAGTTTAGAAGCTTATACTCTCATATTCTCATCACTGTCGTTCCTTCTGATCAAATATCACTGGAAATTTAAGAAAAAATGAAATAAAGTACAATATCTTGCTGACACTTCCAATTAACGCCAGCGTCCCAAACCGAGACTGTGATGACAGCAACGGTTCGGCGGCGAGACTAATGGGCTCCATCAACTCTGTTATGAACGGGACAAGACTGGGCCCTTGTAACTCTGACCTGCTGCTCGCTGGCTCTTTCCATGATTAAGTAAATGGTATTGTACGCGCCTCCTGTTGGACTTTTGTGAGATTCCATGTGCTACCTCTTTAATATGTCAGTCACAAATGCCTATTGATCTTATATCAAACATCAGACATCTATTCATATAATTACACTTTTACACTAATTACATT
>NC_051409.1:43526587-43526777 GCF_015228065.2 Penaeus monodon
ACTTCATAAATCTTTAATATAATGTTCACTGAGGACGATGCATTCTTTCATGTGATCATTCGGTGGGGTGACCATTTTTTTAGCGGCCGAAGAATACATGAAACACTATAATAATTCAATTAGACGAAAACAAACAGCCAAAAGGTTAAGAAATGTGACGCAGAAAAACATCAAAATCTACCATAATTTG
>NC_051409.1:43526923-43527044 GCF_015228065.2 Penaeus monodon
TAAGTAAATAAAATAGTGCACTCTACTAATAAGGTATCTCGTTACATTAAAAATAGTTGCTGCTCTGGAATGTCTTTACTGCAAGAAAATGCGTAGTATGAGGAAACAGTACATAAGGTGT
>NC_051409.1:43528114-43528229 GCF_015228065.2 Penaeus monodon
GGGTCCCTTTATTTTTTTTTTTTGCAAAGTTTTTTTCGATTAGGAAAAGTAATATAAGTTTTTGTAATTTGGTTTAAAGAAGAGTTTAAAAAAAAAAAAACGTACAAATTTTATG
>NC_051409.1:43530094-43530316 GCF_015228065.2 Penaeus monodon
TAAAGGTAAGTTTTTGTCAAGACATATCGGAAAGGCTAAATGTAAAATTTTCGGACAATACAATGATCCCTTTCAGATTAATCTTAAAACGTGTCGCATCCTGAGGGCTAGCTGATAATACCACTTTTACCCCGTTTTGAGACCAGGGTGAGCAGCCGTGTCAGGGTGAAAAAATAGATGTGAGGAGGGGGGGAGGGGAACCTCTTCGCTGTCACGTTTTTG
>NC_051409.1:43530668-43530798 GCF_015228065.2 Penaeus monodon
AGAAGTATATGCGGGCGGATGGGGGAGGGGGGGGGGGTCATTGTAGCACCCGGGGTGGGCCTTGCCATTCAGAAACGGAGCAGTTTGTTTGTTTGTGTCTTCTTTTTCCTCCACTTTTTTTATTATTGCT
>NC_051409.1:43530884-43530966 GCF_015228065.2 Penaeus monodon
GTTGACAAAAAAGATGCGGCGAGGAAAGCTTCCGGAGAGATTTATCATTTTGGGGTTCGCCCTAGCAATATTGCGGTATAAA
>NC_051409.1:43532278-43532496 GCF_015228065.2 Penaeus monodon
ATGAACTAGAAGACCATAGATTATCACTGGTCGCTGCTTTACACACCTCCGACATAGCACTCCAGACTAGTGATGGCCTATCCTCTGCCGGCACACAGCTGAGGCTAAGTGCCTTTGAACAGGGTTGCTTATACCGGTAAATACATGGCAATAAATTATTCTATCTCTACCTTTAATAGAGTAATGCATGTCGGAGAGCTTGCTTTTCAATCAACCTT
>NC_051409.1:43532674-43532862 GCF_015228065.2 Penaeus monodon
TATCTTTCTATGCCAAAGAAAAAGGTGCAGTGAATTGTAAATATTTAAATATATACAATATTCGGGGGGGAAAAAAAATCTGTTCTGTGTCGAGAGTTTGGGTGACACTGTCAGTTTTGATACTTTGTTATTTTATCTATTTACATATTTTTTGTTGAGTGAATAATAAAGGTTATCTTGGTTTTCCT
>NC_051409.1:43532922-43533379 GCF_015228065.2 Penaeus monodon
CTACTGTTCTCTGTTTTGCCTTTTATTAGTTTTAGTATGACTCTACGACAACTGCAGTGCAGTATATTATTATATACATATGTATCATTATTCATTGCCTGTGCTCAGTGACACAAAAATGAGTGCTAAAAGGAAGGCCTTCTCTCAGAAGAGTCACCTTCCTATCTCTCTTGACAGTCATTAAAGCCCAAAAAAAATCCTTGCAATATGTTGGCTTTACTGCAACATCGAAAGCCCTAACATCAATAAGGAAAGTGGGCAAGATAAAATAAGCATTCAAGAAACAAACTCCAAAGAGAAAATGACGAAAATTAGAAACGTGTGGGACCTGACTCTCGGGCGCGTGGCTCGTCCCTGGCGACAAGGTGTGTGACCCCCAACACTCCATGAAGCGATAATATGTTGGTTGTGTAGATAAGTTTATGCTGCATATAGCCAAGCTTCTCACTCACCACAG
>NC_051409.1:43548053-43548311 GCF_015228065.2 Penaeus monodon
ACCAGCAGCCTGGAAGTTCAAATATGCTGACTGACAAGCCACGTGGGCCTACAGTGGAAGCAAAACGGTGACCTAGAGTGACCTGAATGCAACCTGGCCTCGATTTACGAACATTGCAAGTTTTACTAAAGGATAATGTGAGTAACTATTTGCTTTATAATGTCTCTATTATTTTTGTGGTGCAGGAAGTGTTCAATCTAAAAATGCGATTATCTCGAAACTATTTTTTTCCACATTAAGGTCTCATGTAATGAACCG
>NC_051409.1:43548426-43548809 GCF_015228065.2 Penaeus monodon
TGTTGCAAATTAATTCTGACATTATTTATTAAATATTGTCTATTATGGGCTATTGCAAGCTGTAAATAAATATGCACTTTTATTTAAATTTTACAAAAACAGCTTATTTTGTTTGCTTTATTAGGGCATCTAGTATACACGGTTAAAAGGGAATTTTCCTATTTTTAACAGTTTCATATTCATTGAGGAGGTTTAACACTATGTCACTTTTAATTTTTTTTGCAAGAATTATTAAGGCTATTTTCATGAACTTTTGAATATAGATTGTACTGAGCAATTAATTATACATACTGTGTTAAAAAAATTATGCGCATACATGAAAAGCCAACCGAAAATATTTTTTTGGTCATAGTAAGAGAGTACGCTCCCCTTTTGCTTACATT
>NC_051409.1:43549076-43549231 GCF_015228065.2 Penaeus monodon
TAGGCAAGGGGAAACAAAGGAGAAATGGAGGGCACTTAAGGGGGAAAGGGATGGGTAAGTGGGAAGAAAAGAAAAGAAGGGGATAAGAGAGGGAGGGAGGGATATAGCGGAGCAAGGAGGTGATGGAGCTTAAAAAGGAAGAGGAAGGGGGTAGA
>NC_051409.1:43549341-43549826 GCF_015228065.2 Penaeus monodon
GACTCGGGCAATGTATTCACAGCGTAGTGGGTGACCGGCCAGGCCCAGGAGGTCTGGACGAGGTGACGGCTACCGACGTTCTGATACTTCTATGGGCACGAATCGCCGTGTCTCCACCAGGAACGTGGCGTCGGAAAACAGCTATGGAACATCTGCCTCTTTCTCCGGATGCGCGTTATGGGGGGGTGGGGTGCGAAGCGTGGTCAGTGACCTGCTTATTGACCTACCTTAGTAGCACATAAAGAGGGAAATTTGAGAAATGGTAGCAGAGCGGGAAAGGGAAATGGGGAAGAAAGGCCAAAGGTAGGAGGATGAAAGAGGTCCCGGTAGTTATTAATGTTATTGTTAATATTTCAGTTGTTAGATTGCTCAAAGAAAAAATACACGTAACAACTCAAAACAAGCCAAATTTAAATAGTTTGTCAAATTTCTAGAACGTAAAAAAAATATATATATATGTAACAAAGTGTAAAAATCTGGATAAT
>NC_051409.1:43549907-43550919 GCF_015228065.2 Penaeus monodon
CTTTCTCACTTTTCATCCCATATCACCACCTTTTCTCCTGTTCCAAATTAATCATATTTGGCGATGAGAAACAAGAACTGTCAGTATACATGCACACGGTTTTCCTTAAAATATTACATTGTTGACTGTGAGGGCTTTTCCGATTACATAGATTTCCATTACAAACTATATTACAGCCTATGCTGATTTTGCAAAATATATTCCTGTTCTCTTAGCGGGTGGGTATGGGGGTGAGGGGAAGAAGAGCCTAATTTCCTTGGTATCTATCTGCCTATCCGTTTTATTTGCCTATCTATATATCTGTATCTTTACTTTTGCCTGTTCACAGATGTTAAACTTTTCCGATGTATACTATACTCCGAGGATGTGACGGAAAAATGAGTAAAAGCTTCTTATTATGCCTCCACTGTTGGGATAATGCAGCACAGGATCTACAAACGAGAAAAGAAGAGAAAGAGTTCATGCAACATTCATTTTGCGGATTTGTTGGGTTTTATACCGCATTAGAAAAGTCAAGTTCGTTCAACCATTCAACCATTTGTAAAAACTTATTTTACACGATAAAAGATAATGAAGCACGTAGATAACCAACTTGAAGCTAAAACTTAAAGACTTGAATTAAGAAAACTCCAGTATTCTTATACTTGTCTCTTTTTTCAGGCTTATCTATTTTTTGCAACAAATTTCCTCGATGGCTTAGAAGATATTTTCTGTCTGGTAGCACTATGCTTCTTTATAAATTATGAAAAGGATGACATATCTCTCCCTCGGTCTCTCGCGATTTATCCAAACGATTATTAGTATTATTTAATCTGTCCGGTTGTCTTTATATTTCTGTTATTTGGTGTCATATATGTATAATGCAACTGACAGTTATTGCGTCATTTCGTTTTAGTTGGGGCAGAGGTTTAGTAAATATTGAACAATATTTTCGAAGAACCAAAGAAGTGCACACACTTCGTTTGTGTTCGGGCGTGTTTGGTTACCTAGTAAGCATTTGCCCTTTCAGTCC
>NC_051409.1:43551257-43552257 GCF_015228065.2 Penaeus monodon
TTTATAATTAATATAATATGTATAATTAATATGACCACTGCATCCATATTTCTCGTTGTTTGATATAATGCATAGATAAGGGGCATTATTATGGTAGTAATAATAACCAAAAACATCGTATGAACAAACATATCCTGGTCATACTAACGCCTCTCGCATAGTTTTTAAAATATGCCTAGTCTGTTAACAAAATCAAAAGGGCTAATTACATCCATTTCAGGATATTTTATGCACCCTCTCTACAAGACCGGACACTGGTTTTACCAAACGTCGTTTTCACTTTACTTTTACACTAATACAAAATGGTTGCAATTGCAGTTGCCAAATGCTGTTGAATTTATAACCCCCTTCTGTCTACATATCCAATCATCATTACATATTCCCAACAAACCCATACTTTCCCTCCCCTGCCTCTCAAAAGGGAAATTATTAGGATACAGTATGGTCCCGTATCAATTTAGAGAACTTTTAGGATACGAAATGAAACCCTAGCTTAGTTTTGAACCAGGAGTAACTTGGCCATCATTTTTTCATTATTTGCCAAGATCTTTTCGAACCACTACAAGAAACGAGGCTGGTAACAACAGCGAAAATCACTAGACACTCGAAGGCAGACAGGATGAAAGGTTCGGTTCTGAACATTTTCCATCAGTCTGGTGGACTGCCGATGTCTATATGAAAAAAGAGGGAAGAGGAAAGGGAGTAGAATCATTTATTAAATAAATACGAAGAGTAAGGTAAAGTAAAGCAATGATAAAAGAATTAGTGTAGGCCACACGAAATATGGTCATAGATGTATAATCTGTAAGCAATTTGTTCTGTAATATGAATATTTCCAAGAACGTTAACCCTTAAACTGCCAATGAATAAATACATCTTAACCACATATATTTCATGATTAAGATCTAGACTCTCCCAAAATACCGACAATGCTGGAATTCTGATGAAGAAACAAATTTCACTATATATCAGTCTGTTGGTAAGCATTTGGTTTCGGCCC
>NC_051409.1:43552308-43552798 GCF_015228065.2 Penaeus monodon
CTTGGAAACGGCAGCTTACTTCATTAGCTACTTTCCAAGACTTGACGCAAAAGTTTATGTTCTTGAGCGGAAGAGGCCAGAACTTTCACTTCAGATTTAATTGCTTTAAGTGATGACCATTAAAACTTGTTTCCTGGCGAGACGATCTGAAACTAACAGGTCCATTTGCCTGGTTCACCTGTTCTCGTTGGACAGAAGAAGCCTACATTCCCGAATTACGTACGACTGCAACATGAAATTTATTTTATATAAAATCCGGATCAAAACATTGCAACATAACTTTGAAATATATGTTATAAAACCCGGATAATTCTACTAGGCAGAGTATAAACCATAGTTTTTCCCAGCTAGATAAGTGGATTTACATGTAAATAAAGAGAGTTCCTCCCGCCTGCATCCCAAAACGACCGAGAAGCTATGATAAAATGCCAACTATCCCCATGGCTCATCATGTCAAATATATAATGAAAGAAAGAACTGGACGTCTGTT
>NC_051409.1:43552883-43552951 GCF_015228065.2 Penaeus monodon
TTCAATATGAAGTTAATTGCTGTCTCGTGGCATTCTGTGTATATCGGGCTTTGTGTTCTCTCTCCTCG
>NC_051409.1:43553578-43553693 GCF_015228065.2 Penaeus monodon
TTTAACGACTTTGTAATTTGTGCTACAAAAATGATCAGGAAAAATTGTAAATGATTTCAAATGCAAATGTATTCAGGAACGTCACACAAATAAAATTACTGAAAAGATGTTGAAT
>NC_051409.1:43553765-43553911 GCF_015228065.2 Penaeus monodon
TAGAAAATGTAGAAACAAATCATATTTGAGGAAAGCTCGAAGCAAGCAAGTCCTGCAGGAATCACAATATACAAAGACTGATTTCATGTTGCACTCTATGACGTATCCGCCTTTAAGGGTAACTCTCCTAATTCACTATGCGGCAA
>NC_051409.1:43554138-43554726 GCF_015228065.2 Penaeus monodon
GGTCATTTGAAATAACAATTTGAAATAATAGTACCATGGTGGGTGTCCCGTTGAAAATAACATACACAGCCAAAGAATATTTATAGTTAGCAAATAACATTTAATAAAATAGCATATACAATGATCGCATACATTATATGTATGACTTATAAATTTGTCTTATATAGAAGATGACGGCCGAGATAACGAGGTTCTTATCTCTTTCAAGGTTTAGTCGGCGATCTTTAGTGGAAATTAAATCGAAGGGAGAGAACTGGGAGACGATTCATGTTTCAAGATTTGGTGTTTGGGACAAGATTACGGAAGAAGGGAAGGGTGATATTCTAGAATACAAGTATCTTATAATATATAGTTTGTGTGTGTGCAATAGTAAGGTGAACAATTTATCATTTATCATGAAACACATCTAAAACAAATATAAAAAATATTGGATTATGTTATAATGACTGTTCAGTTGCGGAGATTTTGAAATATTTGCAGAGTTGCACTAAAAAATTTATATTTTTTCTCATTTAAACAATATCAAACAGGGCCAAATGCAAAATGTTTAAGCTTCTCTCTCTCTCTGTGACAACCATTAGTCGGGGA
>NC_051409.1:43560874-43561135 GCF_015228065.2 Penaeus monodon
ACACCGACACACAAATTATTTATGCAAGGTTTTTTTTTTTTTTCTATTTCATTCCACATAAATCCCATTGTTACCTGTCAATATATGATACGTTGACAATCTCTAAACGATGTTCTTTGTCAAGCTTTATTTCTACCTTATTTTATCAGTCCACTTCTTGAAGTTTTATCTCAACAGTCTGCACACATGCAAAAATAAATTCATTACCAATGACTAATATTGGTTCAGGAAGGATTAGACCCACTTTACCACTTAAACACA
>NC_051409.1:43562491-43562744 GCF_015228065.2 Penaeus monodon
TAAGTGGTAAAGTGGGTCTACTCCTTCCTGAACCAATATTTAGTCATTGGTAACTGAATGTTATTTTTGCATGTGTGCAGACTGTCTGAGATAAAACTTCAGAAGTGGACTGATAAATAAGGTAATAATAAAGCTTTGACAAAGAACATCGTTTAGAGATTGTCAACGTATCATATATTGACAGGTAACATGGATTTATGTGGAATGAATAGAAAAAAAAATAAACCTTGCATAATAATTTGTGTGTCGGTGT
>NC_051409.1:43568855-43569445 GCF_015228065.2 Penaeus monodon
TCCCTGACTAATGGTTGTCACAGAGAGAGAGAGAAGCTTAAACATTCTGCATTTGGCCCTGTTTGATATTGTTAAGTGAGAACAATATAAATTTTTGAGTGCAACTCTGCAACATATTTCAAAGTCTCCGCAACTGAACAAGTCATTATAACATAATCCAACATTTTTATATTTGTTTTTAGATGTGTTTCATGATAAAATTGATACATTGTTCACCTCTACTATTGCTCACACACACATATATATTATAAGATTCTTGTATTCTAGCATTTCCCCCTTCCCTTCTTCCGTAATCTTGTCCCAAACACCAAATCTTGAAACATGAATCGTCTCCCAATTCTCTCCCTTCGATTTAATTTCCACTAAAGATCGCCGACTAAACCTTGAAGGAGATAAGAACCTCGTTATCTCGGCCGTCATCTTCTATATAAGACAAATTTATAAGTCATACATATAATGTATGCGATCATTGTATATGCTATTTTATTAAATGTTATTTGCTAACTATAAATATTCTTTGGCTGTGTATGTTATTTTCAACGGGACACCCACCATGGTACTATTATTTCAAATTGTTATTTCAAATGACC
>NC_051409.1:43569695-43569826 GCF_015228065.2 Penaeus monodon
TTAGGAGAGTTACCCTTAAAGGCGGATACGTCATAGAGTGCAACATGAAATCAGTCTTTGTATATTGTGATTCCTGCAGGACTTGCTTGCTTCGAGCTTTCCTCAAATATGATTTGTTTCTACATTTTCTA
>NC_051409.1:43569898-43570012 GCF_015228065.2 Penaeus monodon
ATTCAACATCTTTTCAGTAATTTTATTTGTGTGACGTTCCTGAATACATTTGCATTTGAAATCATTTACAATTTTTCCTGATCATTTTTGTAGCACAAATTACAAAGTCTTTAA
>NC_051409.1:43570116-43570186 GCF_015228065.2 Penaeus monodon
TGGGTATCATGTATCATGAAGACATCCCAGAATCTCATCATGTACAACTAGCACTTATAGTAAACTTAAT
>NC_051409.1:43570286-43570387 GCF_015228065.2 Penaeus monodon
TTCCCTATCTTCCTTTCTTCTTCTCCCCCCGTTTTCCTTTCCCTTTTCCTCCTACTTTCCTTCTAACATAAACGGACTTCAATGCAGGGCATTCCCTTTTA
>NC_051409.1:43570559-43570941 GCF_015228065.2 Penaeus monodon
ATGTAAGCAAAAGGGGAGCGTACTCTCTTACTATGACAAAAAAATATTTTGGGTTGGTTTTTTCATGTATGCGCATAATTTTTTAAACCACAGTATGTAAAAAATTAATTGCTCAGTAAAATCTAATCCAAAGTTCATGAAAATAGCCTTAATAATTCTTGCAAAAAAAATTAAAATGACATAGTGTTAAACCTCCTCATGAATATGAAACTGTTAAAATAGGAAAATTCCCTTTTTAACCCTGTAACAAAGACGCCCTAAAAAAGCAAACAAAATAAGCTGTTTTTGTAAAATTTAAATAAAAGTGCATATTTATTTACAGCTTGCAATAGCCCATAATAGACAATTTTTTAATAAACAATGTCAGAATTAATTTGCAGCA
>NC_051409.1:43571061-43571349 GCF_015228065.2 Penaeus monodon
CGGTTCATTACATGAAACCTTAATGTGGAAAAAATAGTTTCGAGATAATCGCATTTTTAGATTGAACATTTTCCTGCACCACAAAAAAAATAGAGACATTATAAAGCAAATAGTTACTCACATTATCCTTTAGTAAAACTTGGGAATTTTTCGTAAAATCGAGGCCAGGTTGCATTCAGGTCACTCTAGGTCCCGTTTTGCCCTTCCACTGTAGGCCCACGTGGCTTGTCAGTCAGCATATTTGAATTCCGGCTGCTTTGGGAAATAAGCTTGGCTTATTACTTATGA
>NC_051409.1:43572089-43572154 GCF_015228065.2 Penaeus monodon
AAATATTCTGGCAGCTTCTTTTTTTAAAATTTTGGCTTTGTACCAATCAGGGAGACGAAGTTGAA
>NC_051409.1:43586865-43587042 GCF_015228065.2 Penaeus monodon
TCCGTCATTTTTTTCCCTTAATTGCAATAAATAAGCTGAAAAGGACAGGGTTGACTTTAGCATCACTAGTGTTTGGATTAAACTTTCGAAATGCGTAAAAAAAGAATTACCTTTTTCAGAAAGATTATTTTTACATCAAGTTAGCTTTTAGTGGAACAGTAAGTAGAGCTTTATAGT
>NC_051409.1:43587085-43588036 GCF_015228065.2 Penaeus monodon
AAGCAAACAAGGGAAAATATCAGTATCACGTAATAAAAAACCCCAACAGTTGAAAAAAGAGTAATGACGACAGTAATGAGAACGGTAATAAAAATATATCTTTGCCTCAGTAAAATAATTGACTTGTTAATGGTCTGCTTTTCGTAAAGCCTCTTTCCCAAGATTCCCTAAAATTCCGCAATTCCGTATAATACATTTTTGTATCTAAACACTTATCAGCAACAAAAACTGACGGTTTGGAAATAAGTTTTTTATGAATGATCTACAACTACTCTACAGCCCACTTTTTTTTTCGATTGTTTAGAATATTTTCAAAAAAAGGGTTTTTGGGGGAAACAAGTGAAAAACAAAAGCTTCTAGAGTCAGAAAATTTACAGATCCCCGGAAAATTCCACCTAGAAGTTTAAACCCAAAAGTTTTTCCCCCTTTTTTAGTCTAAAAAAATTAAGTGAAACCGGAAATTTGTTTCAACCCCCGAACATATAAAGGTTAAAAAACAATTTAAATGAGAAGGATAAAAAACCAAAATCAGCATTAACGTAATGGGAGTATTTTTTATACGGGGTATACATGTAAACGAAAATTTTTAGATTAACTCTCTGGATTTTCAAAATTTTATTCCTTTTCGTTAAATAAGTCTACAACGGAAAATCCCCCCTAGTTCATTTTTTAAATAAACAAAAACCTAACGAGTACCCAAACCTAAAATAGATCTTAAAAGCCTAAAAAAAATAATAATATTTTACGGACTTGGGTGAAAGAAATAAACCAAAAGTCAATGATTACCTCAGTCATTAGTCCTTGATTTAGAGGCTACTTATATTGTTTTTCAGGCGTAAAGGGGTTAAAGTTTTTATAGTTTATATTGCAGATGTAAAAGGTTCTTCTTGGCTGGTTTAAAACTTTTTTTAACAGTCTAAAAAGAGCGCCCAAAAGGGTTATCTGCGAACG
>NC_051409.1:43588170-43588474 GCF_015228065.2 Penaeus monodon
AAAAAACCAGGATAAGAATTAAGGGTTTTTTGAAAAAAAACCTTAGGAATGGTTTCATTTGCAACTATGCGCTGATATCATGCAAAAAATTTTAAGTATATTCCCTTTGATAATAGTTTTTTTTATGTACTCGCCCCAATAGAAATTTTCGCCTCAAAATTTAAACAGAAGTTTAGAAAAGCCAGGCACTTATATTAAGTCAAAGTTTTTAAAAGTTCCCTTTTTAACCAACGAGGACGGGAAATTTTGTTCCGAGGTATTTTTAGTGTAGTCTTTGTTATGTATGCTAGGGTGTAATCTATGC
>NC_051409.1:43588498-43589038 GCF_015228065.2 Penaeus monodon
CCCGTCAAATTTTTGTAGAAAAGTATGTGAGGAGGGTTAAAAACCCAAAGATTCTCTGACTGAATTTTTATATTTTAAAAATAGATTTACCAATGAACAAACAGAAAAAAAAATTTACAACCTATGGCGTCCCTTCTACGTGAATGCGTTGGTTTTTAAAGGGTTTGAGTCCGTTGGAAATCTTCTACCCCCTTTTTCTTATTGGAAGATTTAGGTGCTTTCTGCGTAAGGATTACAGTACTGTGGGTCCGATCGAGGTTGTTTATTGGGTAAATATCCGGTGTGGTTACAACTTCGTGAATTAGCGGCAGAGCCACACCAGATAAGTATCTACGTCTCATCCGATTTTAATTCAAGTATACAACGGAAATTAAAAATCAGCAACCGCAAGAAGACAGGGTTTGAAATTTCCCCTGGTAAAAGGGTTTTCGATGCAGTGGCCATCCGTTCCTCATTTGTTCTAAAATTTTCCTTTTGTCCCAAAGCTTTCGGGTCTTTTTCCCCTTTCATTCCATGGAAAAATTTTTGTGTATGACAGTG
>NC_051409.1:43589566-43589762 GCF_015228065.2 Penaeus monodon
TGTCATGGATATGTTTTGAAAGGTCATGGATTCCCAGTCTCCCGTTGAAAAACCCCCATAACACATTTTCTTCCATTATTTTAATTTTTGTATGAAAAAATATTATTGATTTTTAATAATACAGTTTTTGATTTTTGGGAAATAGTATAAATTAAAATAACCAAGATTATCTTAAGAAATTTACTTATACTCAAAC
>NC_051409.1:43590562-43590764 GCF_015228065.2 Penaeus monodon
ATGTTTTGAGTATAAGTCAATTTCTTAAGAAAACTTTGGGTTTTTTTAATTTTTACTTCCAAAACATTAACTGTATTATTACAAATCTTAATATTTTCATAACAAAAAAATTAAAAGTAAGGAAGAAAATGTGTTATTTTTGGAGTTTCGACTGGAGATGGGGTTCCATGACCTATTAAACATATCCCTGACAATAAAAAAC
>NC_051409.1:43591018-43591986 GCF_015228065.2 Penaeus monodon
GTTTTGTTGTTTGTGTGGTTGTATGCGGCATGTATACCCACAAATTTTTCCAGGAAAGAAAGGGAAGGGTAAAGACCCGAAAGCATTCGGACAAAAGGAGAATTTAGAAAAAGATGAGGAATGATGGCCCCTGCATCGCAAACCTTACCATGGGGAAAATTTCGAATCCGTCTTCTTGGGTTTCATGATTTAATTTGTTGTTACTTGAATTAAAAAAGGAGAGACAGTGATAAATTGTCTGGGTGGGTTGCCCCTAATTGCACGAAGTTGTAACCACACACGGATATTTACCCGAATCAACAACCGGATGGAGCCACAGTCGTGTAACGTCCTTAGCAGAAAGCAGCACTGAATCTCGAATAAAATAAGGGTAGAAGATTTCAACGGACTCGATACGCTTAACCAAGCGACATGTCACAGTAGGAAGGACGCATAGGTGTAACTGTTTTTCTCGTTTGTTCCATTGTAAATCCTATCTATTACGATATCGAAATTCAGTCATGAAGATCATGTCGGTAGTAAACGTCCTGCAGACAACATACTTTTCTACATAAATTGCAGAGAGAGAGAGAAAAAAACACAACAGCATAGATAACCAGCATACTATACAAAGACATACACTAGAAAATACCATCGGAACAGAATTTCCCGTCCTCGTAATGGATAATTAATTAAGGAACTTTAGATAAACTTTGAATTAATATAAGTGCACTGGCTGTTCTAATTCTGTTTAAAGTTTGAGGCGAAAAGTTTCATTCTGGCGAGTACATATAAAAACTATATAATCAGAAAGGGAAATATAACTTTAAATTTTATGCATGATATCAGGCATGTTTAGCAATTATGAAACCATTTACAAAGGTTCTATTTTCAAAAAACTCTTTAAGGGTTCTTATACTGGTATTTTACAATAATCTCCCTTCGTTCTCATCCTCCTAGGTTCTCTCAATCTCTCTCTCTTCCGATCT
>NC_051409.1:43592058-43593196 GCF_015228065.2 Penaeus monodon
GCCTGTTCAGTGCGCAGCTCCTGATGCCGTTCGCAGATAACCCTTTTGGGCGCTCTTTCTAGACTGTTAAACCAAAGTTTTAAACCAGCCAAGAAGAACACTTCTACATCTGCAATGAGTAAACTATGAACGGAAACTTTAACCCTTTACGCCTGAAAAACAATATAAGTAGCCTCTAAATCAAGGGACTAATGACTGAGGTAATCATTGACTAGGTGTTATTATGCTTTCACCCAAGTCCGTAAGAATATTATGTATTTTTTGAGGCTGTTTAAGATCTAGTTTAGGTTCGGGTACTCAGTTAGGTTTTGTTTATTCATAAAATATGAACTAGGGGGTCATTCTGGCCGTTGTAGACTTATTTAACATGAAAAGGAATAAATTTAGAAAATCCAGAGAGTTAATCTAAAAGTTATCAGTTTACATGTATACCTCGTATGAAAATGTACTCACATTACGTTAATGACTGATTTTGGTTTGTTATCCTTTCTCATTTATAATGTGTTTTTAACCTTTATATGTTCGGATGTTGAAAGCAATTCCGGATATATCAACTTAATTTTCAGACTAATAGAAGGGGAAAATCTTTGGTTAATCTTCTAGGTGGAATGTACCGGGTATCTGTAATTCTCTGACTCTAGAAAGCTTTTGTTTTTCACTTTGTTCCACCCAAAACCTTTGTTTGAAAATATTACTAAACACAATGCGAAAATAAGTGGGACTGTAGAGTATGTTGTAGATCATTCATAAAAACTTATCTTCCAAGCCGTCAGATATTGTTGCATGATAAGTGTTTAGATATCAATAATGTATTATACGGAATTGCGAAGAAGTTCAGGAAGTCTTGGAACGAGGCTTTACGAAATGCAGACTCATTAACAAAGTCAATTATTTGATACTGAGGCAAAGATATGATTTTTATTACCGTTCTCATTACTGTCGTCATTACTCTTTTTTCAACTGTTGGGTTTATTATTATCGCTGATACTGATATTTCCATTGTTTGCATTATTACTATATATTTATATTATCTGTTCTGGAATTTTTGTTATTACTATAATGCTACTACTTACTGTCCACTAAAAGCTAACTTGATGTAATAATAAATCTTTCTGAAGAAGGTATTTTTTTTTTTTTC
>NC_051409.1:43593296-43593418 GCF_015228065.2 Penaeus monodon
TTTTTTTTAAAAAATTTAATAAAATTTTATTATATTGTTTAAATATTTATTATTATTTATTTTTAAATTTATATTTTATTTAAAAAAAATTTAAAAAAATTTAAATTTTACAAATTTCAATT
>NC_051409.1:43596956-43597355 GCF_015228065.2 Penaeus monodon
TGTCATTCCTAAATCTAAAGTGACTTCAAAACTGTGTGGACATTTTATCATAATCTCATTAAAGATCACGTGAGAAAACTTTCCTTTGAGAATATTTATGAAATTGTTAGAGGTTGAAACGACTCCATACACGAACCCGCATATTCATTGACCCGCATCTTCTCTTCTCTCGACATCTTTCTATCTCACTGTTCTCTCAACTTGTCTCTCCTAATCTATATAAACTGTGGACATTGTATATAATATATAGTACACGTAAATTTTCTTATGATAGCATATAATATAATTGTAGGAGTGAATATGATATTACACAGATACCGCTATTCATTGACATGTGGTTTGTCTTATCTTCTGTGAAGTCTATGTATTGGATTAATGAATAATTTATGATATAGAAAA
>NC_051409.1:43599081-43605531 GCF_015228065.2 Penaeus monodon
TTTGCGAAAAAGAGGGGGTGATGGCTTGAAAAAACGGGGTGGGGGGGCGTGGAAAAGGGGGGGGTGCTGGGGGCGGGGTGAGGGTGCGTGAGAGACGGGTGGGGGTGCTGAAGACGGGGGGGGGGCGTGGAACGGGGTGGGGATGGTGAAGACAGGGTGGGATGCGGGAAAAAGGGTGAGGGGGTGGGGATGCGTGAGAGAGGGGGTGAGGATGCTGAGAGGGGGGTAGGAGCTGAGAGCGGGGTGGGGATGGTTGGGGGAGCGGGGGCAGTTCAGGTTGGGCAGGAAAGATTTTTCGAACCTCCGTCCCCCCTCGCCCGGGGGGTCGAAGAAGCAAGGGAGACCCGGGAAAAAAACAAAAAAAAGGGGGCCAAGCCCTTTACTTCCCACAAAAAAAAAACGGTGACCCCCCCATTTTGGGGACGTCAGGATCGATAAGAGAAAGAATAGAATGGGGGGGCTTTACGGAAAACGAGGTCATCAAAGGAAACCCCGTGAAGTAAACTTTTAGCAAATTGTTAATTTCTTTAAATCCAACTCCCCCCGATGCAGACACCTGGGACTCTTCCGATCCACCTTGTCGTCCTACACATCTCGTCTCACTGTTTGGGCTCGCTGGGAGTCCTATGGCGGGTTCAAGGGAGGGGGGGGCACCCGGGACAGCATCCCGACCTGATGGGGAGATGCTACTGCTTACGGAATTTCCGGTTCAAAAACTCGCCGGATCTTTCCTGTCGCATCAGTTTCTCAGATAGAAAGAAGCTCACTGATGATTTAAAAGGCTTCAAATGGTTAAAATGCATCGTTTTGGACATCAGTTGGATTCCCTAATTTCAAAGCAAAGGCCAAATTGTGTGATATTCTGGCGGGCCCTTTCCCAACGTTTTTGGGGGGGAGTAGGCCCCCATGTCAAAACCAAACAAAGAACCCCGTCGGAAATAATTTTCTCGTTACCACAATTGAAAATTTTTCCCATAGATTCCCCCCCTTTTTTGAAGCAATTACTGCAATTTTCCCGGGGTTTTCCTGCAGACGTTTTTTTGAGGTTTATTTTCTGAAAATACCCCTGATTGGTAACCCCACGGGGAAGTTTGCATGGCGCCATTAGAAATACAGTGGTGTCTTGGTTGATCGGGGATGGCTAAATTGACTTTAGTCTCAATTCTGGGACAAACTGATCCCAAAAATACCGGTCGCTGGCACAAAGCTAGTTAGGCAGATTTAAATGCCCCAGTTATTCGCTCCAAACCCCCATTACTTGGGGGTGGCCCTGATTGTAAAATGAGGGACACCCCATCTCCGACACAGTCGTTAAAGAGGGGGGCTAGTGAACGGGGACCCTTTTCATTTGGATAGCTCTAGGTGGTCCAAACAATCACCCAAGGGCCCAAAAACCCTCGGTGAACAGTAGGGAGTGACGGTGCGAAGGGGCCACTTGGAAAGCGTGAATGCTGATCTAAATACCGCCCATGGGAAACTGGGAGGACTGGCCTGGTCGAAAATCCATCGATAATGTTAGGGGCCTCAGTAGTGGGCGCCCCCAATGGGTCACCCGGGGGGTTCCCTTTTATCTTTTTACAACCGGCAATGTTTCTAAATTCCTTGCGTCACTGAAAAATTTCCCCAATAGAAATAGATTTAGCATTTCTATGCCCTATAAATACCAGGATGAGACGCAGTGGGGGAAAGGGTAGTCCCTTAAAGCGATTTCTTCGGCTTGCAGGGAACTCCAATATAAAAGGTCTTCAAGAAGGTCCCTCATGGATATTGCCCCCTTTTTGCCTCAAACTCTTCCAACGTGAGGGCAATTTTTTTGGCACTCACCATCAAATAAAGTACCCCCAAAAGTCTATAGGGGGATCTTTAACTTTTGCTTCGCCGTGCTTCCGGGTAACAAATCAGTGTTTTTGAATGAGATTTCCCCCAGCTTTTGCCCCCTTTCCCAGGGTGCCAAGGGCGCGAGAGCAGTCGGGACAGGGTTATTTGGCCCTCCTTATCCTATACAAAAAGGGGGAAAGAAACTATGTGCAAACCGTGTCACCCTGGGTGACTTTTTTTTGGAAAACTCCGGGGACCAGGGCGATGATCTGTATAGATAAGAAAGGGCCCTGCCATACAAGTGGGTTTTAAAGCCGCCCCCCCTTAAAACTACCTAAGGGCTTCCAACAATGTGGGTATTCTTTTCGCACCCTCGCGGTTAGGGCATAATGGGCTATTGCTGAGGTGGTTGCATCTGCTCTTTGATGACGTGCCCCCTGTGGCAAGGGAAAAACATCATATGGAGCTCAAACCCCGGGTAAAAGCAGCTTTTTGAGAACGGGGGGAATTCAATTTTTGTTCGCTCTTAAAAGGCTGCCTGCTGCCGGGCCCCCCAAACCTTTCTGGTTTCTTAGGATGAGATGTAATGGCGCAGTAATGTTGATACCCGGGAATAGCTTTCTGAAAACCCTAATCCCAAAGCGGCGGACCCCCCAAACAGTGCGTGGTGGTGGATTTGGGACAATGGCATACTTTCTCCTAATTTGGGGGGGACTCCGGGGGGTGATAGTAAATAAAAGAAATTTATAGTTGCAACTGCAAACTTACATTTTGCCATGTTGAGTTTAGCGATTTTTAAAATTTGGGAGAGTTTTTCAGGCCCTGAAGATGTTGTTCAAATCAAAAACTGTAAATCATGCGTCGAGGTAACAAAGTGGGGTGTCGACTCGGACAGTTCAGGGGGACGTTCTGGTTGCTGGAATGTTGGGGGCTCTGTTGCAAACCCAAAAGGAAGTCGAAAAAAATGGAAAAGGCGGTACCATCTGGAGCTGTCTTTGGTCGTGGGAGGGATCACTTAAAATCCCCAATATGCAGCCCTAGCATCTATGGGGTGAAAACGGGGGCGGGCCCCAGCTCATCAAAAGAGCATCAACCCGGGAAGAGGGTAGGAGTCCTTCCTGTCAGGCTTAAAGGGCCCCCCTGTAGTAAACACAAAATCTTACTCTCCCACCTTTCTTTTTTACTAAAATACAGGCTAAGCCATGGCTTTTTATGGCTCAATAACTCCAAAAACGAACATAGTATCACACGCTGTCGGATAGCTTCCGGGTGATTTGCGGTAGTCTCCCTGGCGAAATACTTTACAGCCTTGCCTCCGTCTCTATAGTGTTAAAAACCCTGGATTGGGCCCACAGCTTTTTCCCCCCCATCAAACATTGAGGGATTTAAAAGGCTTGTTTTTTTGCTCCCTTTTTTTTTCAAGGTGCTCGAGCTCGATGGTGCTCACCCCCTTTAGCTTCAAAAGAAAAGGCGATCACACATGGCATACCCACTGAAGTGCAGGTCGAACCCCCCAATATCCCTTTTCATCAACTTCGAGGTACTTCACAAAATCATCCCACTCCCCTCAGTTTCAGAGTCGTCATCAGTATCTTCGCAGGGGACCTAGTTATTACATCTGAAGACTTCAGCCCTTCAGTGGGCTGCGGGGTCGGGTTTTTCAGTCGAAGGCTTCCCCTTTAAATTTGGTTTTCCGGGCTGTGTAAAATGAACATTAGGTCCAGGTTTTCTTAAAAGACGGGCCTCTGTGAATACTTGGATCTGCAATCCCCCAAAACCATTCACCATGAGAAGTTAGCTTTAGACCTCAGAGTGAAATTTAAAGGGGGTAGAAGGGCAACCCCATTAGGACGCCCCGGAAAAACAGGTCCCATCAAAGTAGGTGTTACAGTTTTTGGCCCAGTATACTTCGGTCACTTCACCGCTGGATTCTAGGAGTGCCGAAAAAACCCCCCCCCGACTTTGGTCGATGACCCTTGTCTCATTACCCTCGGGGTCAAGCCCATTCGCACAGTCTTCTTAAAAAGGGGGCCTGAGAGCCTGGTCTATAAAACATTTTGGGGAGGTTTACCCTCACACTGGTAATGGGAGTGGTCGTCCTCGGGGAATTTTTGACTCCTCCCATGCTCCAAGTGTTGGTGGGTGCAGCGGAACCTGTTTCCCCGGGGGTGCGTGCCCTGAAATTGGAACGTACCTCCCGGCCGGGGGAGGGAAAGGGCAGTTCCTACGAAGGGGTTAGGATCACCACAGCGGTAAAAAGAATACCCGGTTTTGGGTATTGGGGACCTCTGGGGTGCTCTGCAGTCTTGAGTGTGATGACCATCATTTATGGAACTACACCCGGGTATTCCTGCTGTGTTCTTAGTGGGGTATGAGGGTTTTTCTGCTGTAAAAGGGTGAAGGTCACGATATCTGGGATGATATCTGGGCTGCGGGGGATGGTGCTGTGATTCATTTGGGGGGTGGGGGGGCTGAAAACTGCTCCCTGGCGACCTTACGAGAATTCCAAAACCCCCTGGCTGCCCCCTGCAGTCTGGGGCGCCACGTCTCCTTTGGGGCAGCAGGTCTCTGGCCCCCCAGGGGCCAGAAAAAAATAAACCCCCTTACCCGCTCGAGTGGATCTTTTATGCATCCGAATCCATTACCCCTGGGAAAATTTGGGGGTTTAAATTTTTAAGTAATAGCATGGGGGTTGATTAGGATCATTTCTTGAGTCAAACCCTGAAAAAGTCCCCTGCAGTGTATGTTTTCCCCAAAATTTTTAGCTAGCGTATGGTTGAATTGCTGAAGTTTATAATCATGTCACTCGGCCCCGACAACTTGCCTTTGCGCTCGATATAGGCCTCATCACTTGCAGGTCTTACTAAGTTCTCTATTGATCTAAACCACTCTCGCTTCATGGTTACGTTTCAAAGGGTATTTGCGGGAGTTTCCCCTTTTAAATGTGGCCTGGGTTTTCTGGCAGCACATAGGAACTTGTTGCCGGATCCATGAGTGCTGTAGGGCTGGATCTCCAAGGGCAAATGAAGGGGGACCCGCTTCTGGGGGACTGAGGAGCAGCAGGGCGCTGAATAGTGGTACTTTTTTTTTTTGGGGGGTGCTTCATAGGGTTTGCTGGAGAAACGAGTACCGGTTCAGGAGAGGGCTTTGGCGTGAGGGGGTAAATGGGGGCACTGATGGTAGGGGGGTACAAGGCAGTTACGGGCAAGCCCTGGTGGGAAAAATCCTGGTTGGCCCTTTGGGGGCTAAGCCGTTCGAGTTTTTGTTTTTAACAGGGGGATCTTTCTCGGGCCGGAAATTCTGCTGTAGCTGGCTTAAAAGGCAATATCTGGGGTTTGGGGAAGGGGGGGTGGCAGTCATCTGAGAGGTTCTGACGTTGGGGTTTTTGGGCCGGAGTAGGGCCAACTGTATTCAACACCAGTTGGGCCATTTCATCGCATCCACTACCAATAGGGGGTGGCCACCCGTATTAAACCCCCTCTCTCCCGACGGGGAAAACCTGTCCCCTTGACCCCGCAGAAAATCTTCCATCATACTCCCCGCTCCTCCCTAGGGCCATCGGTCTTGTATTTTTCCATCGTCCCACCTCCTCTGCAATGCTTGGATTTCTTCTGTCCTTTCCCAGATCCCCTCATGACCACAGGGGCAAGCTATTGTGTTTTTTGGTTTGGGCCCAAAATAAGCTGCGGGGGCCCCGGGAGGTAGTCGCGTCTTTTCCTTCCCTTTGGGCTAGGGTCACGATTTCACTTCACAGTTCGGTTCCCCAAAAAATCTACCTTTCATGGTTTGGTGTTTTACTTTTTTTTACAAACCCAGGCTTATTGAAAAACTTAGCGTGGGAAAAACATTGCACATGACTGCCCCTGACCTATCAAAAGCCCCTAAAATAGCTAGCTAGAAAAAAAAGTTTAAAAAAAACTCCCGAAAGAAATACAACAATGAAATGTTTTTTAAATGGGAAAAATGCAGTTTCAAAAAAGCAATAAAAATCTGAAGCAAAAGAGAGCATAGGGCAAATGAGATGTGAGGGAGGTGTAAAAACAGGAAAGGGACAAAGTTCAAAAACAAGAAAAGAGAGAAATTAATAGAGTGCTTTAAGAGAAGTCTAGTAAAATAGCAAGGGGGAGAAATAACACAAGGTGAGGGTTGGGCAAAGGGGAAAACAGCAAGGAGCACGTCCAAAAAAGACACCAAAAAAAAAAAAAGGAGTGGCTGCAACAGCCGAATTCAAGAGTAAAAAAAGTCAGCAGCTAAAAAAGAAAAGGGCTGCGAGGTTTTTTAGGCTGAAGGTAAGGAAGTCCCCGTAAAAAATCGAAGGAGCTGGCGAGGAACGGCAGAGAGCACAAAAATACAGCGAATGACAAATAGGCGGTCGAATGAACGCTAAAAAGGGAAATCAAGAAAAAGGATAACCCCAGAACTAAAGAGAAAACCTATAAGATACCAAGATGCAAAAAACCGTGAAAAGTGTAAAAAAGATGAAATGGCTTTTAGGACAGGGGAAAGGGACAACCGGTAAGGCGGAGCACAAAAAATAAACATATAAGTAGACATTTTAAAAACACAAAATACCAATGCGGGCTCTCCAAAAAAAGCAATCATGCAGTGACAAACTACAGAAAAAAGCTATAC
>NC_051409.1:43605711-43605834 GCF_015228065.2 Penaeus monodon
CAATACACAAGAACAAAAAAAAGGGGATATACTTAGCAGTAAAAACCCAAATCGAAAGCTGCCAATTTTTTAAAACAAATTTATACGTCCCCCCTCCTAAAAAGTGGAAATAAAAACGTGAGG
>NC_051409.1:43606857-43606927 GCF_015228065.2 Penaeus monodon
TGAGAGACGGGGTGGGTGCGTGGGGCGAGGTGAGGATGGTGAGAGACGGGGGGGGGTGCTGAGAACGGGG
>NC_051409.1:43613368-43613473 GCF_015228065.2 Penaeus monodon
ATAAAGTATATTAAGGGCCCCTTAAAATATTAAAAATAACCCCTATATAAAAATATATATATATGATATATATAATAATTTTAAAATAAAAATTATTTTTATTTT
>NC_051409.1:43613638-43613901 GCF_015228065.2 Penaeus monodon
TATATTTTATATTTAAAAATAATATTATATATAATATAAAATATAAATATATTAAAATATATATAAATTAACACCACACATTTAATAATATAAATAATAAATATAAATATATATAATTTTAAAATAAAAAAAATTAACATAATATGGATGGAGGGAACACACAAAATTTAAAAAACTATATTAAAATCTAATAAAATTATATAATAAAAAATAAAAAACAAATATAATTAATAAAAATTTTAAATAATAAAATATATATATAT
>NC_051409.1:43614622-43614884 GCF_015228065.2 Penaeus monodon
GCCTTCCCCCTTTAAAATTAAACGGAATGGATTATTTTAGAGGGAATATCTGTACAAATAGAGAGACGTAAAAAAGAGAGAGGGAGAAGGGAAAAAACTAAATTTCCGAATCAGAAAAACAATAAACGGGGGGGGAAAGGGAAAAAAGAGAGAGGATAGGAAAAAAAATTTGATTGGTTTTGGGAATTTTACTCAGCAGATGTGGTGGGGGGGGGTTTGTACACACCAAAATACATACATAAATTATATAAAATAATAAAAT
>NC_051409.1:43614933-43615354 GCF_015228065.2 Penaeus monodon
AAAATATAAATTTTATTTTTATTTTTATATATAAATATATATAAAAATTTTAAAAAAAAATTTTATATATTTATATATATTATATATATATTATAAAATATTAAATTTAGAATTTAAAATACAAATTATATTTTTTTATAATTAAAAATATAATATTAAAACATTTTAAAAATAATTTCTATATATCTTTTTATATTTATTAAAATTTTATACATTATATATTAAATCTTTCTTATTTTTCCCTTTTTTTATTTAAATTTTAATATAATATTTTATATTTTATCTTTTATAATTTATCATATTTTATTATATATTTATTTTTTATATATAATAATTATTATATATAATATATATATATAAATATTTATATATATAAATTTTTATATTAAAAAAAATATATATAATATTATCTATATATATA
>NC_051409.1:43615376-43615440 GCF_015228065.2 Penaeus monodon
AAATATATTATTAAAATATTAATTATTATAAAATTTATATATTATATATAGATATAATATTATA
>NC_051409.1:43617430-43617592 GCF_015228065.2 Penaeus monodon
GTTTAGAGTATAAGTCAATTTCTTAAGATAATCTTGGTTATTTTAATTTATACTACTTCCAAAATCATTAACTGTATTATTACAAATACAATTAATATATTTCATAACAAAAATTAACAGTAATGGAAGAAAATGTGTTATTGGTGGAGTTTCAGACTGGAG
>NC_051409.1:43617982-43618873 GCF_015228065.2 Penaeus monodon
GAATGAAAGGGAAGGGTAAAGACCCGAAAGCATTCGGACAGAAAGGAGAATTTAGAACAGATGAGGAACTGGATGGCCACTGCATCGCAAACCTTACCATGGGGAAGATTTCGAATCCTGTCTTCTTGCGGTTGCATGATGTTAATTTCCGTTGTATACTTGAATTATAAATCAGGATGAGACAGTAGATAACTTAGTCTGGTGTGGCGTCTGCCGCTAATTGCACGAAGTTGTAACCACACACGGATATTTACCCGAATCAACAACCGTCGATCGGACGCCACAGTACGTGTAACGTCCTTACGCAGAAAGCAGCACTGAATCTTCCGAATAAGAATAAGGGTAGAAAGATTTCCAACGGACTCAGATACCGCTTAAACCAAGCGACATGTCACAGTAGGAAGGGACGCCATAGGTTGTAAATGTTTTTCTGTTTGTTCATTGGTAAATCTATCTTTAAGAATATCGAAATTCATGTCATGAAGAATCTTTCGGTATGTAAACACGCTCACTCACATACTTTTCTACATACATTTGACAGAGAGAGAGAGAAAAAAAACAACAACAGCATAGATTACACCCTAGCATACATATAACAAAGACATCACTAGAAAAACCACTCGAACAGAATTTCCCGTCCTCGTAATGGATAATAATAAGGGAACTTTTAGATAACTTTGACATTAAATATAAGTGCACTGGCTGTTCTAACTTCTGTTTAAAGTTTGTAGGCGAAAAGTTTCTATTCTGGCGAGTACATATAAAAACTATATATCAGAAAGGGAATATACTTAAATTTTATGCATGATATCAGCGCATAGTTAGCAAATGAAACCATTCCTAAGGTTTCTTTTCAAAAACTCTTAAGTTCTTATCCTGGTATTTTAATAA
>NC_051409.1:43618981-43619334 GCF_015228065.2 Penaeus monodon
GCCTGTTCAGTGCGCAGCTCCTGATGCCGTTCGCAGATAACCCTTTTGGGCGCTCTTTCTAGACTGTTAAACCAAAGTTTTAAACCAGCCAAGAAGAACACTTCTACATCTGCAATGAGTAAACTATGAACGGAAACTTTAACCCTTTACGCCTGAAAAACAATATAAGTAGCCTCTAAATCAAGGGACTAATGACTGAGGTAATCATTGACTAAGGTGTTATTATGCTTTCACCCAAGTCCGTAAGAAATTATGTATTTTTTGAGGCTGTTTAAGATCTAGTTTAGGTTCGGGTACTCAGTTAGGTTTTTGTTTATTCATAAATTGACAGGTCATTCTGCCGTTGAACTTTT
>NC_051409.1:43623177-43624463 GCF_015228065.2 Penaeus monodon
CATAGATAGACAGACAGACATGAATAAATAAATAAAAGATTCCGTCAAATCTTATTCCCTTACATTGCAATAACATAAGCTGATATAAGGACAGGGTGTGACTTTAGCATCACTAGTGATGTGATTAAACTTTACGTAATGCGATAAAATAAGAAAGAAAAAAATATTCATACTGAATTACCTTCTTCAGAAAGATTTATTATTACATCAAGTTAGCTTTTAGTGGACAGTAAGTAGTAGCATTATAGTAATAACAAAAATTCCAGAACAGATAATATAAATATATAGTAATAATGCAAACAATGGAAATATCAGTATCAGCGATAGTAATAAACCCAACAATTGAAAAAAGAGTAATGACGACAGTAATGAGAACGGTAATAAAAATCATATCTTTGCCTCAGTATCAAATAGTTGACTTTGTTAATGAGTCTGCATTTCGTAAAGCCTCGTTCCAAGACTTCCTGAACTTCTTCGCAATTCCGTATAATACATTATTGATATCTAAACACTTATCATGCAACAATATCTGACGGCTTGGAAGATATGTTTTTATGAATGATCTACAACATACTCTACAGTCCCACTTATTTTCGCATTGTGTTTAGTAATATTTTCAAACAAAGGTTTTGGGTGGAACAAAGCGAAAAACAAAAGCTTTCTAGAGTCAGAGAATTATAGATACCCGGTACATTCCACCTAGAAGATTAACCAAAGATTTTCCCCTTCTATTAGTCTGAAAATAAGTTGATATATCCGGAATTGCTTTCAACATCCGAACATATAAAGGTTAAAAACACATTATAAATGAGAAAGGATAACAAACCAAAATCAGTGATTAACGCAATGTGAGTACATTTTCATACGAGGTATACATGTAAACTGATAACTTTTAGATTCTAAATTTATTCCTTTTCATGTTAAATAAGTCTACAACGGCCAGAATGACCCCCTAGTACATATTTTATGAATAAACAAAACCTAACTGAGTACCCGAACCTAAACTAGATCTTAAACAGCCTCAAAAAATACATAATATTCTTACGGACTTGGGTGAAAACAAAATAACACGTAGTCAATGATTAGCTCAGTCATTAGTCCCTTGATTTAGAGGCTACTTATATTGTTTTTCAGGCGTAAAGGGTTAAAGTTTCCGTCCATAGTTTACTCATTGCAGATGTAGAAGTGTTCTTCTTGGCTGGTTTAAAACTTTGGTTTAACAGTCTAGAAAGAGCGCCCAAAAGGGTTATCTGCGAACGGCATCGGGAGCTGCGCACTGAACAGGC
>NC_051409.1:43624528-43625412 GCF_015228065.2 Penaeus monodon
TTATTAAAATACCAGGATAAGAACTTGAGAGTTTTTGAAAAGAAACCTTAGGAATGGTTTCATTTGCTAACTATGCGCTGATATCCTGCATAAAATTTAAGTATATTCCCTTTCTGATATATAGTTTTTATATGTACTCGCCACAATAGAAACTTTTCGCCTACAAACTTTAAACAGAAGTTAGAACAGCCAGTGCACTTATATTTAATGTCAAAGTTATCTAAAAGTTCCCTTATTATTATCCATTACGAGGACGGGAAATTCTGTTCCGAGTGGTATTTTCTAGTGTATGTCTTTGTATATGTATGCTAGGGTGTAATCTATGCTGTTGTTTTTTTTTTTCTCTCTCTCTCTGTCAAATGTATGTAGAAAAGTATGTGAGTGAGCGTGTTTACATACCGAAAGATTCTTCATGACATGAATTTCGATATTCTTAAAGATAGATTTACCAATGAACAAAACAGAAAAACCATTTACAACCTATGCGTCCCTTCCTACTGTGACATGTCGTTTGGGTTTTAAGCGGTACTGAGTCCGTTGGAAGTCTTTCTCCCCTTTATTCTTATTCAGAAGATACAGTGCTGCTTTCTGCGTAAGGACGTAACACGTACTGTGGCGTCCGATCGACGGTTGTTGATTCGGGTAAATATCCGTGTGTGGTTGCAACTTCGTGCAATTAGCGGCAGACGCCACACCAGACTAAGTTATTCTACTGTCTCATCCGTTTCATAATTCAATTTATACAACGGAAATTAACTATCATGCACCGCAAGAAGACAGGATTCGAAATCTTCCCCATGGTAAGGTTTGGGATGCAGTGGCCATCCAGTTCCTCATCTGTTCTAAATTCTCCTTTCTGTCCGAATGCTTTCGGGTCTTTACCC
>NC_051409.1:43625696-43625867 GCF_015228065.2 Penaeus monodon
AAACTCCACCAATAACACATTTTCTTCCATTACTGTTAATTATTCGTACAGTTTAGTGTTTTTGTTATGAATTATATTAATTGTATTTGTAATAATACAGTTAATGATTTTGGAAGTAGTATAAATTAAAATAACCAAGATTATTTTAAGAAATTGACTTATACTCTAAAC
>NC_051409.1:43627939-43628141 GCF_015228065.2 Penaeus monodon
GTGAAATTCCCAAACAACAAATCAAACTTTTTTCCTCATCCTCTCTCTTTTTTCCCTTTACCCCTCCGTTTATTGTCTCTCTGAAATCTCTGCAATTTATGTTTCTTCCCTTCTCCCTCTTCATCTTCATCTACGTCTCTCTATTTGTACAGATATTTCCATCTCTATATATATCCATTCCGTTTAATTTAAGGGTGAAGGC
>NC_051409.1:43630011-43630100 GCF_015228065.2 Penaeus monodon
AATATTACAATGGTGGGAATAACAAAAATGATACCACCTATCGCGGCGATAGAAGGGGACTTTCCTCATCAACCATATTTTGCATCCAA
>NC_051409.1:43633181-43633535 GCF_015228065.2 Penaeus monodon
CTTCCTGTCTGTCGTGTCTGTCTCTCCTGTTCTTGTTTTTTGTATGTTCTGGTTTTCTGTTGTAACAGGCGTTCCAATCTCTCGATCCGGGGTTTTTTTTACAATTAATAAGGTACAATATCCAAATCATCGGGGGCCGGTTTACGGGCCGGGTGGGGTACGGGGGAGGAGGGGTTTTTTATTTAGTTGGGGGTAGGGGGGTTACTTTTGGGGTAACCTATTTTATACCATGTTTCTACAAGTTGGGGGGTGGTTGTGGGGAGGGTTTTTTACAAGTTCAAAACACGATGAATATGCGGGGGGGGGTCGGGCGGGTGTGGGTCCCGATGGGCGGCCGGGTCCCGGGTTTGTGGA
>NC_051409.1:43633840-43633907 GCF_015228065.2 Penaeus monodon
CACGAGTTCGTCTGGTGTCCACATCGCCTAACACCAATACGGCGATGCTGCAAACTATGGTCGGAGG
>NC_051409.1:43634522-43634602 GCF_015228065.2 Penaeus monodon
ATTGTGGGGGGGGGGGGGTGGAGGCGGGGGGGTGGCGATGGGGCCCCCCGGGGGGAGCGGGGTGGGGGGCGGGTGGTGGC
>NC_051409.1:43644916-43645110 GCF_015228065.2 Penaeus monodon
CCCTTAAATTAAACGGAATGGATATATATAGAGATGGAAATATCTGTACAAATAGAGAGACGTAGATGAAGATGAAGAGGGAGAAGGGAAGAAACATAAATTGCAGAGATTTCAGAGAGACAATAAACGGAGGGGTAAAGGGAAAAAAGAGAGAGGATGAGGAAAAAAGTTTGATTTGTTGTTTGCGGAATTTC
>NC_051409.1:43651287-43651393 GCF_015228065.2 Penaeus monodon
TGTGGTGAGTGAGAAGCTTGGCTATATACAGCATAAACTTATCTACACAACCAACATATTATCCCTTCATGGAGTGGTGGGGTCACACACCTTTTCGCCAGGGACG
>NC_051409.1:43651561-43651746 GCF_015228065.2 Penaeus monodon
TGACTGTCAAGAGAGATAGGAAGGTGACTCTTCTGAGAGAAGGCCTTCCTTTTAGCACTCATTTTTTGTCAGTGTCACTGAGCACAGGCAATGAATAATGATACATATGTATATAATAATATACTGCACTGCAGTTGTCGTAGAGTCATACTAAAACGAATAAAAGGCAAAACAGAGAACAGTAG
>NC_051409.1:43651869-43651996 GCF_015228065.2 Penaeus monodon
CAAAGTATCAAAACTGACAGTGTCACCCAAACTTTCGACACAGAACAGATTTTTTTTTCCCCCCGAATATTGTATATATTTAAATATTTACAATTCACTGCACCTTTTTCTTTGGCATAGAAAGATA
>NC_051409.1:43652107-43652269 GCF_015228065.2 Penaeus monodon
AAGGTTGATTGAAAAGCAAGCTCTCTGACATGCATTACTCTATTAAAGGTAGAGATAGAATAATTTATTGCCATGTATTTACCGGTATAAGCAATCCTGTTCAAAGGCACTTAGCCTCAGCTGTGTGCCGGCAGAGGATAGGCCATCACTAGGCTGGAGTGC
>NC_051409.1:43654179-43654260 GCF_015228065.2 Penaeus monodon
TATCATTTCACCCCTGACACGGCGTGCTCACCCATGGGTCGTCGAACGAGGGTAAAAGTGGTATTATCAGCTAGTCTCAGG
>NC_051409.1:43657633-43657757 GCF_015228065.2 Penaeus monodon
TGTACACCTTATGTACTGTTTCTTCATACTACGCATTTTCTTGCAGTAAAGACATTCCAGAGCAGCAACTATTTTTAATGTAACGAGATACCTCATTAGTAGAGTACACTATTTTATTTACTTA
>NC_051409.1:43657915-43658105 GCF_015228065.2 Penaeus monodon
CAAATTATGGTAGATTTTGATATTTTTCTGCGTCACATTTCTTAACCTTTTGGCTGTTTGTTTTCGTCTAATTGAATTATTATAGTGTTTCATGTATTCTTCGGCCGCTAAAAAAATGGTCACCCTACCGAATGATCACATGCAAGAATGCATCGTCCTCAGTGAACATTATATTAAAGATTTATGAAGT
>NC_051409.1:43658187-43658730 GCF_015228065.2 Penaeus monodon
CAATAGGCATTTGTGACTGACATATTAAAGAGGTAGCACATGGAATCTCACAAAAGTCCAACAGGAGGCGCGTACAATACCATTTACTTAATCATGGAAAGAGCGAGCGAGCAGCAGGTCAGAGTTACAAGGGCCCAGTCTTGTCCCGTTCATAACAGAGTTGATGGAGCCCATTAGTCTCGCCGCCGAACCGTTGCTGTCATCACAGTCTCGGTTTGGGACGCTGGCGTTAATTGGAACAGTGTCAGCAAGATATTGTACTTTATTTCATTTTCTCTTAAATTTCCAGTGATATTTGATCAGAAGGAACGACAGTGATGAGAATACTTCTAAAGTATAGAGAAATACAAAAAAAAACACGAAAGATTAACTCACACGAGTCATATCATACTGCGCAAAATGAAAGCTAAAGTATTCTGATTCTGAATTCATCAACAACTCTCGTACTTGCAGTTTATAGTGCCCATTAATGAAAGAATGGACATTTAGCTTACAGAAAAAATATAGAATAAAATAAAACGGTTTACATAAAGGAGATACTGG
>NC_051409.1:43659789-43659913 GCF_015228065.2 Penaeus monodon
ACTGTGTGCGTGTGTGTACATATTTGTACGGTTCGCAGTATGCCCTTTTTTTTTAGCTCTTATTGAGTCCACCCATAAGGGTTACGGGGAGAGAACACTGCCCCGTACATATATACACATAATG
>NC_051409.1:43660866-43661143 GCF_015228065.2 Penaeus monodon
AAGCACACACACCAGAACGCGAGATACCCAAGGACCTCGCCGGGGGCCTTTCCCCTGGAGGAGCCGCCAGCCAGGGAGACAAAAGCCGCGACGAAACATCAACAAGTTTCTTTTTGATCCTTTGTGCTTTGACGTCAAACATTTCGCCTTTCAACAGACACTGTATCAAGGGCAACGGAAAGCATTTGCATATTGGAGTTTATCTTTTATTTTTATTTTCACGGATATTATCTCTGACTCTCGGCTCTATCTCTATATGACTGTCTCCTTCCTTCCT
>NC_051409.1:43661320-43661553 GCF_015228065.2 Penaeus monodon
ATTTTTACGAAAACAGCTCGAAAATTTCCCGAAATATCAGGCAGATCCGTTACGGATATGCATTTCCAATCTTCATAGTCGCTAAACAAACTTATATGTGAATTTCTCACATTTGACAAAGAAATTTACATGTACATTTAAAAAAAAGGAATGTAGAATGTAGGTAATTCCTCAAAACAAACAACTTTTATAGAGTAAAATCTTTTTCTGTGTTGGTATAAGAGGAAGATGTA
>NC_051409.1:43661815-43661913 GCF_015228065.2 Penaeus monodon
TACATTTTAAGCCCCCTTCCCCTCTATTTCTTTCTCGCGTCTTTCTTCTCTCCCTTCCTCTTTACCTCCCTTTCGGTTAGTCATGTAAATAATGGATG
>NC_051409.1:43661964-43662114 GCF_015228065.2 Penaeus monodon
ATATATGTAATTCTTTAGTATCTATGATTTCATTTATCATCCTATTGTACACCAGAATGAAATGACTTCAAATCCACAGTCACACTAGATATATTTCCAGGTATAAGAGGCCTATCTTACATCAGTAGTCAAACGTAAGTGTAGCGTCTG
>NC_051409.1:43664139-43664330 GCF_015228065.2 Penaeus monodon
TATTATTATGTTTACAAGCATTATTGATGTTTGTGACATCGCTCGCATTAAAGTATTTCTCACCGTCCAGCCTTCCGCTGGGTTTGTGAAACTTTAAGAAACATCCGCTTTTGCCTTCGAGACAAACCTGTGAAGGAGTAGTCTACAGGAACACGAATATAATGTGAGTTTACGGGCCAGTGCACAATGAA
>NC_051409.1:43664541-43664637 GCF_015228065.2 Penaeus monodon
CACAATAAATGATGAACTGAAAATGTCTTACAAAAAAGACAAACAATAAACAAGTAAAACATATTAGTAAATGCCCCCCCCCCCCAAGAAAGAAAA
>NC_051409.1:43664781-43664915 GCF_015228065.2 Penaeus monodon
GACATTTATAATTTCATCGACATGGAATACGATCCTCTCCAAATTGCAAATGTGTGGATTACCTTCACAGCTTCCCATGAGTGAGAGTAAAAATGGCTTTTATGAACCGCTCGTGCGTGGCTGAGTGAGCGCCG
>NC_051409.1:43665155-43665951 GCF_015228065.2 Penaeus monodon
ACTGAACATCTCTGTTTGATAACTATGCTCCATTTTCCCTGAATGATACCAATTTTCTTGTTGTTTCATCCCTTTGCCTGCGCCTTCCCCAGATAGCAACTTCCCTTAAAGCCAAAACAGACGCCAGGCGAATCTTTGATGACCATTTCTTCAAAGGGCTACATGAGAGCTAAGAAGCTGATCAAGCGACGGCCAGTAAGAGATACACTTTGGAGCTTTGATCCTTAGTCACCAAAAGGAAGTTGATAAGGAAGGAACTAGGAATATACGCAACTCTGAGTGTAAGGCAAAGTACAATTTGTTTCTAAATTCCCTAAGACAGTTTCACTCCACATTCCCATCTCGCTCCAGGCTTAGGCTCCCCCTAAGTTTCATCCACTGTCATGTTGAATCCTTTCTGAACCTTGCTTGACCTTTAAATTCCCGGGAGGAAGGGATAAACAAAATTCCTCAGTCAGTATTATATTACATCACAGTTCTGCACAGTAAGACACATACATTCACCGAAAGGGTAAACAGCAATAAGGATATGTGTGCATAAATCAAAAGTAAGAAATAAACTAAATAGCATCGTACCAATAAAGTGGTATATCAGTTAAATAATTAGAATCTAACTATTCGTAAAATTATAAAGTACATAATTCTGTAGTTAAAAATAAGGCAAAAATAAAATATAAATAACATGTAACGGGAAAGCGAGGTAATAAATAATGCCTCAGTTAATTTGAACGATTGATCTTGCAAAACTTCTTGCCGTCTGTATTATATATTCCTCTGTATAAAAAAAAATTTCTTT
>NC_051409.1:43665971-43666144 GCF_015228065.2 Penaeus monodon
ATTGTAATGTAGATATCATAGTCAGAATAATATCAATAAATTCTTAATTCAATACCACAGATCCCATGGGATCTCATGTACTGTTTAGACAACCTAGATGTAATATTTGAAAATTTCTTTGAAATCCAGTGCTGGCAAATGCAGTTCTGCCAAACGTTGAATGAATCAATGAG
>NC_051409.1:43666557-43666625 GCF_015228065.2 Penaeus monodon
GATGCTTGCCATGGTATATCTGCTCTTGTTTGTCAAGGATATTATTGGTGTTGGAACTAAAAGACATG
>NC_051409.1:43666670-43666810 GCF_015228065.2 Penaeus monodon
GTAAGGAATAATATAAAATAACGGGAAAGGGAGGTAATAAATAATGCCTCAGTCAATTTGGACGATTGATCTTGCAAAACTTCTTGCCGTTTGTATGTTATATTTTCTCTTTTAAACCCAAATTTTTCTTTTTTTCCCCC
>NC_051409.1:43673103-43674059 GCF_015228065.2 Penaeus monodon
TTTAAAAATATCCCAATTTAAAATTTTTAATTCAATTTCCACAGATCCCCTGGGATTTTCATGTACTGTTTTTGACAACCTTTTGATGTAATATTTGAAAATTTTTTGAAATCCAGTGCTGGCAAAAAAAAAAGCAGGTTCTGCCAAAAGTTTATTGGGAAACATTGAGACCCGGGGCCCTTTTTTTTCAGAACGGAAACCCCCGTCCCAAAAGACAAAATATATTTTAAATTCGGGTTTTAGCTTGGATTTTTGAAAGGGGAAATATTCAGCAGAAAAGGTAGTTAATTCGGGTTTTTCAACTTGTCCCTTTTGGGGGCATTTTTAAAAATAATGGGTTTAAATTTAGCGTTTATTTGATTTGTCAAAGGCATTTTTACACGGTTGATTTTATTTAAAAAGGCTCTTAAGGGACCAAACTCAAACTCTGGGTCCGGGTCATTTCTTTTTTTTAAGGAAGGCAGTCTTCCGAAAACATCCTGAACTCCTCTTACCCCAGATTTTTACTCTATGCCGAAGGCAGCACTTTATATTGTCTCAGGGTAAATGTATAAGATCAAATAATAACAACCGATAGCAAGCTGATAGATGTCAATAACAGGTTAGTGAGCAATAAACTAAACCTCGATAAGATAAATCTCATTATGGTATTTTCAACAGAAACAAACAATTAACTGAAGAAAATGCCTCCATTAATAACTATGTTATAGAGTATTATCAGAAATTCACTTAATTAATCCTTCCTTCCTTGGCATTATTATTGATGAGCAACTCAGCTGGAAAAGAACATTCAATACTCATAATTTAAACAAATCTGGAATACCTGATCTTATGCAGGACTCTTACAATCAACGCCCGTAAACAAAATTTTATTATTCTCTGATGTATCCATTCCTCACATATGGCAAAACTGTTTGGGGAACTGTCTGCCAAACCACGGTCAAACCAATTGTCAC
>NC_051409.1:43674099-43674229 GCF_015228065.2 Penaeus monodon
ACTTGCAGACAAAGGTCCGTACCCTGCGAGTGACTAGTCGGACAGGATTCCTCCTCAGCGGTACATATTTTCTTTTTATTTAAAGAACTTTAAATAAGCCGCTGGTTTACATAGCAGATTCGACTCATCG
>NC_051409.1:43674371-43675212 GCF_015228065.2 Penaeus monodon
TTACCACCTTTACCACCTTGTCTTCAGCAATTAACTGCGCCTAACCATATGTATGAGTTTTACTGAGAATGATCGTATCAATGTGATTTGCCCCACAAGACTAACAAGGAGAAAGCACTGTGATGATGGTGTTCTTGGTGCCCCCTCGTTAGCGATATTCTTAAAAGTTGGAGAGAAACTCATTGCCATTTTCATCCGCTCTTTAAGCAGAAAAGGCGAGAGACCGATGTGACACGGGCAAAGGAGTTGGTCAGAATCACAAAAGACGTTCCTTGACCGAGATACTGGACAGGCTTGAAAAAGGACGCCGTCCCAGATGACACACTCCTTCTCGAAAGTCCTATGAGGAGAAACTCAGAGAGGCAAATCTGGGCAGTTTGGCAGTTTGGTCGCAGGGAAATATGAAAATCCACTTTATTTCGTTTGCTTATGATATCTAATGTAAGGCAAATCCTCTTTCCGGGATATTCAGAAACGTCGAATAAAATCACTTCAGTGAATAAATATCAAAATTGTCTATGTTACATATGTAACTATTCGAAACTGAAAGAAATGGCTAATCAAGGAAAACGAAAAAAATCTCATTGTAGGCCTAGTGAAAAAAAGTAATTCTAACATGAAACTGTTCAGTTTCATCAGCCTTTATATGTATAAGTACTAAAAAAGAAACCCATTAAATGCGTAAAATGTAAGGAAGACAGAGTAATCCGATGGCAAGGAACGTTGCTAAACCCATTAAATGCGTAAAGTATAAAGAAGACAGTAATCCGATGGCTGTATTAGCATGAGAGGAAAGAAAACAAAAATCCTATCATTCGATCCTTAGAATTTCTAGAATATA
>NC_051409.1:43675260-43676225 GCF_015228065.2 Penaeus monodon
CCGTGCACGCGGAAGTGAAGCTCCATCATACTTCTCTTCAAACCTTCATGGGCCTTTTTCTGCGCTTGTACAAGAAGTTTTCATTCCTCGAGGCAACGGATTTCGTCTTTCGCTCTCTCTCCAACTTTTCTATCTCTCTTTAACCTTTCTCGAGTCTTTGACAGGCAGCCCCGACAGGGAGAAAAAAAGCATTGTTACGAATTCAATAAGGAGCTCTGTGGAAGTCTCGAAAATTTGTTCATGTTATTAAATGATCATAAATGAACACACGGTATCATCTCGCGATCTCTCTCGGCGTATGCATTCTCCTGCTCACTTACATTGTCCCTTCTATTCATCTTTCTATTTATTGTCATTATTATTATCATAATTTTCCTAGGAATGTACTATAAATCGCCCTTTAAATACAAAACACCATATGTTTACTTGCTGTTAAACTTACAACAAAGGCGTTCGGTAATCTCTTGACTAAGATTATATGAAAATGTCTTTATGATTTTTGCATTTGTATTCTTTTCGACTTTGAATATAAGAATCAAAAGAGCAAGATATCCATTTGTGTATTTGATTTCTGTGTTGTCTTACCAAGAGCCCGTGTGCGGATCAGTATTTCGAAGGAACCTTTCGAAGGTATATTAGGTATAAGAGAATTAACCCTATCACTGTGATATGCTCTAAAATCGTATGCATTCCCTGTGTGATATAGAATTTTTTTCTAACATATATACCAGTATTAAACATTCTTTCTTATAGCATATGTGCTTACAGTTGCTTGGCAATAAGGCATTTTTTTTTTTTTTTATTATTCCTCATAAAACTGCATTTACATTTAAAAATTAGTCGTATGTCTCGGCCTCATGTCTTTTAGTTCCAACACCAATAATATCTTTGACAAACAAGAGCAGATATCACATGGCAAGTATCTGACAGCTCCTGTTGTCATATCTTAAACTTGTAATTTACTT
>NC_051409.1:43678112-43678279 GCF_015228065.2 Penaeus monodon
CAATCAGCTCTTACAAAAATGTATCATTTTTGTTTACTATGAAAGCACATAGTTTGGGCCATTACTGCCGAATCTTACATTCTTTCTAATTTTAGATGGTTTCCCTTTCATAACTCTCCTATTTACTGAACTTAAAAACTAAAAGAAGCAAGGTAAAACCGGGAAAA
>NC_051409.1:43679026-43679299 GCF_015228065.2 Penaeus monodon
AATCTTCCAACTCTCTATGCATTTTTAGCTATAATGCGGTTTTTTTGATATTTTAAGCATGAACATTTTCTAAAATATAATTTTATGTCGAGTAATATACCTTAACATATTAAGTAAAACTACGAAAAAAAAGTCAACAAAAGGAAGAACCTGTGACCCTTTCATCTTTATTCTCGTCTTGGAGAGAACATATCCGGTGATTATGACGACCGGCACCTCCAGTCTCTCCACTGATGCTCGGCTCTGTCTCTCCGTCCCTCTTATATAGAGTGG
>NC_051409.1:43705023-43705117 GCF_015228065.2 Penaeus monodon
GTGATTCGTAAATTCCCCTGCCTCCATGTCTTATTCTTTCTTCCGCGAGTGGATCGGAGTACGCACAGACCGTACCTTACCCCGATTTGCTTAT
>NC_051409.1:43706012-43707494 GCF_015228065.2 Penaeus monodon
ACCTAGCGCATGAAACAGCGAAAAACCACACGGTCAATAATATCGCACGATTGCTCTTACGATGCGCGCGGCACCGCGGCAAGTCTCCCGGCACTCGGGAGACTGTGGACCTCGGATGGCTAGCAGTGGCCAGCCGTCGATTTAATATTAAATCTTTGAGCTTAGGATCATGCAAAATTGCAAAATCTAACACCAGAAAGCTGCAGATTTGGTGAAGGAATTGAGTGCTCACTGTAAAAAGAAAATAAATAACTGCAAATACTGACAACAAACAGGTATTATTATAAATGTTTTTATATGAAACCGTTGTCCATGTAATTACATTTGTTATCTGGTTTATTATAAAGTTTACACACAATGATACTTTTCTAATCATTTTTATCTTATAAATACTTAAATATGTTAATACATAGGCCACATAAAAGGAATATATTAAGCAATAATAGGAAGGACCGCGTAAATAATAGCGGAATAAAATAAAAAACGGAGGAATTTTTTTTAAATGTTTTCGTTCCATTAACTAGCATTTTAGGACTTAACTTATTGGGAAATATTATTAGATTTGAAAAACTCTCATTTGATACGTAAGCTGGTGCTGTAGCCAATCCACCTCCAATAACAAGACAATATGCTGACCAAAATAAATCTAACAGTTGATCTTTGCTATGCTATGTGTCTGCAGACATTCACTAAAAAGATTGAGTAACACATACAATATTTCTTCCAACCTATATGGCCACAACATATAACCAAACAAACTTGAAGAAGAATATTATGTTTCCTTGTGCGACAAAAACCCCATCGCAATACTGAGACAGAAAGTGCTGGCCGAAAAGATTTGGGTGTCGTTGGATGAGACAACGACGTTGAGGCAAGGATATCGTATGCTTAATTTTCGGTAACCTAGGCGTGAAACGAAGTAGGAATCGTACCTTGGGAATGTTTCCATTTTAGAACAAGTAAACATTTAACAGAGGTTAGCTATTTAACGATTCTTTAATAAAACTATGGCCGGAGAGATTCTGTATGAAAACGTTATTGCTGTGAGTCATGAGTGCAGCTTATATGATGCAAAGCAATGAGAGCAGTACAAGTTTTGTACAACAATATGATCCATGAAACTTGCTGGCTCATGGGTTGCATCGAGTCAGCTGAGTAGTTCGTTCAAATTACCCTTTAGTTTCAAGAAGTGCATTTCATCTGTCCAAAAAGCATATTTGTTTAAAGCACCGTCCAGATTGGCAGAAAATGTCACGACTGGATCATGGTGTACCTCTTCCTGCATCACCAGTAATAACAAGATGGGGGAACATGATGGAGGCAGTCAGTTATTTAACAGATTTATTACGATAATGTACGGAAGTAACCATTTCACTTGTACTTCAGAGTCTGTACAAATAGCAGAAAGCAGGAGACTGCTGGACAATATCGAATTGAAAAACTAGTTTATGTTCATTGCCACTTCTTTGAAGGTCTCTGTAA
>NC_051409.1:43710341-43711906 GCF_015228065.2 Penaeus monodon
AAGGTACTCGTTAGTCATATCAAAAAGTTAGAAACAAAGATCTGCACTCTTGTCATGCTTCAATAAAATTAATTGATAATGTCCAGAAAGATTTAAATACCTGTATGATAAAGCTTATAATGAAAAACTTTCTAATGTTATGAAAAAAAAATCTGGCTTCAGTTCATTAAAGGATTTATGAGTCTGTCCTATCAGGTCAGACCTGGGTTTACCGGATCCCACCGCAAGATTCACAGATTCATACTCATTTTGTAAATACGCTTCCTGTTGTTTCATGTGATGTAGAAAGATTTTTTCCAGTAATAAAACGGTTCTGGCCGATAAACAATCGGCGATTCGAATTTGAAAATTCAAGTGTCACCTAAGTGTGAAATGTAATTCTCGTGTGGAAAATGCTCACCATAATTATTTGTTAATTTGACGGTTGCGGGTGTATTTTGTGGTTTAATTTGGTTTTATTTGTTGAAAATTGTTCTATTACGTTTGTAACCACTCGTTTCATTTTCTAACCTAATCCACACCAAAACATCTCAATATGATTTTGAAATTGGCTGTATGTGCATTAATGCATATTATAGGACTTGTGATAAGCGCATATTGTTTATGCATAACAGCATATTTATTACAGATAAATTGATATTTTTTTGCGCATATAATGTATAATCGTTAGAGCATATTGTCACAACCCTATTAAAACAATATGACTCATATTCATTAAAGTCGTAAAGATCTAAAGTCGAGTCACAAGCCTACATTGCAAGCGAGCAGCCCCTTGTGTGTTCCCGACCGGTCACATATTTGGTAACCAGCGACTGCCATTCCATGCACAATTCTTTGGGCACTCGCATCCACCAGACATAAGCAAGATGGCGTTTACCCAGATACCAGCTTATCAGACTTTAGTGAACAGACTAAAGCACTTGTTGTACCAAGAACACAAGCTTTGCCTTAATATCAGCCAGAAAGTTTGGAATTGGACTAGAAGTTACAGCCATCCACAATGTGAGGTGTAACGGAGCAGTTCACCTCCAAATTCAAATTAATTTTAACTTTGGAACTTCTTAAAAACAAAATTGCACTGAATATCACATATTTATGCCGATGAGTAACAACTGTTACTTATATACTTGATGCTATATAGTCTGAAAATTGAATAAGATTTAAATTACCTAATAGTATGCAACTTATGTACAAGTTATTCGCTGGTCATGAAAGGAACAGATTTCCAAAATCAATTCAAGTAAGACCTATGACAATAAATCAAAATTAAAGTTTGTCTAGTGCTCAGGTACATTTTTTAAAGCTACTTCCAAAGGACTAAGAAAAATATCACACTTTTCACTTAGATATTTTTATTTAGTTAATCTTTCTGAGCCAGCCTGCGGTCGCGCTCCTCAGCAATGCTAAGCTTCACGCCTGGCCTCTGGAAGAGAGATGTATGCCTTGGTGCTCATGCCAATCACGAACACATTGTTCACCCTGAAAATAAGATTAAGAATGAAAAATTGCTGCGCAAGTGAGACTATTTAGGCTCATTTGATTTTCCTGCACCGTACTTTTTGGAG
>NC_051409.1:43711933-43715960 GCF_015228065.2 Penaeus monodon
TTAACTCTCATACAGATAAAATGATTAGCAGGTACAAGGCATTAAGAGGAAACACTCAACAGTGCAAGCAATTAACAAATACTGAAATCGAGGCTAGATTATAGTAAAGTAATGAGATCACGATTGTAGTTTTACCCAGGTATTGTGCATAGCAACTTCCTAAAAAATCCTTCATGAATATCAACAGAAATCTGCCTTTAATAAAAGCAATAGCTTTCATTCTGACCAAACAGACTTTACCAGCTCATTCATTTTATAAAACTTAACGCCGTTCCAAAAATCTTGTCACATGTTGGGTTAATGCCGAAGAGATACCTAAAATCCTACCAGCGACCGTCATGGTTTTGTTTCTCTGTGCTTCTTTTTGACCACCCAAGACCTCAGGGGTGCAAAAGGGTTGGCTTTCGATGAGAAGTGGATTACAACTCGTTGTTACTGATAAAGTTTCTCAAGATTTCATGGTTATTCACCTAAGCTAATTCATATTATATGCAGTTTTATTTCTTTACTATTTTTTTTCCATAATTCTAACCACTTCGAATTTAACTTTTTTGCATCTAGTGGTTTCATATTTTATAAATTTATAGATTGACAAATATACAAATTGTACGTGCAAGATTTCAAATCTGAACTTATAAGAAACTCAACCCTTATAAAGCAATCCATTAAAAATTCTATTACCCTCTATAGGTAAAAATAATAAGAAGAGCAATTCTTACCTGGTGCGAAGGTTGTGGCCAAACAGAATCCTTACATGCACAAATCGAAGCTCCAGCATGACGCTCAGTGGGAAACGATGGTGCCCCACACGACACCAGTTACAAACCGGATGTGATATGAGAGGTTTGCCTGTAAAGAATAGGCACTTCAAATTCATGAAAGAGTGCTTTTGTATTTAATTATATTCAAATATTACATGTCAATGTATCAAATTTCAACAGTCCTAAAGTGTATTTACCATACTTCTAGACAAAAAAAAAAATTAGCTCTGCTCAAATTCAAACCAATCTCAATGAAAAAGCATTCTTTAACCAAGTTCCTATTTTTCAATTCGGAACATAAAACATAGTTTGACAGTACTAAAATAGGTAAGTTAAAACCTAAGAATTAAAAATTGTGTGCATGTTGGGTAATGCTGAAAGAGTACCTACAACTCTCCAGCGACCGTCATAGTGTTTGTCTTGCTTGCTTTTTTGACCAACCAAGACTTCAGGAGTGCAAAGGGTGGTTCGAGGCAGCTTTTAATTCAAGTTCTTCACAAAAATTGAATCCAATTCTTTAGTACCTTAGCCTTTGACCCTTGAGGCACCATAGTCAATCTAAATAGCTATTAATGAAGCTTAGGTGCTTTTCTATTAAACAGCCTAGAAAATCTTGTTAAGTCAAGGTTGCTGCTGACCATTTCTTTGTATAGTGCCATGTCCCGAGTAGTGACACAATACCAAAAATACTTGTACATGCTCATAAAAGTATCTGTTGCTCCAATGAAAAAGTTATTAATCTGAAATCCAATATTTTCATTTTTGTTTAATGAAGATGAACACAAATATTATATAAGTGATACATTTATTTCACCCCACAAAAAAAAAAAAAGTGTACCATCTGTACAATAAAATAATGACTCTAGTAAACTACAAAAAATTCTTGTAGTAGATCAGTTGGTTGTAAGTTTACCCTTATGCATTGTAAAATGTTTTAGTTATGGTTAAAAACAACAACCTATTACTACTTGACATCAATTCTTTTCACTATGATTTCAGCTCGTTTTCTTGTATTTTCTTTACGAAAATAAATACAGCTTAAAAGTCACATTTTAGCACCACAATATCAAGCTTTTTATACTTAACAGTTCTAATTCCCAATGTTTTTAGTATTGCAAATTTCATTTACCCTTTTTCTTAACCCTGTGACTGCTAAAAAAAATATATATAAACATCTCAAAGATGTTCATTTTCTAGTAATAAAGGACAACCATTTCTACAACTTACCAAGAACTTGAATTTTAGGCACAAGGGGGGGGGGATAAAAAGTTAACCCATGGCCTCAGGTTTAAAAGACATTAATGGCCATAATTTTGGCCCTAGCATGAGTGAGTCGAGATAACAAGGTTGCTGCTCATTGTCGCAACGCGCGATTGAGACAAGGGATGTATGTTAATCAATGAAATCAAATTCCTCAATTATAACATGGCATAGCCTATGCCTATGGATGCCAAGATATTTAGCTACACAACAAGCATGACAATTATGAAAGAGGTTGCCTTTATACAACACTTGTGCTAGGTAAAGTGTAAAACACATAATAGCTTTATCCGCAGGTAAATTCTTGAAAAATATGCACGTGAAACAGCCAAGACAAAGCCAGAACCACTAATTTCTAGTAGGCAATTTAGTATTTGAGTGGGCTTTGATGGTTAAGGGGGCTACTTAGACCTTTTCTTTGCTGCAGATTTTTAACAATACAAATAGACAGTCCGATACACAAGATACAAGTCAAATTACCTGTATCCAAACTTGATTTCCAAACCTTATCTTTCTTCTTCTAAGATCAAAGAGGATGGATCATTGATCTAATGATGGGGTCAGGGGTAGCGCAGGGTGCGGGCATCAGAGGTAGTCAGGTAAGGGAACCTTCTGGGGCCAACACAAACCTTTGAACCCTTGCACCGCTTGTCCTGAAAGAGAAAAGGAGATTGATGTTATTTCATGAAGTTCAATTCCTAACACTAACCAAGTTTGAGGATAATCATTCAAAAATAATGGAATTGGAGGAGGGGGAAGGTGGGGGGGGGCTACATTCCACAAAATTTAATGTTGCTATGGCTCTGCTCAGTTGGAAAAATAAGCATAGTAACTGCCTGCCCTATATGCTCTTGGGTGGGAAACAAAAATCATAGAATATAAAGCTAAAAAACAAGGCTCGCAAGCCCTACCTTAAATTTGAGTACAAGAAATTGGCACTTTGATAAGTAAAGACTGTAAATAATGAGCATGTAAAGAATACATGAAGAATCACAAAATCCGGATCCTCAGAATCTTTCCAGATTATGGATCTAATGAGCACACACAAGCATGTAATCAATAGCAAATACTTCTTTTCACTCTGATAGCCTTGTACACTATGCAAATTACTTTGGAAACCATTAGTACTAAAATTGAAGCACTGTGCTGGAAAACTGTACTAACAGTTTAGATTTGAGCACATGTCGGAGGCATAAAAATACGGACAGCCATCAGCATAAAGTATAAAGTCTCGCAGGCCAGAAGGCTACCATTTTGAGTAGCATTATGGGTCTATATATCAGAGGAGGCAGGGAGTACACTACCCTAAAGCATCTGCAGGACAACTAAGCTAAAACAGAGCAGCAGGTTGAGAAGTCTTCACATTGGAAATTACTGTTAGTACAAGGACAGGTCATTCTCATATTTTTATGGCAACCATCAAAAATGAGGTTTAGCATTCTTAACCTTGGCTCCCTCATCAGTGATGCGGTGAGCAATGAAACGATCCTTAAGTCATAAAGGATACGGAAGTGTTCCCCAGCTTCTGGGATGCTCACCACATCTGACAACAAAATTTAGCACAGCCTTAAATAATTACCTTGCGCACACATTAAAAAAAAAAATTTCTAAAAACAAGAAAAACTCACCTGCGAACAAGTCAGTGCCATACACTGGAATATATATACTAAATCAATTAAGTGTCACCATGTTGGTAATGCTGGAAAGGCTGTGTGTAGTCTATCAGCGACCGTTCAGGGTAGTTCCTCTTGCTTCATTTTTTGACCAAACAGAAGACTTGGTGGACTTCATGTATGCTTCGACGAGCTGTGGTCATACAATAATTTTAAGCAATACCTAATACAAGACCATTTAAGTTAAATGATACCAGAGCGATGACACAAAAACTAAGACAAGTCACAACATTCTCACAGTTAGGATCTATTGTACCTATATATCTGTAATGTGGCATGAAGTGCTAACTAAAGGTAGGTACATGCGGAACTTGCCCCCCTTATTATGCTGTC
>NC_051409.1:43716242-43716511 GCF_015228065.2 Penaeus monodon
AAATATTTAAAGTAATGGTCGTAACTGTACTCCTTGGTGCAATACCATTCACCTTGCTGATATACGGTCTTCATTTTGAAACATTGTATGTTATGAGTAACATATTAAACATATTGTTAGTGAAAATTCTAGGATTAACTTACACTACCTTAAAAGGCCCTAATTATACTATTAATCATATACATAAAATGGATAACTATTGTAAACCATGATAGTTGGCCCAATTAGCATATTTCCCTAGCCAGTGTGATACTTGAAAATTCTGTCAC
>NC_051409.1:43717407-43719455 GCF_015228065.2 Penaeus monodon
ATTAAGTCCAAATACTATATTCAATGCTTATATGTATACTAAAGTACTCCATTTTTTAAACTTAATGTGGATACTCAGTCCATATGGGACAAGACTACACAATTTCTTTAAAAAATAGTATGCATTAGTCTGATACCTTAACTTTCTCCAACCCCCTTCTCTTGCATGTTACCAGTCGAGAAATCTTGACTACATTCCACCAGCTATTCAGTAAGTGAACCCTTCTTTTGGAGGATGTAGTTCTTAATGAATAAATACCACAATAGTTTGTGAATACACACCCATGAACCCAGTGGGGTAGTTCTGTCCGTGCGGATCTTGCCATCAACACGGATAAGCCTCTGCATGGTGATCTCTTAACCTCATCGTTGGTAAGTGCGTACTTGAGTCGGTTACGCAGCAGGATGACAAGGGGAAGGCACTCACGCCTCTTGTGGGGGCCGGTGGAGGGTCTGGGAGCAAAGACGCCTCCCAACTTGTCAGGAGCCATGACTTGGGGGCGCACACCCGCTTGCAGTGGTGCTTTGGTCCTCGCTGGAGGGGGCGATAATAGTAATTAGTTGTAGATATCTTAGATTTTCCATTTTTAAAAAAAACTATGTAGAAGGATTTAGTACACAATATAAGGATTCAATTATCAATAATTATTCTGCAATTACAGAAACATAGGATAAGCCACAAATTTAATTCTTGTGGAATATTGTTTCCATGTTGGGTAATGCCAGAGAGAACACAAGTCCAATTAGCGACCGTCATGGGCCTTAATCTTGCTTCTTTTTTGAACATGAGAAAACCTGCTAGTCTAAACATGTCTTCGATGAGAAGCTTGCAACAAAGTAACACCAACTATATCTATACCTAATACAAATTCCCATTCAAGAGTCTGCCCACAATACCCCTGAAAAGCAAATACACACCACAAAGGAGGAGATTCTTTGAAAAGGGAAGTATATTTACATTACAAATATACGTAACCATTTCCAATGATAGAGGAGAGGTTCTGAAGTCCTTATTTACAAAACTTAAAACCTGATTTGACTATACAGAAGTGAACATTTTTTTGCATTAGTTCCACGTAAAATCTATGTCAAAACTTCCTTTGCTCACTCCCGATAAATAGTATCATCATCCAAGATGTAAGAGAGACTGAACTCGGGGCCAACATGTCTCTGCTGAAACTATCACATTGTAAACAAAAAGGGAGAACACGAGTGCTGGACATTATCAATGGATTCACTTCTGTATGCCTAAAATTGTAATCAAATATCCTTTCATAATCATAATTCCTGCACAAATTCCAGGCCCCACTCATATTGATATTTCTTGAACAAGCAGAGATACAAACTCGTTAGGAAATTATCTCGTGTGTTTCGGCCTCTCGCCGACATGGATCCCAACACCATGTAAACATTACAATTTATCGCGCGATATTTCTTCCATCCAACACTTCCACCAATTCTTAGTTTCACGACTCTCTTTTCATTTCCTCTGGATTGTATTCTATTAAATGAAACTTCCTCCATTGTGCCGAACATCACTGATTTTTAAATGAAACGGACGTAACTGCGGACACTCACCACCATGTTTCTGTCTGAGAGGGTGAAAGAAGGAAAGAAAGATGGCGCTGGCGGCGACGACTCTGAGGGACCCCGGCAATAAACCAAAACCCAGTAATTGAGAAAGTGTTTCATATCTTGGTTTTAAATCCGTGTAATTGTAAAAAATTAACTATAAATTCGAATTTAGTGGCTTATTGTTACGATTTCATTGATAACTTTAAGTTTAAAGAAACCTGATGGGTGCGTAGGGACCATTCGGATATGAGAACATTTAATTTTCATCATATTTTATTGTTTTCATATACAACCTTGTATAGAACATTCACTTAATATTGCAAGGAAAATGCATACACAACAGATCATATGCAATGTCTTTTAATAGAAAAAAAAATATATATGAAAAAAGTAGTGGGTATATGTAATGAAATGACAAATTATGACAAAAATTTCAAAAAACGAAAATGAGATAATGGTTGTGTGATGATGATG
>NC_051409.1:43720302-43720661 GCF_015228065.2 Penaeus monodon
TTTTCAAAAATTATCGATAGTTTCTTTTTTCTTATTATTTGAGTTTGTTTGTTATTATTAAATTTTATTTACATTGGCATGATTGTTTTTTATATATTATTTATCATTATCATTCCCCTTTTATATTTTTTATTTTTATTTTAAAAAAATAATAATAATAATAAAAATTTTTATTTTATTTTTATTATTGATATCATCATCACATCTCCCATCAATATATTATCATTATTTTTATTTTCATCATCATCCATCATCATTATTACTATTATTTTTATCATCATTTTTTTTACTAATAGAAAGTAGTATATATCAATAATTGGGAATTATCATTATTAAAACATTACGCCCTTGCTATCTCA
>NC_051409.1:43720756-43720844 GCF_015228065.2 Penaeus monodon
TTTTAATTATTTTATTATCATTATTACACATTATCATAATTGTTTTTAATATTATATCATTTTAATTCTACTTTGAGATAATGATGAA
>NC_051409.1:43720975-43721336 GCF_015228065.2 Penaeus monodon
CCCGCATTTTTTTTTTGTTTTTGCTTTTCTTAATATTATTGTTATAGTCATTATTTTTACAAAATTTTTATTTGTATTTGTAGTGTTGAAAAATAATATTATATCATTTTTTTCCATTTTCATACAAATTTTTTATTAATTTTTATTTTTTTAATAATATTAAATTATTACATTATTACTGAATTTTTATTCTTAAAATTTAAAAATAATAAAGATAATAATAATAATTATTTTTATTTTTTAAATGATCACTATTATTATTATTTTTAAATTTCTTTTTATTATTTTACTTTACTTATTATTAATTATTATTAATGTTTTTATGCATTATAATTTGCACTTATTTAGTCATTTTTATTTT
>NC_051409.1:43721879-43722033 GCF_015228065.2 Penaeus monodon
AAGTATGTGATTTTCATAGTAACATTTCATTAATGAGTTTCTTTTGTCAAACGTCAGTCTGAGGCAGTAACCCAGAAAATGTGCAATTAAAATTGAAATCTCTGCATTTGTTAAGGGAAATGCAGGAGTTCCCCAAAGATGGGTTGGAAAGGGC
>NC_051409.1:43722057-43722186 GCF_015228065.2 Penaeus monodon
TTATTATTGTTGCCCTTAAATTTTTGTTTACTAATGTGATATTTTTTGTTTTTTAGTTATTTTTTCCTTTCTGGGGGTGGGTTCTATGCTTGGGCGAGCAAGTAAACTCAAATTAAAAAAAAAAATTAA
>NC_051409.1:43722286-43722370 GCF_015228065.2 Penaeus monodon
AACTCGAGAGACTAAAACGATGGAGTGAGGAAAAATTCAATGTGCAAATTTCCCGTACAAGATATTTCTGTATGAATCGTCCTC
>NC_051409.1:43722396-43722798 GCF_015228065.2 Penaeus monodon
TCCAAGAAATCTCCCGGAAGAGCGATTTTTTACGCGCGACATTTCTCTTCCTTCTGACATGTTTACAAGATAACGGTGGTGATTGAAAAAACGAGTACGACAGTTTTTACTGAATAATTATTGTCGCGTCTTTATCGCACGTCTGGCAGCGGATATTGTCGTCTTACGTACGGACACTGTTGGGTTTAGGATTAAACTAAAAACGGTTTTAAAAGGTAAGGACGCTTGCAGAAGACGGCAGGAAGTTGTAAGCAGTTACTCATGATGCAGTTGATCTTAACTAATATTTACGTAGGCATACTGATAAGGGAAATGTTTATTTAAAGAAATGTTCTAAACTTTTTTGATAACAGGTTTATGTCAGCGGTAACGAAACTGCGCTAAGAACTGGAAAAACTATTT
>NC_051409.1:43724756-43724839 GCF_015228065.2 Penaeus monodon
TTTTCCCAAGATCAAAACCCGTGAAAATGATGAGAAAAAATTTTGGGAAAATAGTTTTCATTTTCCCCCGGGTTGGGAAAAGC
>NC_051409.1:43725470-43725544 GCF_015228065.2 Penaeus monodon
AAAAAAACCCACCCTCTTCTTGCCCCTTTAAAAAAGGGAAAAATTCAAAAAATTTATAAGCCTTCCCCTTTCCC
>NC_051409.1:43729663-43729858 GCF_015228065.2 Penaeus monodon
GGGAAGGGCGGCGGGGGCGGGGGGGGCGCCTTTGAGGACAACACTTACATAGAGAGGGGAAGGGGCACTTTCAAGTTACAAATATTTTTTAAATTTTTTCCCCTTTGCGTAAAGTCGTTTGAATTTTAAAAAAATGACACACAAAACCAAACCTGAAAAACAATTTAAAATTTTTTTTAATTAAAAAGGGGTTTC
>NC_051409.1:43729909-43730185 GCF_015228065.2 Penaeus monodon
AAAAAAAATTTACCGTTGGATAAAAAAAAGGGATAAAAATATTTGTTATTAGAAAAAAAGGGACCTTGTAAAATACTGCTCGTGGCAAAAAAAAATAAAAAGGGAATTAGTGATGAAAAAGCCGGTTTATCTAAAAAGATAACACGCAAAATTTAGGGGAAAATTTAATATTTTTCTTGATATAAAAGGAACTTTTATAAAAACCCCCCCCCCCTCGCCCCCCCGCCCTCCGCTCCCCCTCCCCCCGCCCCCAGCCCTCACCGCCGCCCCCCTCGC
>NC_051409.1:43732115-43732221 GCF_015228065.2 Penaeus monodon
ATTTTTTTTTTTATTTTGCAAAAAAACGTTTTGGGTTAAAAAATATAAAATATAAAAAATTTTTTGTAATCGGGGTTTTAAAAGAAGAAAAGAAAAAAAAAGGCCC
>NC_051409.1:43736892-43737037 GCF_015228065.2 Penaeus monodon
AGATGCAATAGCATTTTTATAGTTTTAAGCGATATGCAGTATTGTGTAAAGTTATTTTTTCACATTTCCAAATCCTGTCCACAGCATCTAGGTGTAGGGCTTTAGCTGCTTGTAAAAAAGCATCAATTCCAGGCATTTCTAAATC
>NC_051409.1:43737223-43738142 GCF_015228065.2 Penaeus monodon
GGATTTCAGCTATAAGTACTTTATTTGGAGGAATAACTACAGTCAAGCGCTCAGATGGCGCCCATCAGAAAATTCTATTTTTACATTTTTTTTTTTGGTGTTTTATACCCAAACCTCACTGCTAGGATCCCCCGAGCGAATAAACAATTGAAAAAAGGGTTTTGTTTTAGCCAGAATCAGGCCGAAATATGGGAAATTTCAGTGGTAAGTGTGCACTCCTTGTGAATGTTCATGTGTAACTAGCTTTTTAAGTGGCTACCGAGCCTATGTTGCTCAGAGCTCTACACTCGCCCAGAGCAACACATATTCAAATAGACTCTAATAAAACAGGATTTCAATGGAAATTCGACATTATTTTATGTGCACAGAAAGTTCTAATTGCGTCAGAACCCTTGTCCATTTACATCTGCCACCAGACATTTGAATTGTACACTATGATAATACGAACATTTTGAGCACAGTTTTGAAAATCACTATATTTTGACCATAACACCCTACCCCCTCGTACCGCTCAAATAAATTCCAGTTTAATTGCTGATTTCTCTCTCCCTACTACTTTTTAACTTCTAAACGGCGTGCACAGGAAAGCAAGCCGACCCTTTCAAACGGTAAAACTCCTCCACCTGCAAGAGCCTTGGACATAAGATCACATCACCCATCCTTCCCTGAAAAGAGTTAATATTACGTTCCCCGTTGGTCACAAGTAGAAAATTCCCTCACTGGGTCGGAGACAGTAGCAGTGAGGCAGGAAAGAGAATCTCTTTTGGCATCTTCATTGCAACAATCTCTGCAAGTGGATGCTGTTTCATGTGATACGAAAGTATTATTGGAAATTTTTTCATGTTAGTGCTGCAATTTTACAACGCTGAGGAAAATAATACAAAATTGAATAAAGATGCCAAAAGTGGATACTAAAGTT
>NC_051409.1:43738300-43738686 GCF_015228065.2 Penaeus monodon
CATTTTATAAGGAATGACGAACACCTAAAAGTTTACATGGGAATCTACGAAAATGAGCGAGCGTCGAGCAGCTGGCGATTCGCACGTACTGGTGCGTCTCGGGAATTGGACGTGAATGATACGCTTACGTCTGGCTGAGACTCCTGCAGGCTGTAGCAGAGCCCCGCAGACCGGAAGGGCCACTTCCACTAAAAATTCTGTTGCCGTGTGGCAACATGTCTATATTGTACTGGCTTCAGAAAGTTAGGTATTTTTGTTATAATGTACTTTGTTCATGTTACTTTATAATTATACAACATTGTGTTATGTTTCCTATTGATATTCCCTTTTATTTACAAAAAGCTAATTATTTTTATACTTAATCGCCTATACCTGCTTGAAAAAAT
>NC_051409.1:43738791-43740016 GCF_015228065.2 Penaeus monodon
ATGTTCTGCATTACGTATTTGACTTATTTCAGGCAGGAAGGGTGATAGTACAAAGAAGGCATCCAGACTGAGTGTGCCATTCCTGAAACTGATACAGATGACCCCACAGCCTGTAGATCTTTACGCTTCCCTCCCCCCCCCCTTTTATTATTAGTATAATGAAACCTTGTTTGTGTTAGCTAAAATATTTAAATAATATTTAGTCTCATATTTTATTATTATTTTACGGAAACAGTCATGTGAACAATGATTAATTCAGTTGTAAACTTAAAGTGGTGTTTATATTCTGCTGCGGTCTGAGACGGTCGGGCAGCCCCAGGATCTAGCTGTAAAATTAAGAACAGTACGGTAAATTCTATTCTTTGATTCTGCTGCCGGGAAAACCCAGGCAATTATCCTTTTGGGGATAAATTTTAAGTTCCCTAGATATTTTTCTTACATTTGGGGCAAAACATTTGGATACGTTTCCCCACACTGAGAACCCTGGCATGCAGTCACCAAACACGGAAACTGTTCCTGTAATTGAAGAGATACTGACATTCATGCGTGGGAGAACTTAACATTTTTTATATTTGTTTTAACAGAATTACAACCATTCTGTGCTGTTTTTTTCTATTTCAATTTTATTCTTATTTTTTCATAAGTTTGTTCTGCTGTTCGCCATAATGTTGGCTATTCTCATTCAACAGAACGACGTACTGGTATGACTGTGAAGATAAAGTAATTGGCGTCATTGTCATTCAGTTACTTTTATCATCTTTCCTTACCCTGTGCAGGCCTGCATCTCTTCAGTATACTTATTTATATATCAAACATATTTTGTCTTTGCCCCTATGTTTGTGCACACAAATCATCCACGTATGTCTAAATTGATCAAACCACTATCCTGTTAGCTTATCAAAAATTCCATTCTGATAACAAGGGTCTGCATTGGTTTCTGGAAATCGCTGATTGTGATTTCTCAGCTGTCTATTATTCGACGATTCAAATAATATTTTTCATTGCAAAAATGAATAATATTGTTACATAATATTACTTTAAATTTGGAGCCTTGGCACTTCACTGTTTCTTGTTGGGCATTCATTTATTTCATCAGTTTCATATTTTCTTCAATGACTTCAGGCAGAACGCTGAAAACAGAAGCGTCTCTTACCCCAGATATCCAGCAAATTGCCGAGAATAGAAGCGTCTTACATTTGAGACAATTGACGGAACGCCAAGACCT
>NC_051409.1:43745034-43746084 GCF_015228065.2 Penaeus monodon
TGTTGTTTTTTTTCACTGTGCATGGAAGGTCTTGGCGTTTTCCTCAATTTTTCTCAAATGTAAGAAAGCTTCTATTCTCGGCAATTTGCTGGATATCTGGGGTAAGAGACGCTTCTGTTTTCATCGCTCTGCCTGAAAGTCATTGAAGAAACTATGAAACTGATGAAATAAATGAATGCCCAACAAGAAACAATGAAGTGCCAAGGCTCCAAATTTAAAGTAATATTATGTAACAATATTATTCATTTTTGCAATGAAGAAATATTATTTGAATCGTCGAATAATAGACAAGCTGAGTATACACAATCAGCGTATTTCCAGAAACCAATGCAGACCCTTGTTATCAGAATGGAATTTTTGATAAGCTAAACAGGATAGTGGTTTGATCAATTATAGACATACGTGGATGATTTGTGTGCACAAACATAGGGGCAAAGACAAAATATGTTTGATATATAAATAAATATACTGAAGAGATGCAGGCCTGCACAGGGTAAGGAAAGATGATAAAAGTAACTGAATGACAATGACGCCAATGACTTTATCTTCACAGTCATACCAGTACGGTCGTTCTGTTGAATGAGAATAGCCAACATTATGGCGAACAGCAGAACAAACTTTATGAAAATATAAGAAATAAAATTGAAATAGAAAAAAACAGCACAGAATGGGGTGTAATTCTGTTAAATTATACAAATATAAGAAAAATGTTAAGTTCTCCCACGCATATGAAACAGTATCTCTTCAATTACAGGAACAGTTTCCGTGTTAGGTCGACTGCATGGCCAGGGTTCTCAGTGTGGGGGAAAACGTATCCAAAATTTTTGCCCAAAATGTATGAAAAATATCTATGTAACTTAAAATTTATCCAAAAGGATAATTGCCTGGTTCCTGGCAGCAGAATCAAAGAATAGATATTTACCGTACTGTTCTTAATTGTGACAGCTAGATCCTGGCGCTGCCCGAGCCGGTCTGACAGACCGGCAGCAGGAATATAAACACACTTTAGGTTTACAACTGAAGTAATCATTGTTCACATGACTGTTTCCG
>NC_051409.1:43746103-43746313 GCF_015228065.2 Penaeus monodon
TGAGACTAAATATTATTTAAATATTTGAGCTAACACAAACAAGGTACATTATACTAATAATAAAAGGGGGGGGGGGGAGGGAAGCGTAATAGATCTACAGGCTGTGGGGTCATCTGTATCAGTTTCAGGAATGGCACACTCAGTCTGGATGCCTTCTTTGTACTATCACCCTTCCTGCCTGAAATAAGTCAAATACGTAATGCAGAACAT
>NC_051409.1:43746418-43746813 GCF_015228065.2 Penaeus monodon
ATTGTTTCAAGCAGGTATAGGCGATTAAGTATAAAAATAATTAGCTTTTTGTAAATAAAAGGGAATATCAATAGGAAACATAACACAATGTTGTATAATTATAAAGTAACATGAACAAAGTACATTATAACAAAAATACCTAACTTTCTGAACAGTACAAATAGACACTTTTGCCACACGGCAACAGAATTTTTAGTGGAAGTGGCCCTTCGGATCTGCGGGGCTCTGCTACAGCCTGCAGGAGTCTCAGCCAGATGTAAGCGTATCATTCACGTCCAATTCCCGAGACGCACCAGTACGTGCGAATCGCCAGCTGCTTCGACGCTCGCTCATTTTCGTAGATTCCCATGTAAACTTTTTAGGTGTTCGTCATTCCTTATAAAATGGTGTGTGGT
>NC_051409.1:43746954-43747855 GCF_015228065.2 Penaeus monodon
CTTTAGTATCCACTTTTGGCATCTTCATTCAATTTTGTATTATTTTCCTCAGCGTTGTAAATTGCAGCACTAACATGAAAATATTTCCAAATAATACTTTCGTATCACATGAAACAGCATCACTTGCAGAGATTGTTGCAATGAAGATGCCAAAAGAGATTCCTTTCTGCCTCACTGCTACTGTCTCCGACCGAGTGAGGGAATTTCTACTTGTGACCACGGGGAACGTAATATTTAACTCTTTGCAGGGAAGGATGGGTGATGTGATCTTATGTCCAAGGCTCTTGCAGGTGGAGGAGTTTTAACCGTTTGAAAGGGTCGGCTTGCTTTCCTGTGCACGCCGTTTAGAAGTTAAGAAGTAGTAGGGAGAGAGAAAATCAGCAATTAAACTGGAATTTATTTTGAGCGGTACGAGGGGTAGGGTGTTATGGTCAAAATAGTGATTTTCAAAACTGTGCTCAAAATGTTCGTATTATCATAGTGTACAATTCAAATGTCTGGTGCAGATGTAAATGGACAAGGGTTCTGACGCAATTAGAACTTTCTGTGCACATAAAAATATGTCGAATTTCCATTGAATCCTGTTTTATTAGAGTCTATTTGAATATGTGTTGCTCTGGGCGAGTGTAGAGCTCTGAGCAACATAGGCTCGGTAGCCACTTAAGAAGCTAGTTACACATGAACATTCACAAGGAGTGCACACTTACCACTGAATTCCGATATTTCGGCCTGATTCTGGCTAAAACAAACCTTTTTGCAATTGTTTATTCGCTCGGAGGATCCTAGCAGTTGAGGTTTGATATAAACAACCAAGAAAAAATGTAAAATAGAATTTTCTGATGGCCCATCTGAGCGCTTTACTGTAGTTATTCCTCCAAATAAGTACTTATAGCTGAAATCC
>NC_051409.1:43748010-43748168 GCF_015228065.2 Penaeus monodon
TTTTTTTTTTTTTTATCACAGGAAAAGTAAAAGGACTCGGATTTAGAAATGCCGGAAATTGATGCTTTTTTACAAGCAGCTAAAGCCCTACACCTGATGCTGTGGACAGGATTTGGAAATGTGAAAAAAAAAAACTTTACACAATACTGCATATCGCT
>NC_051409.1:43753025-43753093 GCF_015228065.2 Penaeus monodon
AAACCGGTTATAAAAAAACTATATTTTAATTTTCTTAACCCAAAACTTTTTTTGCAAAATATAAAAAA
>NC_051409.1:43755118-43755332 GCF_015228065.2 Penaeus monodon
ACAGGGGAGGGGTTTCTTATAAAAGTTCTTTGATATCAAAAAAAATTTATTATTTTCGCAAAATTTTTTGCAGTGTTATCTTCAGTAATAAACCGGCTTTGTCATCATCAAACCCCCTTGTTTTTCCATATTTTGCCACGAGGGGAATTTTAAAAGGCCCCCTTTTTTATCTAATATACAAAATTTTTATCCCTTTTTATATAAGGCGGATAAA
>NC_051409.1:43755364-43755603 GCF_015228065.2 Penaeus monodon
GAAGAAAAGAGAGGGGAGAAAAGGAAGGGGGAGAGAGAAAAAAACCTTTTTATAATTAAAAATTTTAAAAATTGGGTTTGACAGGTCCCGGTTTTAATGTGTGTCTTTTTTTTTAATATTCAAACGATTTTAAACGCGGGGAAAAAAATTGAAAAAATATAGTAACTTGAATGTGCCCCTTCCCCTCTCAAATGAAAGGGGTTTGCTTTCAAAGGCCCCCCCCTGCCGCCCCCGGCCCT
>NC_051409.1:43757562-43757633 GCF_015228065.2 Penaeus monodon
TTTTTTATATTTTTCAAAGAACCCTTTTTTATTTAAGAAAAAATAAAAAATAGTTTGTTAACTCGGTTTTT
>NC_051409.1:43762413-43762595 GCF_015228065.2 Penaeus monodon
GGATTAGATGGGAATAGCCTTTTTATAGTCTTAAAACGATAGCATATTTGTGTAAAGTTTTTTTCACATTTCCAAAAACCTGTCCCCCAAACAAACAGGTGTTTTGGGGTTTAGGTGCTTGTAAAAAAACATTTTAATTTCCGGCTTTCTAAATCCCAGTCCCCTTTTTTTTTCCTGTTTAT
>NC_051409.1:43762675-43762747 GCF_015228065.2 Penaeus monodon
CTACGGGGTTTTTCAAAAGTTAAAAATTTGTCCTGCCCATTTTCTAGCCAATTTGCAGGGTTTTGATATATT
>NC_051409.1:43762766-43763675 GCF_015228065.2 Penaeus monodon
GGGTTTCAGCTATAAGTACTTTATTTGGAGGAATAACTACAGTCAAGCGCTCAGATGGCGCCCATCAGAAAATTCTATTTTTGCATTTTTTCTTGGTTTTTTATATCAAACCTCACTGCTAGGATCCTCCGAGCGAATAAACAATTGCAAAAAGGTTTGTTTTACCCAGAATCAGGCCGAAATATAGGAATTCAGTGGTAAGTGTGCACCCCTTTTGTGAATGTTCATGTGTAACTAGCTTTTAAGTGGCTACCGAGCCATGTTGCTCAGAGCTCTACACTCGCCCAGAGCAACACATATTCAAATAGACTCTAATAAACAGGATTTCAATGGAAATTCGACACTATTTTTTTTGTGCACAGAAAGTTCTAATTGCGTCAGAACCCTTTCCATTTACATCTGCACCAGACATTTGAATTGTACACTATGATAAATGAACTTTTTGAGCACAGTTTTGAAAATCACTATATTTTGACCATAACCCCCTACCCCCTCGTACCGCTCAAAATAAATTCCAGTTTAATTGCTGATTCTCTCTCCCTACTACTTCTTAACTTCTAAACGGCGTGCACAGGAAAGCAAGCCGACCCTTTCAAACGGTTAAAACTCCTCCAACTGCAAGAGCCTTGGACAAGACACATCACCCATCCTTCCCTGCAAAGAGTTAATATTTCGTTTTCCCCCTTGGTCACAAATAGAAAATTCCCTCACTCGGTCGGAGACATAGCAGTTTAGGCAGGAAAGAGAATCTCTTTTGGCATCTTCATTGCAACAATCTCTGCAAGTGATGCTGTTTCATGTGATACGAAAGTATTATTGGGAAATTTTTCATGTTAGTGCTGCAATTTTACAACGCTGAGGAAAATAATACAAAATTGAATGAAGATGCCAAAAGTGGATACTAAAGTT
>NC_051409.1:43763773-43764166 GCF_015228065.2 Penaeus monodon
TAATATTTTTTTTAAACCACACCCATTTTATAAAAATGCTGAACCCCCAAAAAGTTTTACAGGAATCTGCAAAAAATGACAGCGTCGACAGCTGGCGATTGCACTTTACTGGGCGTCTCGGTTGGGGCTGAATGTACGCTTCGTCTGGCTGAGACTCCTGCAGGCTGTAGCAGACCCCCGAGTTTGGGAAGGGCCACCTTCACAAAAAATTCTTTTCCCGTGTGGCAACATGCTTTTTGGGTAGGTTTTCAGAAAGTTAGGTACTTTTGTTATAATGTACCTTGTTCGTTTCTTTTTAATTATACAACATTTTGTTATGTTTCCCATTGATATTCCCCTTTTTTTTACAAACAGCTAATTATTTTATACTTATCGCCATACCTGCTTGAAACT
>NC_051409.1:43764448-43764867 GCF_015228065.2 Penaeus monodon
CTTAAAATTGAAAATATGGTGGGGGAACTTGAAGAATCTTGACTCAATATGTTTTTTAAAAAATAGCCAAAAATTATAAAATAATATCAAAACAGTAAAATGCCCAAAACGGCATAATTTTAATTTTTTTGTTTATGGGTATAAACACTCCCCCTTTGCCGGCTGTCAAGATCAGTGGGTTTCAATTATCCCTCATCATCAAATGCATTTTCAGGAAACAAATTTGAGCATTATTCTGTCAGTAGTCCAATAATGAATAGTATTGTCCTTTTCGTAACTCGGGGAGTTTGCGAAACGAGGAGGAACCGATACATGTGATCTAAATGAGCAAGTACACTTTCTCCGATTAACAATCTTGACAAAGTTTTACAAAAAAATGAATGAGAAATGAAGGAAAATATTGTCCGTCTAATAGTCAA
>NC_051409.1:43765099-43766517 GCF_015228065.2 Penaeus monodon
ACTTTTCAACCGTTCTCTTTAAATGCCCGCCGAAGTTAGAGCTAAATAGCTAATTTTTTTAATCCTTTGTGAAGCATGCGGAAACATTGTTATCTAACGTGAGGAAAACGTGGCTAGTTTCTGCTTAATGTGCACATGACATCAGTTTTTTTCACTGTGATGATAACTACTACATTCGACCCTTTGATTTATTTATCAGCGCTCCATATAAAAAATGTTCAATCAGCACAAAAATGACAAGAGGCAATTATTTTAGAATAAAATATAGTACAGTACTTTTTCTTAATTCGTGTCAACAAGAAATTGCCTCTGGTACTACGGATTCGAGGATTATGCGAGTTTGAAAATATTGATAATAAAAGTTTTTTTGGTAGGATTCAGCAGGGAATTTAAGTACAGAAGCAGTAACTAAAATGTGAAAGAATAAACCCTTTTCCCAGAAATCTTGGAACTACATAAAAACATCGGCCAACTCGTGCTGGTCGCCATAAACTATTCTGCATATGAACAAGATAAAAAAGGCGCAAAGCATCCCCTCGCAAAAATGAAATGGCCGTTTCTTAAAGAAAATAAAAAAGGAAAAATAAAGATGAACTTCCCTACATTATCTTACGTTTGGAAAACTTATTCCCAGATTTATTGACATAAAAAATATCCCTAACATTTTCCTCTCCTTTTGGCGTAAATCGAATGATAATGAAGTCATTATCGGGTAAATTTATATTTGTTACAATTTTTTCATGAAATTTTTCGGGCCCCGAATCCCACTGATAGTATGTTAACATGATATAAAATATTCATGTATATCCACGGTAATATTTTTTTCCCTGTTATGTAATTATTTAATGATTTTATACGTTAAAATGATAGTGATAACTAATGAAAACCAGTAACCTATTCCAACATGAAATAGAAGTTATAAAAAATTTATAAAAATGTATTCGTAAGCATAATATCGGTATAATTATATTTCTTGAAGAGAAAATATGGGGGGTAAGAGAAAAAGAAGATGCTAAAAAAAAAAAATTAAAATTTTTATACAGTAAAAACCAAATATAATCTGATTAAAAAAAACAAAATGTAGAAAGCGAAGAAAAATTTAATCCCCTTTAAAAACAGAATAAAAAAAAGGTATAAAAAAAAGAAAAATGTCGGAAATTTTTCTTGACAGAATTTCAAACTTTATGTTTTCCCACTGTGGATGCTGTCTTGCAAAAACAAAGTATTTGTTTTTTAATTAAAAACGGGATCCCTGGATTTCCCCGAAAAATAAATAAAGAGTGTACTTCTCTCCTACTCTTTCTCTCCTTCTTTTACCCTACTCCGACCTCTCACCACCACCCTCACTCCTTTTTTCTCCCCCCCTCTCTCACTCTTTCCTTTTTATAATCTACCACTCCCTTTCTCTCAACAAATCT
>NC_051409.1:43766550-43766874 GCF_015228065.2 Penaeus monodon
CCTCCCCTCCACTTTAAGACCTATATCTGCCCCCTCTCACTTCCCTCCTCGTCCTCCTTACCTCGCCCACCTCCTTCGATCCCCTATCTCCTCCTTTCTTTCCCACATCCCCCTTTCTCCTGACCACACTTTCTCTTTCCTCCTTACCCAACCCTCTCGTCTTCAAGTCCCCTCATTTCCCCATTCCCATGTCACTTTTTCCCTCATTGCCTCTTAAGCCCCCTTCTTTTCCTCCGTTTTCCTACACCACTATCCGCCTTGGACAGTTGCGTAAATAACCAGTGGGCATAAATTGATGCAGTGTAATGTAAGGAAAATGTGGTG
>NC_051409.1:43767074-43767317 GCF_015228065.2 Penaeus monodon
GTATGAAGAAAAGTTTTAGTTGAATATTGTGATTCAGATTGGGCAAATTCTGGAAGTAAACCATATTTATGTTTATGGATTTTAGTTGAATAACAACACGTGCATTGATCTCATGGAAAAGTTACAAGCAAAGAATTTTGCACTCTCTACCTGTGAGGCAGAATACATAGCTATGACTATGCAATGGAAGAAACTAATTTTTTCAGGCGATTATTTTCTGATATCACAGGTTGTGAAAAGGGT
>NC_051409.1:43767618-43768001 GCF_015228065.2 Penaeus monodon
GCCATAATCAAAGAGCTAAATCACTTATTAAGAACCCAGTTCATCATCAACATATATTGATATTAGATTCCACTTTATACATTCTGAAGTAGAGAATGGGACTGTAAAAGTTAGGTATATCGCTTAGAGAAAAATATTGCTGACATATTTACAAGCCACTTTCAAAGAGGAAACTGGAGATGTTTTGTACGTTTATGACTTCTGTTTATGGAAGGGGGAGGGAGTTAGGATAGGAGTTAACTCAGTCCTATTCTAATATGAATCATGATTATATTTAATGAATGTTATACTAATTTTGTATATATCATAGAAGTAAAGTTAGTTAAAATTATATTTCGTGAAGTTTTATCAATATCATTAGCATATGAGTCTTACTGATGACC
>NC_051409.1:43768423-43768674 GCF_015228065.2 Penaeus monodon
CAAAAAAATATAATTATAATATATTATATAAATATATTATATATTATTTTACCACATTTTTAAATGATAAATTTTTAGTATGTAGTTGGTGTGTGTGTGAACATCACCAATTATGTAAAAATATTTTACGGGGCTTTGTAATATCCAACAGAAGGGGTTTTTGTGATACATGTGAGAACACTTTTTGTAAAGGGGGGTTTTTTGGTGCCGGGAACTAAAAAAAACGGACTGATTAAAAAATAATAAAATTT
>NC_051409.1:43768896-43769854 GCF_015228065.2 Penaeus monodon
AGATTTCAAAATAAAACCCATTGCCTTATTGTTAAGTAACTGTATGCATATGGCTAAAAACGTAAGTTCAAAACTGCTACAAATTTATTTAGAAAATATAGAAATTGCGTATCAAACAGGGGAAACATATGACCCAGGTATATCAGTGAGAGGGTTTAAAACTCTTCAGAAATTGATTGGCAAATGGACGTGTCACTGCGGGGAAAAAATATCAGATAAACACAAGAATAAAGAGGGTTGCCAATGCACCTATTTCTGTCAAGGGAAGTGAAGTGTTGTAAGTATTTGACAAGATCTGCTTACCACTTTTGATCTGAAAAGGTTTTTTGGCAATTTTTGTTTTGTAAGTTTTATTAATCAGGGACAAAGCGTGATTTTGTTGAGCATTCGTACTATTCATACCGTAGCCTATAGTATGGGTTGTTATAGAAAGGAAATATTGGGAAACAGAGATAACGCAATTTTCTTCTTTTGGGAAAATAAAAACAATAGAAAACATGACTTCAGTGCATTCTGTTGCACTGCCTCTGAAAAACCACAGAATGAGGAAGACATCAATTGTTCCCTCACCGCGATTTTTTTGTTTATTCTAATAAATAAATTTTAGTAAAGTCTCATTCTCTTTTTCATTAAGATCATGGCTGTTGCAAAGAAGATGGAAAATAGGAAAGTGTACAACCTTTTTCCAAAGGAGTACATTGTTTTGTGTGAAAGATAAATCAAGTTGTACTATAATGAAATATGAGAACAAATCAAAAAAAGACGCCTCTTTAGCATATCATTTTAAATGAACAATATAACAAAAACAAAAAACCAACAACGAAAAAGTGAAACTAGGTTACCATACCCTAGAAAGTATTTTTATTGCATACACTTTTTTAAGTCTGTAGATTTACTTATGAAGAAGGGGAAAGATCCATACAGGGACCCAATTTTAATATACATGGAAATAGTGCGC
>NC_051409.1:43771261-43771518 GCF_015228065.2 Penaeus monodon
TCTCATTTTTGCCACAGGACGTGAAATGCATGTGAAGAATGATAAGTAGATTGGTATATCGAGATATACATAGGTAGAAAATATGAGACGGTCAGAGAAGGGGCAGGTTGAAAAATAAAAGTATTATAATCTGAATTTTCCTAACTAGTGCATGGTGTTGATATCAAAAGAAGGCACTTGTAAAAAAATGCAAAAATCGTAGCTGTTTCTCATTTGAATAAATTGTTATGAATTGCTACACCGTCTAGTTGAATATA
>NC_051409.1:43771582-43771790 GCF_015228065.2 Penaeus monodon
AATACATATATGTCTTTGTATGTATTTTGCATACTTACCTGCCTAAGCTTTGGCAAAAGACGCTGATGCTCTACGTTGTTTTTTCCACAAAATGTTATTTTCCCCAGAGATATATCAGTTTCGCAGATTAAGACCAGAAGAGAGAATCATTGTCAATATCTACCTCTTAAGACAAACGACGAGAAAGAATCTTCGTCAATTTTTAAAA
>NC_051409.1:43772376-43772804 GCF_015228065.2 Penaeus monodon
ATTACCACCTTATTGCAAACCAAACACTGCGAGTGAAGGGGGCCCAAAGAGACAAAAATTTCAGTCCCAAGGAATCCTAAAAAAACTTTTAAATCGAAAATGAAATAGTACACAAAAATGGATAAGAGGCTTTATGGACGGTCCAGCAAAGTGAAAGGAAGAGTCACATCCGGGAGTAATAATTGTGTCGTTCCTCACAAAAGCGAAGTAAGATGTTTCTGTGAAGTTGTCATAATCAAGAAAATCCATCCATCACTGAAAATATCTAGAATATTTCCCTGCTCCATCGGACTCCAATTTCACACTGGGTCATTACTTTTTATTCCTAATAGCACTTAAATCTAAACCCCATCAGACAGTTCTTAACAACTTTTCATTTGTCGATAAAGTTGTTTCTTATCCCCTCTCTCCAGACACACACACCAAAA
>NC_051409.1:43773242-43773409 GCF_015228065.2 Penaeus monodon
CCGTTTTTTCAAAAATTATTCCCCAGTCTGCTGGCCCTGGATTCAGCGAAGGGGAAGATGAAAACCCGGACTGCAAAATCCTCTGAGGGAAAAAGAAGAGGGCTTTTTGTTTTTTATTTTTCCCTGGAAAATAGTAAAATTCATTCTTATTAAAATTTTTAAAAGTG
>NC_051409.1:43773522-43773594 GCF_015228065.2 Penaeus monodon
AAACCTCACCTGATAGGGGTTCACACACAAACCAACACAAAAAAATTAACATTTTTGACCTAAACCCGTACA
>NC_051409.1:43779777-43780160 GCF_015228065.2 Penaeus monodon
GGCCCCTCTATCTTTTTTCATTCGTCTTTTCTTTTTTGCTCCCTCTTTTTTTCCTTTTCTTTCTCTTTTTACCACTTTTCCATCAAATCACCATCATTTTCTTTTTTTTCACTCTATTTTCCCAAATTGAAAACCCCTTTCCCTTCCCCCATTTAAAATCTTTTCACCTCAACCCCTCCCTTTTATTTTCAACTTATTATAAAAATAATTATAATAAGTTGAAAATAAAAGGGGGGGGTTTGTAGGTGAGACCCTTTTTAAATGGGAAAGGGGTGAAAGGGAATAGTAGTTGAAAAGAGAGATATGGTGATGAGTTTGGAAAAAGGGAAAAAAGAGAAGAAAAAAGGGGGGCCCCAAGAAAAAAAGACAATGAAAAAAGATAA
>NC_051409.1:43786936-43787376 GCF_015228065.2 Penaeus monodon
AGAGAGAATAAGGGAAAAAACTTTATCGACAAAAATGGAAAAGTTAAATTTAAAAACTGTCTGAGGCGGTAGATTTAAAATGCCCATTAGGAAAAAAAGTAAATGACCCAAGCTGTGCAATTTGGAAAGGGCCGATGGGGGGCAGGGAAAAAATTTTAGAATTTTTTAGTGATTGGATGGGTTTTCTTGATTAGACAACATTCAAAGAAACTCTTCTTCGCTTTTTAGGGGAAAGACACAATTATTACTACCGGGTGTGACTCTTCCTTTCACTTTGCTGACCGTCCAGGGGGAGCCCCCCCTTATTTCCCTTTTTTCTGTGTACTATTTCATATCGAGTAAAGGGCTTTTAGGATTTCCCTTTAACTTTAAATTTTGTCTCTTTTTTGGGGCCCCCCGTCACTCGCAGTGTTTGGGTTTTTCAATAAGGCTGGTAATTT
>NC_051409.1:43788000-43788211 GCF_015228065.2 Penaeus monodon
GTAATATTGACGAAGATTCTTTCTCGTCGTTTGTCTGTAAAGAGGTAGATATTGACAATGATTCTCTCTTCTGGTCTTATAATCTTGCGAACACTGATATATCTCTGGGGAAAATAACATTTTGTGGAAAAAACAACGTAGAGCATCAGCGTCTTTTGCCAAAGCTTAGGCAGGTAAGTATGCAAAATACATACAAAGACATATATGTATT
>NC_051409.1:43788277-43788541 GCF_015228065.2 Penaeus monodon
TAATATTCAACTAGACGGTGTAGCAATTCATAATAATTTATTCAAATGAGAAACAGCTACGATTTTTGCATTTTTTTACGAGTGCCTTCTTTTGATATCAACACCATGCACTAGTTAGGAAAATTCAGATTATAATACTTTTATTTTTCAATCCTGCCCCTTCTCTGCACCTGTCTCATATTTATCTACCTATGTATATCTGTCGATATACCAATCTACTTATCATTCTTCACATGCATTTCACGTCCTGTGGCAAAAATGAGA
>NC_051409.1:43789944-43790070 GCF_015228065.2 Penaeus monodon
GCGCACTATTTCCATGTATATTAGTTGGAATCCCCGTATGGATCTTTCCATTCTTCATAAGTAAATCTCACAGACTTAAAAAAGTGTTGCAATAAAATACTTTCTAGGGTATGTAACCTATTTCCT
>NC_051409.1:43790108-43790909 GCF_015228065.2 Penaeus monodon
CATTTAAAATGATATGCTAAAAAGGCGTCTTTATTATTTGTTCTCATATTTCATTATAGTACAAATCTTGATTTATCTTACACACAAACAATGTACTCCTTGAGAACAAAAGGTTGTACACTTCCCTCCCATTTTCCATCTTCTTTGCAACACCATGAGTCCTTAATGAAAATGAGAATGAGACTTTACTAAAATTTATTATTAGAATAAACAAACAAATCGCGGTGGGCAACATTGATGTCTTCCTCATTCTGTGGTTTTTTCAGAGGCGTGCAACAGAATGCACTGAGTCATGTTTGCTATTGTTTGTTATTCCAACAGAAGAAAATTGCGTTATCCTGTTTCCCAAAATTTCCTTTCTATAACACCCATACTATAGGCTACGGTATGAAAAGTACGAAATTTCTCACACAATCACGCTTTGTACCTGATTACATAAACCTTACACAACCAATAATTGCCAAGAACCGTTTCAGATACAAAGTGGGAAACAAGATCTTGTACAAATACTTACACACTTCACTATTCCCTTGACAGAACATAGCGTGTCATTGGCAACACACTCTTTATTCTTGTGTTTATCTTGATATTCCTTTCCCCGCCAGCTGACACGTCCATTGCCAACTCAAGTTTCTGAAGAGCTTAAAACCCTCTCACTGATATACTCTGGAGTCATATGCATTCCCTGTTTGATACGCAATTTCTATATTTTCTAAATAACATTTGTAGCAGTTTTGAACTTATCGTTTTAGCACATATGCAACAGTTCTACAAAGCAAGGTTGTATTTTTTAATATTCCT
>NC_051409.1:43791929-43792066 GCF_015228065.2 Penaeus monodon
GCGCACTATTTCCATGTATATTAAGTTGGAATCCCTGTATGGATCTTTCCCATTCTTCATAAGTAAATCTCACAGACTTAAAAAAGTGTATGCAATAAAAATACTTTCTAGGGTATGTAACCTAGTTTCACTTTTTC
>NC_051409.1:43792099-43792844 GCF_015228065.2 Penaeus monodon
CATTTAAAATGATATGCTAAAGAGGCGTCTTTATTTGATTTGTTCTCATATTTCATTATAGTACAAATCTTGATTTATCTTACACACAAAACAATGTACTCCTTGAGAACAAAAGGTTGTACATTTCTCTATTTTCCATCTTCTTTGCAACAGCCATGAATCTTAATGAAAATGAGAATGAGACTTTATTAAAATTTATTTATTAGAATAAACAAACAAATCGCGGTGAGGCAACAATTGATGTCTTCCTCATTCTGTGGTCTTTTCAGAGGCAGTGCAACAGAATGCACTGAAGTCATGTTTGCTATTGTTTGTTATTTCCAACAGAAGAAAATTGCGTTATCTCTGTTTCCCAATATTTCCTTTCTATAACAACCCATACTATAGGCTACGGTATGAATAGTACGAATTGCTCAACACAAATCACGCTTTGTACCTGATTACATAAAACATTACACAACAATAATTGCCAAGAACCGTTTCAGATACAAAAGTGGTAAGCAAGATCTTGTACAAATACTTACAACACTTCACTATTCCCTTGACAGAACATAGCGTGTCATTGGCAGACACACTCTTTATTCTTGTGTTTATCTTGATATTCCTTTCCCCGCCAGATGACACGTCCATTTGCCAACTCAAGTTTCTGAAGAGCTTTAACCCTCTCACTGATATACTCTGGAGTCATATGCATTCCCTGTTTGATACGCAATTTCTATATTTTCTAAATAACATTTGTAGCAGT
>NC_051409.1:43793184-43793389 GCF_015228065.2 Penaeus monodon
TTCAAGTCAGTCTCGTTTCTTTTAGTTCCGGCACCAATAACCCCCTTGACAAACAAGATAAGTTCTCACATGTAATCACATAACCGCTTCTGTTGGCATATTACAAAGCCTGTAATATACTTTTATACATAATTTTGGTATGTTCACCCCAAAACCCCAAAATACATAAAACTAATATATATACCTTAATTTGTGGTACATATTA
>NC_051409.1:43793760-43793879 GCF_015228065.2 Penaeus monodon
AAAGTATATTACAGGCTTTGTAATATCCCAAACAGAAGCGGTTATGTGATTCATTGAGAACTTATCTTGTTTGTAAAGGGGTTATTGTCCCGGAACAAAAAGAAACGAGACTGACTTAA
>NC_051409.1:43794151-43795057 GCF_015228065.2 Penaeus monodon
ACTGCTACAAATGTTATTTAGAAAATATGAAATTGCGTATCAAACAGGGAATGCATATGACCCAGGTATATCAGTGAGAGGGTTAAAGCTCTTCAGAAACTTGAGTTGGCAAATGGACGTGTCAGCTGGCGGGGAAAGGAATATAAAGATAAACACAAGAATAAAGAGTGTGTTTTGCCAATGACACGCTATGTTCTGTCAAGGGAATAGTGAAGTGTTGTAAGTATTTGTACAAGATCTTGCTTACCACTTTTGTATCTGAAACGGTTCTTGGCAATTATTGGGTTGTGTAATGTTTTATGAAATCAGGTACAAAGCGTGTTTTGTGTTGAGCATTCGTACTATTCATCCCGGGTACCTATAGTATGGGTTGTTATAGAAAGGAAATATTGGGAAACAGAGATAACGCAATTTTCTTCTGTTGGAAATAACAAACAATAGCAAACATGACTTCAGTGCTTCTGTTGCACTGCCTCTAAAAAAAACCACAGAATGAGGAAGACATCAATTGTTGCCTCACCGCGTTTTGTTTGTTTATTCTAATAATAAATTTTAGTAAAGTCTCATTTTTCATTTTCATTAAGACTCATGGCTGTTGCAAAGAAGATGGAAATAGAGAAGTGTAAAACCCTTTTTTGTTCTAAAGGAGTACATTGTTTTGTGTGTAGATAAATCAAGATTTGTACTATAATGAAATATGAGAACAAAACAATAAAGACGCCTCTTTAGCTATCATTTAAATGAACAATTAAACAAAAACACAAAACAACAACGAAAAAGTGAAACTAGGTTACATACCCTAGAAAGTATTTTATGCTACACTTTTTTTAAATCTGTGAGTTTACTTATGAAGAATGGGAAAGATCCATACAGGGATTCCAACTTAATATACTGGAAATAGTGCGC
>NC_051409.1:43796469-43796737 GCF_015228065.2 Penaeus monodon
TCTCTATTTTTGCCACAGGACGTGAAATGCATGTGAAGAATGATAAGTAGATTGGTATATCGACAGATATACATAGGTAGATAAATATAATGAGACAGGTGCAGAGAAGGGGCAGGATGAAAATAAAAGTATTATAAACTGAATTTTCCTTTAAATAGTGCATGGTGTTGATATCAAAAGAAGGCACTTGTAAAAAAATGCAAAAATCGTAGCTGTTTCTCATTTGAATAAATTGTTATGAATTGCTACACCGTCTAGTTGAATATTA
>NC_051409.1:43796792-43797002 GCF_015228065.2 Penaeus monodon
AATACATATATGTCTTTGTATGTATTTTGCATACTTACCTGCCTAAGCTTTGGCAAAAGACGCTGATGTCTACGTTTTTTTTCCACAAAATGTTATTTTCCCCCGAGATATATTTAGGTTTCGCAAGATTATAAGACCAGGAGAGAGAATCATTATCAATATCTACCTCTTTACAGACAAACGACGAGAAAGAATCTTCGTCAATATTAC
>NC_051409.1:43797548-43797963 GCF_015228065.2 Penaeus monodon
ATTACCAGCCTTATTGCAAACCAAACACTGCAAGTGACAGGGGGCGCAAAGAGACAAAAAATTTAGTCTGAAGGAATTCTAAAAGACTTTACTCGATATGAAATAGTACACAGAGAAATGGATAAGAGGCTCCTTCCCGGACGGTCAGCAAAGTGAAAGGAAGAGTCACATCCGGTAGTAATAATTGTGTCGTTCTTCAAAAGCGAAGTAAGAGGTTTCTGTGAATGTTGTCATAATCAAGAAAATCCATCCAATCACTGAAAATATCTACAATATTTCCCTGCTCCATCGGACCTTCCATTGCACAGCTTGGGTCATTACTTTTTATTCCTAATAGGCACTTAAATCTACCGCCTCAGACAGTTCTTAATCAACCTTTCATTTTTGTCGATAAAGTTGTTTCTTATCTCTCTCT
>NC_051409.1:43806382-43806625 GCF_015228065.2 Penaeus monodon
CCGTTCCAGCTAGTGAGATAACTTTAAAGTTTAAACTAACAAAACATAGTGGCTTTTGCAACCACTTTTGTGAGTGTTCACTCGCTTTGCAGTCATTATTTCCCAGTTCTGTTTTCCAGGACAGCGATTCTCAAACTTTCTGTCCTCTGTTGAACGCCACCCAGCCCTGCCTCCATGAAGTGAAAAAGGTCGCCAACAATTACACTTCTTCCCGAGGTATAAAAAAAGAAAGACGGAATTACA
>NC_051409.1:43806819-43807071 GCF_015228065.2 Penaeus monodon
ACTGCTAGTTTTAGATTTAGTTGTTTTTCTTTTTCTCCAAAGGTTTTCTTGATATCTGAAACATCCTTCAGCGAGCAGTTGCAGTCGTTTTGATCAGGTATTCCCGGAGAGCAAGCCCACGAGTGCAAGGCCAAAGAAGAGACCAGGTTAACATTTTCAAATATAAACTAACCTTTTACATTAAGCCTACCCTGACGGTCCGGAAAAATGTTGTAAACCTAACTTGACGGGAAATAGGAGCAGGCAACTGTT
>NC_051409.1:43807672-43807928 GCF_015228065.2 Penaeus monodon
GTGTAAAACGACAATTTTTTTTTCATAGTTCTGAATAAATACATTGAAATTTTATAAAAAAAAAAAATCAGATAATTGATAGAGACTGTATTTTCAAGCATTATAGCCTGAAATAACAACAGCAAGCAGTTTTTTTTTTTTTTTCAAAATAAGTGAATTCGTCTTTCTATGTAAAAATATGTACATATTCAGGCAACATCAGATACTTTTTACAAAGTATCTTTTTGTTCAAAAGGCTATGTACAGATATTTACAT
>NC_051409.1:43811473-43811570 GCF_015228065.2 Penaeus monodon
GTTCAATGGAGCACTAGGTCGATATGTATTCACGTTCGGTTTACATGAAATCCAATCGAATTAATTTCTTGGTAAGAGACGATCAACTCATTATAAG
>NC_051409.1:43814040-43814167 GCF_015228065.2 Penaeus monodon
GTTTAACGTTCCCCCACTGGGGTCCCGGAGGTATTTCCCCGTGGAGGTCAAGGGGGGGGAAACTGGGCTGGCCTTTCATCCAGGCAGGGAATGACTGGGTGTGGACGTAGACAGTCTTGTAAGATTA
>NC_051409.1:43816632-43816729 GCF_015228065.2 Penaeus monodon
GTTCAATGGAGCACTAGGTCGATATGTATTCACGTTCGGTTTACATGAAATCCAATCGAATTAATTTCTTGGTAAGAGACGATCAACTCATAATAAG
>NC_051409.1:43821099-43821584 GCF_015228065.2 Penaeus monodon
AATCAATCATTTATTTAAACAGCCGATCTCCTTGGCCCTAGACACAATGATGAATTCCGCTTCCTATTTTGCATCAAACTATGAAGCTATTCTGCATGTAAATCAGTGAGCTGCTTTAAAGGAATTCATAATTATGAAATCTTGCCATATATAATTCCGCTGAAATTAATATGCACTTTGATATAATAACACTGAAGACAGAATTATTGATAACAAATAAAATACTTGTTAAAAAAGAAGCTTTTGAATACAAATAAGGGATAATTTTGTATATCAATGATAACAATAAAAGTTCTAATGCTTCTACTAATGAAACTGATAATAGTTGCAGAAGTAGTAGTCGTAGAAATAGAAAAACTAATTGTAATAAAGACACCACCACCACTACCTTCATCACTGCAGCTACTACTGTTGAAAATAATGATAGTAGTAATAATAACAAAAGAAAACAGAAAATATGAGCACTATAAGTATTCTGAATTAAT
>NC_051409.1:43821719-43821943 GCF_015228065.2 Penaeus monodon
TTCATGAATGTAGCTAATACGGAATATTTACATATAAACTGAAATTGAAAGAAGGAAGCGCAGCAGAAGGTCTCTAGAGCGTAACAGCATCCTTTGATTCCCTAATTTTCTCGACGCTGGTCATGGCTATATAACAGTATGAAAGTGACTTACTTAACCTTTTATGGCGCATAATTTCTCTGGGGATTACATTAGGGTTCACGGCGGTCTTCTTCGATTTTATT
>NC_051409.1:43822227-43822413 GCF_015228065.2 Penaeus monodon
TTCGTACTCACTTACGCAGTCTCCATCAATATGTTTGTGCAATGTTGTTAGTTGTTGAATAGTACTTATTAAGCATCTGCAATTTAATTTTGGCAAAAGAAAAACAACAGAAAAAATAGCATACATGAAACTAGTTAATATGCTATCTTTAGACCTTTCCACAGTGGAGACGGGTTACCTGCGAAG
>NC_051409.1:43824728-43824888 GCF_015228065.2 Penaeus monodon
TTTAATTTAAAATAAAATATATTAAAATATTTTAATTTTTATAATAATTTTATTTTTATTGAAAATATTTTATAATTTTAAATAATAAAAATATATTATATAAAATATATATTAAAATTATATATATATTTATATATATATTTTAAAAGGTGTTGTGGTT
>NC_051409.1:43824980-43825309 GCF_015228065.2 Penaeus monodon
GCATAAATTCCCAAAAATAATATGGAAACATTATGGGGAAATAATGTTATAGTTTGTATTTTGGGTATTATATGTGTATTTTGTAAAATTATAAATATATATAGAAAATTTTAAAATTATTAAAATATATATTTTTTTTTATATTATAAAATAAAATTAAAATTATTTGAAACATATATATTTTGGAAATTATGTATAAAATATGTGTATACTTTATATATGTATGGGGTTATTATACCCCATAATCATACATACACCTACACAAATATATTTATATATTAAAAATTTTGTATAGGATACATAAAATATATATGCATTTTGGGTTTTGG
>NC_051409.1:43825511-43825647 GCF_015228065.2 Penaeus monodon
AAAACATTCCCCCGGGCTTAATATTGAAAGCTGTTTTCCCGGGGGTTTCCATTTAAAAAACCGAAGGTTAAAGCAAAATAAAATTCCCCCCCCAAAACAAAAAAACCACGAACGGATCACCGACGGACGGAAAAAT
>NC_051409.1:43829845-43830033 GCF_015228065.2 Penaeus monodon
ATGGGCCATGATGAATCTGAAGACACTTCGCAGGTAACCCGTCTCCACTGTGGAAAGGTCTAAAGATTTAATTTTTTTTCTGTTGTTTTTCTTTTGCCAAAAATTAAATTGCAGATGCTTAATAAGTACTATTCAACAACTAACAACATTGCACAAACATATTGATGGAGACTGCGTAAGTGAGTACA
>NC_051409.1:43830258-43830419 GCF_015228065.2 Penaeus monodon
CCTTTTTTTAACCCACCCCTTAATATTCGAATATTTATTTCATCCAAAGTATATTTTTGTCTAACACAAGACTTGCTGTACAGACGACTTCAAGACAAAATATTAAACGTGTGTGAAGATGCGCACATATGCATACCTAGTCGTTCATATGCGCGCGCGCG
>NC_051409.1:43830495-43832575 GCF_015228065.2 Penaeus monodon
CATATACACCAACGCGCGCCCCGCTCTGCTCTTGCCCCTGTGAAATTTTCCAGCACACAGCCCACCACTGAGCTGAAACGCTCCTTAGCAAACAAGACTCATTAGCGAGGGACCACAAGTTTCTAAGTATAGCTTCATGCAAGAGAATCATAATCATATTTTCCCCAAATCGTCGAAGGTGACAATTCTGTTCGACTTATCTCACTCTATCTCTATCGCCTTTATTTTACTGTTTTACCGTTTTTTTTTGATGACTCCACGAGACAAAGTTATTTCTTTGAGGCTTTGAGTACACTGCTTTCTGTGTGATGGAACTCCCTTTTCCCTATCAAAAATACTGGGGGGATAAAGCTGAGTAGCAGAATGTGAAAATCACCTATGAACCCACAAGGCTGAGGTAAGCTTCTGGGGAAGTGATATGAGAGGTACTCAGGTTGATACGTTTGCTAAGCGGGCATATTTTGATATGGTGAAGAAAAATATGAATACTTTTGTTATTTACAATATTAAAAGTGATAAAAGTTATCTTTTGGGAAAAATTTTGTGGAAGCATTAGCAACAATTAGAAAGAGTTCATATAAAATTGTTCTGACATTTTCGGCTAAATTTTTTTTCTGAGACCCAGATGAATCATAAACTGGTGAAAAATTTTTGTAGTTGAAGTTATAAAATTTTATTATGATCCCAAGTGGTCCCTTTTACTCTATCAGAGCAAAATGCCTTTTGACTTCATGTTTCTATTTAATCTTCAAGTTTATACATCGTACTCTGTTCTATATATTAGCTATTGCCATATGCCTGAATTTATCAGACACCAGTAATTATAACGTCAACTTGAGGGTGTTTCTGTGATGCTAATGAAAAAATACTAATATTTAGATTCAATTGTTTATATATTATCTGAATATCGGTTATTTTTCTATATTCTTTATAATCTCTTGCTGTATTTATAAACATTTAGGATAGCAATGGATTTGATACATGATCGGATTAAAGGGCTGAGCCCAAATACATGTCTGGATTCAAACGGGGGTTTTGAAGCTGTAAACGGTTTTCTACCAATACTGAAGGGTAGTGAAACGTGGTTGGTCAAAAGAAGCTTTCACACATATGAATTCATGGACACTTCGTATAATATGCATACACACTTAAGTGCAAGACACGCAAACACATATAATATACAATAAAGAAAGAACATACTGAAACTACACTGACTCTCCTGGAAAGTTAAAACGAGTCTATGTAGTCTAAGATAAAAAGAGAGAAAAAAAGAAAATCTGGGAAGCACGGAACTGCAGAATAAATAAATCGATGTCATCTAGGCTTCTTGGTATTCGAAATATATTTAAAAGATTTGGATTCAGATAACAATGAAGGAAAACCAATTATAACTTTCTGATATTTTTGGGTTTCCCTCCACGTTGGGAAACAGAACTGATGATATATGTGAAATTTGTAAAGATACCGTCTACTTAAATTTACGAGTCAGAATCATCATGACTATTAACTTCTCACAATGAATATCTGCTTTACTGAAAATAATTGAAGACCATTAAGGCAAAGTTTCTATCCAAACGGACAGATCATAGACGTTCCATCCCCTAAAGTGCAATAACTAAAACCCTTTAAATATTTCGCAGATTGTACTGATGCGATTCCAGAAAAATGTGTGACTCGATTGTTAAATTCGCTTGACAGGAGTCAGGATATGAAGGCATTCTTTGTAGAGTTAGTTTAATAAAAAATATTTGCATTCGTATGTGTCTATTTTCTAATTATAAAAGCGCTTTATTTTGAAATATAAATTTTAGTTTGTAAGTAAACTCCATGTCATTTAAAAGCTGTATTCTGCTGTCATTTGTCGAAAAAAATATGTTTCGTGTTATTCTGTTTATAGAATGTTAATTTACTTCGTCATTTATATACTTCATCTATCACTATTACGGTTTTTTATCATGCATCGTCAACCATATAGGAATTCCTCTAAGCGACCGAGATAATCTTTGCATTGCTTCTGGAATGTTGCTAGCGGACTACAAAAGGTTTTCGCCACAAACTAATCAACGCTCATTTTACCCGC
>NC_051409.1:43835699-43835967 GCF_015228065.2 Penaeus monodon
ATTACACTTTTGATTCCTCTCTTATTATATATATGTCTTTGTTCTTTCTTGGTGGAGGTCGTGGCTCAAAATAGGTTTTATGGGTAATGCTTATCCTGAAGAGATGGCACACTGCACGGCAATTTCTGTTTTTGCTAATATTTATTCTGGAATTACCTAATCTAAGAATAAAGGAGGTATCTCGATATAGAACTTTCGTGGATGAAATCCATATATAATATATCTGTACCCATCTTCTCCTTCCCTTACTTATTTTGCAGATATGTAG
>NC_051409.1:43836077-43836265 GCF_015228065.2 Penaeus monodon
ATGTTTGCTCATCCCACGGTTTATGCTGGCACGATGCAGATGAGTAGTCTAGAGGGACATCCCTACTCAAAAAAATTCTGTAGTTCATGTTGAGGGGGGAGCTGAAGGGCTGCGCTTGTGGGGGGATGTCAGAGAGTTGCCGTCGTTCCTGTGCACTTGTCGAGATGCACGGGCGTGCTAAGGGCGGG
>NC_051409.1:43837719-43837861 GCF_015228065.2 Penaeus monodon
GTGTTGTAGTTATATTTGTGCTTTGTTTATATTGTATTGTCATAGTGTTCATGTGACGATTTATGTTTATATTAATTTGATTATGTATAATATATCTGTACCCATCTTCTCCTATCCCTTGACTTATGATGCAGATATGTAG
>NC_051409.1:43837972-43838039 GCF_015228065.2 Penaeus monodon
ATGTTTGCTCATCCCACGGTTTATGCTGGCACGATGCAGATGAGTAGTCTAGAGGGACATCCCTACT
>NC_051409.1:43855964-43856217 GCF_015228065.2 Penaeus monodon
CTACATATCTGCAAAATAAGTAAGGGAAGATGGGTACAAGTTATATTAAAATGGATTCATCCCGAGTTCTATATCGAGATACTTCCTTATTCTTTAATTAAGCTAATCCAGAATTAATTATTAGAAAAACGAATTGCCTTGCAGTGTGCCATCTCTTCAGATAAGCATTAACCATAAACCTATTTTGAGCCACGACCTCCACCAAGAAAGAACAAAGACATATATATAATAAGAGAGGAATCAAAAGTGTAAT
>NC_051409.1:43859365-43860794 GCF_015228065.2 Penaeus monodon
CATTTAGAGGGTAAAATTTATGCTTTGATTAGTTGTGGCGAAACCTTTCTGTAGTCCTCTAGCAACATTCCAGAAGCAATGCAAAGATTATCTGTCGCTTTAGAGGAATTTCTATATGGTTGACGATGCACTGATAAAACCGTAATAGTGATATAAAGTATATATTAATGACGAAGTAATTAACCACTTCTAAAAACATGAATAACACGAAACTATTTTTTTCGACAAATGACAGCAGAATCAGCTATTAATGACATGGAGTTTACTTACAACTAAAACTTATATTTCAAAATAAAGCGCTTCTAAAATTAGACAAATAGACACATACTAATGAAAATATTTTATATTTATCTAACTCTACAAAGAATGCCTTTCATATCCTGACATCCTGTCAAGCTGATGAACAATCGAGTCAACATTTTGTCTGGAAACTGCATCATGTACAATCTTTCAATATTTTAAGGTTTTCAGTTTTTTGCACTTTAGGGGAAAGGAACGTCTATGATCTGTCCGTTTGGATAGAACTTTGCCTTACTGGTCTTCAATTATTACAGTAAGCAGATATTCTTGTGAGAAGTAATAGTCATGATGATTCTGACTCGTAAATTCAAGTAACGGTATCTTCACAATCTGCACATATATCATCAGTTTTCCCGTTTCCGAACGTGGAGGGGAAAACCCCAAAAAAAATTTGATGTTTATATTTGGTGTCCTTTCATTGTTTTTCTGAATCCAAAACTTTCACTATATTTCGAATACCAAGAGCCCAGATGACATCGTTTTATTTATTCTGCAGTTCCGTGCTTCCAGATTTCTTTTTCTCTCTCTTTTGATCTTAGACTACATAGACTCGTATAACTTTCCCGGGGAGTTCAGTGTATGTTTCAGTATGTTTCTTTCTTTATTGTATATTTATATGTGTTTGCGTGTTCTTGCACTTAGTGTGTATGCATATTATACAGAAGTGTCCATGAATTCTATGTGTGAAAGCTTCTATTGACCCAACCACGTTTCACTACCCTCTCAGTATTGGTAGAAAAACCCATTACAGCTTCAAAACCTCCGTTTGAATCCATGACATGTACTTGGGCGTTCATGTCCTTAATCCGATCATGTATCAATCCCTTGCTATCCCAAATGATTATAAATACAGCAAGAGATTATAAAGATATCAGAAAAAAAACCGATTTCAGATAATATATAACAATTTGAATCTAAATATTAGTATTTTTTCATTAGCATCACAGAACAGCCTCAAATTGACGTTTATAATTACTGGTGTCTTGATAAATTCAGGCATATGGCAATAGCTAATATATAGAACAGTACGATGTTAAACTTTGAAAATTAAAAAACAGAAATCAAAGGCATTTTGCTCTGATAGAGTAAGGGGCCCTCTGTATCATAATAAATTTCATAACTCCCAAAA
>NC_051409.1:43860894-43861047 GCF_015228065.2 Penaeus monodon
TGTTTTTTTTTTTTATTTAAAAAATCTTAAAAGTTTTTTTTAAATTTGAACATCGTATCTGTTCTATATATTACTATTCCATAGCCTGAATTTTAAAGACCCCAGTAATTAAAAAACGTCAACTTGAGGCTGTTTCTGTGATCAAATAAAAAA
>NC_051409.1:43861091-43862212 GCF_015228065.2 Penaeus monodon
GGTTTTTTTTTGATTTTCTTTATAATCTTTTCGGGTTTTAAATCATTTAGGATAGAAAGGGATTTGTACATACGGTAAGGACATGAACGCCCAAGTAATGTCATGGATTCAAACGGAGGTTTTAAGCTGTATCGTTTCTACCAATACTGAAGGGGGGTAGGAAACGTGGTTGGGTCAATAAACTTTCACACATATAATTCATGGACAATTCTGTATATAGCATACAAAACTTAAGTGAAAGAACCGAAAACACATATAATTACATAAAAAAAGAAACATACTAAAACCAACACAAAACCTCCGGGGAAAGTTATACAGTCTATGTATCTAAATCAAAAGAGAAGAAAAAAAAATCTGGGGGGGGCAGGGAAACTGCAGAATAAATAAAATCGTGTCATCTAGGCTTCTTGGTATTCGAAATATAGTGAAAGATTTGGATTCGATAAACAATAAAGGAACCAATTAAACACTATTTTTTTTGGGGTTTCCCTCCACTTTCGAAACAGGAACTGATATAATGTGCAGATTGTAAAATACCTCTACTTGAATTTACGATCAAATCTCTATATTAACTTCTCACAATGAATACTGCTTTACTTAAATAATTAAGCCCATGTAAGGCAAATTTTCTATCCAAAACGGACAGTCATAGACTTTCCATCTCCTAAAGTGCATAATGAAAACCTAATATTTCGCGGGTTTACATGTCAGATTCAACAAAATGTGGACTCGATTGTTCTTCAGCTTGACAGGATGTCGGATATAAAGGCTTCTTTTTTAGGTTAGATAATTAAAAATTTGCATTCGTATGTGTCTTTTGTCTAATTATGAACGCTTTTTTTTGAAATATAAATTTTAGTTGTAAATAAAATCCATGCATTTAATGCTGTATTCTGCTGTCATTTGTCGAAAAAAAAAAGTTCGTGTTTTTCTGTTTATAGGAATGGTTAATTTACTTTGCATTAATTAAAACTTCTTATCCTATTAAGTTTTTTTCAGTGCATCGTCAAACCATATAGAAAATTCCCTAAGCGACCAATAATCTTTTTCTTTTTCTGGGAAATTTTCTAGAGGACTCAGAAAGTTTCGCCACAACTTCAAAAACATAATTTTACCCTCTA
>NC_051409.1:43865212-43865363 GCF_015228065.2 Penaeus monodon
GGGGGGCGTAAAAAACTTTTGAAAAACCTTCTTAAAATATTGGGGGCCCTGCCCCCTTTTCCGTGGGGTCCTGGGCCCCCCAAATTAAAAAATTTATGGTTTTGGTTTCTGGAGAAAAGGACATTGGGAAAGAATTTTGGTTTTGGGGTAA
>NC_051409.1:43865392-43865552 GCF_015228065.2 Penaeus monodon
AGGAGGGATTCAAAGACGGTGTCTTTTATTTGTCCCCATTTTTTCCTTAAAATTTTCATAAAAGATGATGGGGATTTTAATAAGGGGTAAAATAAAATTTTTAAGGAAAAACAAAAAAATTTTGTTTTAAACCCCTGTTTTTTTCCATTTTTTTCCCTTT
>NC_051409.1:43865921-43866476 GCF_015228065.2 Penaeus monodon
AAACTATTGCATAATATTTTGCATATGAAAATTTTATTGATATTAGTCTTTTTTTTTTAGAAATTAAAATTATAACATTAAACTACGACCAAATGGAGACTATTCATTCCATCGTATGTTCGGTACACAATACCTGATGTTTAACCTTTCCGTTGCTCAAATGAAATCCGTTATATCTTATCATTAACCCAATAGATATTGTTATGTATCTGGAACCTTAATACTTGAACAGAGATGTTGCTAATTCATTAACGAATTCATTGTCATTATCATCAGGAGTAGCAGCAATAGCGGTATTACACTTTTGATTCCTCTCTTATTATATATGTCTTTGTTCTTTCTTGGTGGAGGTCGTGGCTCAAAATAGGTTTATGGTTTAATGCTTATCCTGAAGAGATGGCACACTGCAAGGCAATTTCTGTTTTGCTAATAATTTAATTCTGGATTAGCCTTAATTAAAGAATAAGGAAGTATCTCGATATAGAACTCGTGGATGAAATCCATATATAATATAATCTGTACCCATCTTCCCTTACTTATTTTGCAGATATGTAG
>NC_051409.1:43876443-43876709 GCF_015228065.2 Penaeus monodon
CCTCTCACATGCAAAGACAAAGAAAGATTGGGGAAAGTTCATGGCGAGAACAACTTAATATGATCTGGGCAATTTTGGCGTGGATGCAGTTAGTCCCTTTGTGTCAAAGAATTATTAGGGAAATTAACAATAGATCATGATAAAATGTAGGGAAGGAAAATCATGAAAGACGTGTAGGACTGATTACTTATTCGACCAAGTAAAATAACGAAAAATACCGGTGACTGTTTCGATCCTGTCTCCCTTTTTATGTTTACTCGTTTCTC
>NC_051409.1:43876944-43877277 GCF_015228065.2 Penaeus monodon
TTCAGTTCACGCCCACGAGCCTTAAACTAACATTAAAATTAGTTAAGTCAATATGTGCGTGGGTTGAATAACATAGCTTACTACACAGGATTGCATGAGCAATGCTGCATCCATTCCTCCATCGCCTTAGTGCTGCCTCGCACCATTTATCAGAGACTGGAATTTATCAGGATTAACGGCAAATTACGAGCGATCATTCACGATGCCTGATATTGGAAACAGGATATGAAAATCTGAATTGTGCGCACCATTGCATCACTTTATTATGGAGTGATTTTTTTCTAGTAAGTTGCCGACAGATGTGATCTCGGGTAAAACAGGTAAGAGAGTCGA
>NC_051409.1:43877329-43877868 GCF_015228065.2 Penaeus monodon
AGTCTTTTCTCTTATGATCTTGCTTAATTTTACAAGCATATACCTATCCTTCCTCTCTTTATCCACACTCACTTTATTATGCTCTGCTTCCTATAACACTGAGGCACATTATCCCACTTACACTTGTGTCTTATATATGTACTAGAGACGTATGAAAAGCCATTATTAGAGATTAAGATGAAGATCTAAATGCATACGTCATAAAAGATTTATGGATGGAGCCTGGGCCATCACGCGCAGAGACAGGGCATGGTCCCTGTTGGGTACGTTTAACATGCTTTTCAGGATAAGACCCGGTGTGAGATATCTGGAAATATGTCATTTGTTGCCATTGGATATAAGTATATCTGCCTCTGTGTCTTAGAGTTTTTGTTAGACAATTGTGACATATAAAGAAAGTCCGCTGAGTCATTATCCAGATGAAAATACCGCTAAATTATTTACTTATCTAATTTGGGGGGCTAAGAAACACTGATCGAGGGGACGAGGTGAGGCTTATTTCACTATTTCACTGTTTGGAAAGGAGTTTATTAGCAGTC
>NC_051409.1:43878004-43878224 GCF_015228065.2 Penaeus monodon
CACCTTCCAGTTCTTGGTCTATTTCAGCTCTCCAATCAGAATTTGGAGTCATCAACGGTAATCAAAGTCTCATTTGCACAACAGGCCGTCTCTGTACTCCCTCCGGTTCTGTAGGCTTTAAAAGGTGAAGATTCCCGGCATCACATATTGGCACAACCATTATCTATGAATCTATGATTTGACAACTTGGAAATAATGAGTGGTTTATGCAATTATTTAG
>NC_051409.1:43878390-43878888 GCF_015228065.2 Penaeus monodon
CTTTAAGTATGTAAACTTTTCATTGGGAATAAACAAAAACTTTACAGACTCTTCATATCTGAATTGCTCTTTTCATAATCCAATAATCATAATATTCTCTCGGAATATCTTGGTTTGATTTTGTTTTCTTTTTTATGAATCTGTTCTTAAACTGTTGCCGTATTTTTAAAAATATGTATTGATGATATGACATTCTTTCGTTGCAAAATGCGTAGCTACTGCTTTCTATCTGTCCCTTTCCGTGCGTGCGCGCGCGCGCTTGTGTTTACATGCGTGTGTGCACCTTCCAGTTCTTGGTCTATTTCAGCTCTCCAATCAGAATTTGGAGTCATCAACGGTAATCAAAGTCTCATTTGCACAACAGGCCGTCTCTGTACTCCTCCGGTTCTGTAGGCTTTAAAAGGTGAAGATTCCCGGCATCACATATTGCACAACCATTATCTATGAATCTATGATTTGACAACTTGGAAATAATGAGTGGTTTATGCAATTATTTAG
>NC_051409.1:43879119-43879458 GCF_015228065.2 Penaeus monodon
ACTTTAAGTATGTAAACTTTCATTGGGAATAACAAAAGCTTTACAGACTCTTCATATCTGAATTGCTCTTTTCATAATCCAATAATCATAATTTCTCTCGGAATATCTGTTTGATTTTGTTTTCTTTTTATGAATCTGTTTCTTAAACTGTGCCGTATTTTTAAAAATATGTATTGATGATATGACATCTTTCGTTGCAAAATGCGTAGCTACTGCTTTCTATCTGTCCTTCCTCTCATTCTGTTCCAACCTTCATCTGGGGGAAAAGGATAAATATTAGAAAAAAATATCCCAAATTGATAGTATATGGCTATTCATGTACTCCTGAACAACATAATG
>NC_051409.1:43880048-43880214 GCF_015228065.2 Penaeus monodon
AATGTGTCTATAACCGTTTTCTAAAACACCAAAAATCCTATAGAAAATATTCGCTTCGTTTTTTCGAGAACATTTCCGAGGATTATCAGATATTAATAATTCAAGGAAAGAAGCCTTCCTTCTCTCTGTCTTTATTCAGTTGTTACCTGTTACAGATGGAAAAGTG
>NC_051409.1:43880286-43880477 GCF_015228065.2 Penaeus monodon
TCACATACGTTGCCATGTGTGGTTATCAGTGTTGGCGGTGTTGAAGTGGTCGTTTGCGAGAAGTTATGACTCGTTCTCAGTCGTTTCCACTTTCCAGCAACAAGCAGGTACCAGAGCAGATTTCTTTTATTTTTATTGTAAGAAAAACACGTCGTAGAAACAAGTTCTTTATATGAAGTGATAAATATAAC
>NC_051409.1:43880497-43881088 GCF_015228065.2 Penaeus monodon
GAAAATCGTTTGCACTGACAGATTTTCCTTTTTTTAAAATCATCTTTGTCAAAGGTACTATCTTACGACCAAAGGTTAGGGTGACACCGTTACTAGTCGCATCAGCTAGATTATCGAGAGCCAGTGTGGGTGGCAGTTAACTTAGTCAGTTTCCCTTAGATTTATAACATTCGCTGTCAGATAAATAGTAATGGAAAGAAAAGGATATGCTTGTACAGCCTGTCATTTTTCTTTCTATTGGGACAGAGTTCGATTAATTAATATTAATGTTATTTTCTCCTAATAGATAAATTCCTGCTTTTGTTAATTCTTTCCGATTCATTGCTAATGATTTACAAAGCATTTTTATATTTGGATATAGAGAGTGAAAATAAGACTCCTGAGAATCAGTAGATATCCCTTGAAATAAACTACAAATTTACATTGCAAACACAAATTTAAAAGCGATATATGCAAATAATACAATATACAAGAAAACAAACACGAGTACGTAATCGTAATGAAAATGTTTTTGATTACTGATATGTGTTGAGATGATTCATGATCTTAGAAATTATTAATTCTGTAATAAGCCCCAAAGAGAAATAGTTA
>NC_051409.1:43881206-43881277 GCF_015228065.2 Penaeus monodon
GGGGGGGGGCAGCTGCTCTTGTGAATTCTGAGTAACACACTATTATAACAATGTTACACAACACACATATA
>NC_051409.1:43881607-43882095 GCF_015228065.2 Penaeus monodon
GGGATCTCTTCTTCACTCAGTGCTGGGCTTATTGCTGTTCCAGTTGTTCTACAGTCAGCCACCAGGGGCGCTCAAATTACAGACCTCATATGTCTAATGATAATTTGTATAAAACTTCAACTGAAATATGATTTATTTTAAACTAAACCTTTTACTTCTATGAGAATATATAAAAATTATGTATGTAATCACTTCATTTAAATATAATATCATTGATATTCATATTATGAAATAGAGACTGAAGTTTAACTCCAATCCTAACTCCCTCCCCCCTCCATAAACAGAAGTCACTAAACGTACAAAACATCTCCAGTTTCCTCTTTGAAAGTGGCTTTGTAAATATGTCAGCAATATTTTTCTCTAAGCAGATATACCTAACTTTTACAGTCCCATTCTCTACTTCAGAATGTATAAAGTGGAATCTAATATCAATATATGTTGATGATGAACTGGGTTCTTAATAAGTGATTTAGCTCTTTGATTATGGC
>NC_051409.1:43882398-43882642 GCF_015228065.2 Penaeus monodon
ACCCTTTTCACAACCTGTGATATCAGAAAATAATCGCCTGAAAAAATTAGTTTCTTCCATTGCATAAGTCATAGCTATGTATTCTGCCTCACAGGTAGAGAGTGCAATAATTCTTTGCTTGTAACTTTTCCATGAGATCAATGCACTGTTGTTATTCAACTAAAATCCATAAACATAAATATGGTTTACTTCCAGAATTTGCCCAATCTGAATCACAATATTCAACTAAACATTTTCTTCATAC
>NC_051409.1:43882877-43883018 GCF_015228065.2 Penaeus monodon
ATTTATGCCCACTGGTTATTTACGCAACTGTCCAAGGTGGATAGTGGTGTAGGAAACGGGGAAGAAGGGGGCTTAAGAGGCAATGAGGGAAAAGTGACATGGGAATGGGGAAATGAGGGGACTTGAAGACGAGAGGGGGTT
>NC_051409.1:43883086-43883167 GCF_015228065.2 Penaeus monodon
TCGAAGGAGGTGGGCGAGGTTAAGGAGGACGAGGAGGGAAGTGAGAGGGGGCAGATATAGGTCTTAAAATGGTAGGGGAGG
>NC_051409.1:43883325-43884658 GCF_015228065.2 Penaeus monodon
AGTACCTCTTATTTATGTTTCGTGGAAATCCACGGATCCCGTTACTTAATTAAAGAAGCAATATACTTTGTTCTTGCAAGACAGCATCCAACACGTAGGATACATAAAGATTCGTAATTCTGTCAAGAAAAATATTCGCGACATTTTTCTTTGTTATACTTTTTCTTTTTATTACTGTATTTAAGGGGATTATTTTTTCTTCGTCTTTCTACATTTTGTTCTTGTTAACTCAGATTATATTTGGTCTTACTGTATACAAATTTCATATTTTTTTTCTTAGCATCTTCAATTTCTCTTACCCTCCACTATTTTCTCTTCAGAAATATAGATTATACCGATATTATTGCAGTTACGAATACCATGTTATAGAAGGGTTTATAAACATTCTATTTCATGATTGGAATATGGTTACTGGTATTCATTTAGTTATCACTATCATTTTAACGTCATAATAATCATTATATAATTACATAACAGGAATAACATATTACCGTGGATATCACATGAATATTGTTATATCATGTTAACATACTATCAGTGGTATTCGGCCAGACAAATGTATCATGAACAAAATTGTAACAAATATAATTCACCTGATGATGATACTTCATTATACATTCGCATTTACAGCAGAGGGAGCAGGAATATGTTAGGTATATATGTTACGTATATCTTTTATGCTCAATTAAATCTGGCAATAAGTATTTCCAAACGTGAAGATAATGTAGGGAAGTTCATCTTTATTTTTCCTTTTTTTATTTTCATTAAGAAACGGCCATTTCATTTTTGCGAGGGGATGCTTTGCGCCTTTCTTAGTCTTGTTCATATGCAGAATAGTTTATGGCGACCAGCACGAGTTGCCGATGTTTCTTATGTAAGTTCCAAGATTTCTCGGAACGTTTATTCTTTCACATTTTAGTTACTGCTTCTGTACTTAAATTCCCTGCTGAATCCTACCAAAAAAACATTTATTATCAATATTTTCAAACTCGCATAATCCTCGAATCCGTAGTACCAGAGGCAATTTCTTGTTGACACGATTAAGAAAAAGTACTGTACTATATTTTATTCTAAAATAATTGCCTCTTGTCATTTTTGTGCTGATTGAAACATTTTTTATATGGAGCGCTGATAAATAAAATCAAAGGATCGAATGTAGTAGTTATCATCACAGTGAAAAGAACTGATGTCATGTGCACATTAAGCAGAAACTAGCCACGTTTTCCTCACGTTAGATAACAAGTGTTTCCGCATGCTTCACAAAGGATTAAAAACATTTAGCTATTTAGCTCTAACTTCGGCCGGGCATTTAAAGAGAACGGAATTGAAAAGT
>NC_051409.1:43884811-43885194 GCF_015228065.2 Penaeus monodon
TTGACTATTAGACGGACAATATTTTCCTTCATTTCTCATTCATTATTTTGTAATACTTTGTCAAGATTGTTAATCGGAGAAAGTGTACTTGCTCATTTAGATCACATGTATCGGTTCCTCCTCGTTTCGCAAACCTCCCAGAGTTACGAAAAGGACAATACTATTCATTATTGGACTACTGACAGAATAATGCTCAAATATTGTTTCCTGAAAATGCATTTGATGATGAGGGATAATTGTAATCCACTGATCTTGACAGCCGGCAAATGGGAGTGTTTATATCCATATTAATCAAACAATAATATAATTATGCCAGTTTGTCGGCATTTCTACTGTTTTGATATTATTTTATAACTCTTTTGGTCTATTATTTTAAAAACATA
>NC_051409.1:43885571-43885956 GCF_015228065.2 Penaeus monodon
AGGCGATTAAGTATAAAAATAATTAGCTGTTTGTAAATAAAAGGGAATATCAATAGGAAACATAACACAATGTTGTATAATTATAAAGTAACATGAACAAGGTACATTATAACAAAAATACCTAACTTTCTGAAGCCAGTACAATATAGACATGTTGCCACACGGCAACAGAATTTTTAGTGAAGGTGGCCCTTCCGATCTGCGGGGCTCTGCTACAGCCTGCAGGAGTCTCAGCCAGACGTAAGCGTATCATTCACGTCCAATTCCCGAGACGCACCAGTACGTGCGAATCGCCAGCTGCTCGACGCTCGCTCATTTTCGCAGATTCCCATGTAAACTTTTAGGTGTTCAGCATTCCTTATAAAATGGTGTGTGGTAAAAAAAA
>NC_051409.1:43886069-43886982 GCF_015228065.2 Penaeus monodon
AACTTTAGTATCCACTTTTGGCATCTTCATTCAATTTTGTATTATTTTCCTCAGCGTTGTAAAATTGCAGCACTAACATGAAAATATTTCCAAATAATACTTTCGTATCACATGAAACAGCATCACTTGCAGAGATTGTTGCAATGAAGATGCCAAAAGAGATTCTCTTTCCTGCCTCACTGCTACTGTCTCCGACCGAGTGAGGGAATTTTCTACTTGTGACCAACGGGGAACGTAATATTAACTCTTTGCAGGGAAGGATGGGTGATGTGATCTTATGTCCAAGGCTCTTGCAGGTGGAGGAGTTTTACCGTTTGAAAGGGTCGGCTTGCTTTCCTGTGCACGCCGTTTAGAAGTTAAGAAGTAGTAGGGAGAGAGAGAATCAGCAATTAAACTGGAATTTATTTTGAGCGGTACGAGGGGGTAGGGTGTTATGGTCAAAATATAGTGATTTTCAAAACTGTGCTCAAAATGTTCGTTTTATCATAGTGTACAATTCAAATGTCTGGTGCAGATGTAAATGGACAAGGGTTCTGACGCAATTAGAACTTTCTGTGCACATAAAATAATGTCGAATTTCCATTGAAATCCTGTTTTATTAGAGTCTATTTGAATATGTGTTGCTCTGGGCGAGTGTAGAGCTCTGAGCAACATAGGCTCGGTAGCCACTTAAGAAGCTAGTTACACATGAACATTCACAAGGAGTGCACACTTACCACTGAATTCCTATATTTCGGCCTGATTCTGGCTAAAACAAACCTTTTTGCAATTGTTTATTCGCTCGGAGGATCCTAGCAGTGAGGTTTGATATAAACAACCAAGAAAAAATGCAAAAATAGAATTTTCTGATGGGCGCCATCTGAGCGCTTGACTGTAGTTATTCCTCCAAATAAAGTACTTATAGCTGAAATCC
>NC_051409.1:43887131-43887294 GCF_015228065.2 Penaeus monodon
TCTTTTCTTTTTTTTTTTATCACAGGAAATGTAAAAGGACTCGGATTTAGAAATGCCTGGAATTGATGCTTTTTTACAAGCAGCTAAAGCCCTACACCTAGATGCTGTGGACAGGATTTGGAAATGTGAAAAAATAACTTTACACAATACTGCATATCGCTTA
>NC_051409.1:43889007-43889242 GCF_015228065.2 Penaeus monodon
TATTAGGGTTGTAGTTGTTTGACGAGATTAGCCCTTAGTCTAGGGGAATGATGTAACAACAAAACCATAATAAAATAAGATGCATTAAGGCTTTACTCCCATGCATTATACTATTTCATATTTTCCCAAAATTTCATTATATTTATTTAGTTTATTTAAATTTATAAATTTGGTAGGTCTTAGCTTTTAACTTTGTTAATTCACTTAGTTTAGGCAACTATTAGATTTTAGTGAT
>NC_051409.1:43889744-43889981 GCF_015228065.2 Penaeus monodon
TATTTCATGGAAATTCATAAGAGTAAAGATTTTTTTTTATTTAACAATCCATCACCAACACTTAAATATACATAACATTACTTTACACCATCACACCAACATAAATCATTATTCTCAATCAATAACCTATTTATATTACATTACACCATCAATAATCTCGTTGTGAACACAATTTTTTTTTTACTTACCAAATATTGATTCTCTAGTCACAGCTGAGTAGTAGCGAGGTTAGAAGTT
>NC_051409.1:43893489-43893751 GCF_015228065.2 Penaeus monodon
TGTGGTGGCCTGCGGCGGGATCGCCTCCACGAAACATTTCACGCCTTGTTAAAATATAAAATAAAATTAAATACTTAAAATTTATTCGAGTAAATTAAGAATTATTGGTAATTATCAATCAATAAATTCGATATTACCACTAGGGAGATTTGTTATCTGTTCTGGATGTATAAAATTAATTTAGTGCTTGAATTGTTGGAAAATATTGAATATACAAGATTTTTATACCATTTTGAACATACAAGTCATGAAAGATATCTTT
>NC_051409.1:43893813-43893951 GCF_015228065.2 Penaeus monodon
ATATATATTTTATAATGTTGCATGGTATATGTATGGAGTGCTCTGTAAAAGGGGAACTTTAAGCATAAATTTGTGCGTAACTTAGAGTTGAAAAACAATTTCATTTATATATAAATCCTTGCGAAATCAGTGATGTGA
>NC_051409.1:43893983-43894059 GCF_015228065.2 Penaeus monodon
GATTGGTGTTAGTCAATGTTTGGGCGATTACCGTTAGGGTTGTATACTGCGAAGAGGCGGTAGAACAGAAAAAACA
>NC_051409.1:43894194-43894261 GCF_015228065.2 Penaeus monodon
TTACCAATGTAATATAATTAAGTCCGTTAGTGGAAATCTAGCCTCTTTGTGACAAAAAAATATGCCC
>NC_051409.1:43894392-43894637 GCF_015228065.2 Penaeus monodon
GGATGCTCCATTCCACATGTCATTAATTAATAAACAAAGGTAAATGCAAAATAAAGACATGTACTTGGTAATGCGGATTGCAAAATAAAGCACTACTTATAGTGAGGTCCGAGCGACGAAGTAGATAGCATTCAGTGTGTATTACAAAATAAGATATGGTTACACGTTCTAATAATAGTAATAAAATAATGCACTTGCAAGTGAACTGACTTACCAACAAAAAATACAATAGTACTGACTTGTAC
>NC_051409.1:43899032-43899528 GCF_015228065.2 Penaeus monodon
ATCAATGCATTTTATTTAAACAGCCGATCTCCTTGGCCCTAGACACAATGATGAATTCCGCTTCCCTATTTTGCATCAAACTTGAAGCTATTCTTCATGTGAAATCAGAGAGCTGCTTTAAAGGAATTCAAATTATGAAATCTTGCATATAAAATTCCCGCTGAAATTAATATGCACTTTGATATAATAACACTGAAGACAGAATTATTGATAACAAAATAAAATACTTGTTAAAAAAGAAGCTTTTGAATACAAATAAGGGATAATTTTGTATATCAATGATAACAATAAAATAATCTAATGCTTTACTAATGAAACTGATAATAGTTGCAGAAGTAGTAGTGATAGAAATAGAAAAACTAATTGTAATAAAGACACCACCACCATACCTTCATCCTGCAGCTACTACTGTTGAAAATAAGATAGTAGTAATAATAACAAAAGAAAACAGAAAAATATGAGCACTATAAGTATTCTGAATTAATTCCTCTCTTTT
>NC_051409.1:43899630-43899932 GCF_015228065.2 Penaeus monodon
TCCCCTCTCTCCCCTTCTCTTTCATGAATGTGCTAATACGGAATATTTACATATAACTGAAATTAAGAGAAGCGCACAGAGGTTTCTCTGGGCCCCTAACACATCCCTTTGATTCCCTAATTTTCTCGACGCTGGTCATGCTATATACCGTATGAAAGTGACTTACTTAACCTTTATGCGCATAATTTCTCTGGGATTACTTGGGTTCACGGCGTCTTTTTCGATTTTATTCTCTTTCTAAATTTCTGCCCTCTGTCACCTTTGCTCTTTTCCCTGTCTATTGTACAGCTTTGTTTATCTTT
>NC_051409.1:43900081-43900270 GCF_015228065.2 Penaeus monodon
TTCGTACTCACTTACGCAGTCTCCATCAATATGTTTGTGCAATGTTGTTAGTTGTTGAATAGTACTTATTAAGCATCTGCAATTTAATTTTGGCAAAAGAAAAACAACAGAAAAAATAGCATACATGAAACTAGTTAATATGCTATCTTTAGACCTTTCCACAGTGGAGACGGGTTACCTGCGAAGTGT
>NC_051409.1:43901465-43901645 GCF_015228065.2 Penaeus monodon
AAATACATAAAATAAAATTTTATATATTTTAAAATATATAATATTATAATATTTTATATATTAATATATATAATAAAATTAAAAATTTGTAAAAAATAAAGGGAAAAATATATGCATTTATATATTTTTTTGGGAAATATGTATTACATATATAAAAAGAAATGCCAGGATGGGATAAAC
>NC_051409.1:43901693-43901796 GCF_015228065.2 Penaeus monodon
AAAGAAATAGATAAATAGAAAAATAGAAAAGATAGATTTTAAGATAAAATAGATAGACAGATAGATATGATTTTAGATAGTTTAGTAAAATAATAGAACCCCC
>NC_051409.1:43903166-43903241 GCF_015228065.2 Penaeus monodon
CAAAAATTTAAGCAAAAATTTTATATATGGAAACATGTATTTTGTAATTTTATAAGGGTTTTGAAATGTTGTAAT
>NC_051409.1:43903723-43904123 GCF_015228065.2 Penaeus monodon
CCCCATTCCTCCTGGGTTTTAATATTAAAAGCTTTCCCAAAGGGGATACCATAAAGAACCAAAGGGTTTTAAAAATGCAAAAAAAAGATAAAAGGGCAAAAAAACCCAAAGGACACGGATACACATTAAGGACGGGACAAAACACACCCCAACACAAAATGTAAATACTTTATATTAAAACCCTTTAATGTATGTTTTTGTTTTATTCCATTTTTTTAATATATAAATATATGTATGTAGGTGTGATGTATGGTGTGGTTATATTTTACACATAAAAATATTTTTTTGTATACACAAATTAACATTTGTATGTAAAAAAAATTACAAACACAATACATATTGATAAAATTTTAATATTTTAAAATATTTTAATTTTTATTTTTAATTATTATATATATAT
>NC_051409.1:43904679-43905336 GCF_015228065.2 Penaeus monodon
TTCACGTGAAATGGAAAGGTCTTGGGGGGTTCCGTAAATTTTGTTTTAAAAGGGAAGCCCTTTCTATTCCCCCCCCGGAAAATTTCCCGGATATCTGGGGTAAGAGACGCTTCTGTTTTCATCGCTCTGCCGGGAAAGTCTTTTGGGAAAGAAACTTTTGAAACTGGATGAAAAAAATGAAATGCCCAAAAAAAACAAGGGAAGTCCCAAAGGCTCCAAATTTAAAGTAATATTTTGAAACAAAAAATTTTTTATTTTTGCAATGAAGAAATATTATTTTTTTCTGGGAATATAGCCCAAGCTGAGTTTTAAAACAATCAGCGTTTTTCCCAAAGGAACCAATGCAACCCCCTTGGTTTATCAAAAGGGAATTTTTTGATAAGCAAAACCCAGGATAATGGTTTGATAAAAATTAAAAGCCCAAAACGGGATGATTGTTTTTTCACAAAAATAGGGGCAAAGATAAAAAAATGTTTGGGTATAAAATAAATATACTGAAGAGATGCAGGGTGCACAGGGGAAGGAAAAAAAGATAAAAAGTAAATTTAATGACAATGGGCGCCCAATGACTTTATCTTCACAGGGATATCCGTACGGTCGTTTTGTTTAATGAAGGAAAAAGCCAAACCCTTAAAGGGGAACAGCAGAACAAACTTT
>NC_051409.1:43905376-43906036 GCF_015228065.2 Penaeus monodon
GCACGAATGGGGGTTTTAAATTTTGTTTTAAAATTTTAACCAAAAAAATAAGAAAAAAGTTTTAAATTTCCCACCATATAAAAAAGTACTCTTCAATTACAGGAACAGTTTCCGTGTTAGGTCGACTTGCAAAGGCCCAGGGTTTTCATTTTGGGGGAAAACTTTTCCAAAATTTTTTTCCCAAAAAAGGGATGAAAAATATCTAGGGAACTTAAAATTTTTCCAAAAAGATAATTGCCGGTTCCTGGGAGCCCGAATCAAAAAATGATATTTACCGAATTTCTGTTCCAATTTTTGGGGCAGCAGATCCGGCGCTTGCCCCCCAGCCGGTCTGACAGACCGGCAGCAGGAATATAAACACACTTTAGGTTTTTTCAATGAAGTAATAAATTTTTCACATGACTGTTTTTTTGTAAAAATAATAAATATGACACCCAAAATTTTACAAATATTATTTAAATATTTGGGCTAAAACAAACAAGGTACATTATATAAATAATTAAAAAAGGGGGGGGGGGGGGAAGCGTAATAGATCTACAGGCTGTGGGGTCATCTGATCCCGTTTCAGGGAAAGGCACACTCCTTTGGGTGCCTTTTTTGTTTCTATCAACCCCCTTTCCCGCCCGAAAATTAAATTTCCCCCAAAAATGTAATGCCCGA
>NC_051409.1:43906138-43906508 GCF_015228065.2 Penaeus monodon
AATTGTTCAAGCAAAAGGGTTTGGCGATTAAAATACAAAAAAAAAATTAGCTGTTTTTAAATAAAGGGAATATCAATAGGGAAAAATAACACAATGGTTTTTATAATTAAAATAACAGAACAAGGTACATTATAACAAAAATACCCCAAATTTCTGAACCATTAAAATTTTTGGGAGGGGCCCTTTTGGAATTTTTGCGGGGCTCTGCTAAAAAGCCTGCAGGAGTCCAGCCAGAAAAGCGTACCTTTTACGTCCAATTCCCGGGGACGCAAAAGTACGTCCCAACGCCAGCTGTTTGACGCCCTTTTTTTCGCAAAATTCCCTGGAAACTTTTTGGTGTTCAGCATTCCTTATAAAAATATTGTGTGTG
>NC_051409.1:43906624-43907572 GCF_015228065.2 Penaeus monodon
AAATATTTTAATTTTATAAAATAAACTTTTGTGGGCCACTTTTGGCATCTTCATTCAATTTTTTATATTTTCCTCCCGCTTTTTAAGATTGCCGCCTAACATGAAAATATTTCCAAATAATACCTTTTTGTTCACAAAGAAAAAACCCGCCTCACTTGAGAGATGTTTTCCAAAAGAAAGATGCCAAAAAGGAAATTTCTGCCTCACTGCTACTGCTCCGACCGGGGTGAGGGAAATTTTTTACCTTTTGACCAAAAGGGGGGAAAGTTTTATTAACTTCTTTGCAGGTAAAGGGTGGGGGGATGTGATTTTTGTCCAAAGGCCCCGGGAGGGTGGGGGAGTTTTACCGTTTGAAAGGGTCGGTTGCTTTCCTGTGCACGCCGTTTAGAAGTTAAGAGGTAGTAGGGAGAGAGAGAATCAGCAATTAAACTGGAATTTATTTTGAGCGGTACGAGGGGGTAGGGTGTTATGGTCAAAATATAGTGATTTTCAAAACTGTGCTCAAAATGTTCGTTTTATCATAGTGTACAATTCAAATGTCTGGTGCAGATGTAAATGGACAAGGGTTCTGACGCAATTAGAACTTTCTGTGCACATAAAATAATGTCGAATTTCCATTGAAATCCTGTTTTATTAGAGTCTAGTTGAATATGTGTTGCTCTGGGCGAGTGTAGAGCTCTGAGCAACATAGGCTTGGTAGCCACTTAAGAAGCTAGTTACACATGAACATTCATAAGGACTGCACACTTACCACTGAATTCCTATATTTCGGCCTGATTCTGGCTAAAACAAACCTTTTTGCAATTGTTTATTCGCTCGGAGGATCCTGGCAGTGAGGTTTGATATAAACAACCAAGAAAAAATGCAAAAATAAAATTTTCTGATGGGCGCCATCTGAGCGCTTGACTGTAGTTATTCCTCCAAATAAAGTACTTATAGCTGAAATCC
>NC_051409.1:43907590-43907672 GCF_015228065.2 Penaeus monodon
AGAATATATCAAAATCCTGCAAATTGGCTAGAAAATTAGGCAGGAACATAACTTTCTAACTTTTGAATGACCGTAGCTCTGT
>NC_051409.1:43907771-43907950 GCF_015228065.2 Penaeus monodon
TTTTATCACAGGAAATGTAAAAGGACTCGGATTTAGAAATGCCTGGAATTGATGCTTTTTTACAAGCAGCTAAAGCCCTACACCTAGATGCTGTGGACAGGATGTGGAAATGTGAAAAAATAACTTTACACAATACTGCATATCGCTTAAGGCTATAAAAATGCTATTGCATCTAATCC
>NC_051409.1:43908389-43908826 GCF_015228065.2 Penaeus monodon
CTTACATCTGAAAATATGGTGGGGAAGCTTGAAGAATCTTGACTCAAATATGTTTTTAAAATAATAGACCAAAAGAGTTATAAAATAATATCAAAACAGTAGAAATACCGACAAACTGGCATAATTATATTATTGTTTGATTAATATGGATATAAACACTCCCATTTGCCGTCTGTCAAGATCAGTGGATTACAGTTATCTCTCATCATCAAATGCATTTTCAGGAAACAATATTTGACCATTATTCTGTCAGTGAAGTCAGTCCAATAATGAATAGTATTGTCCTTTTCGTAACTCTGGGAGGTTTGCGAAACGAGGAGGAACCGATACATGTGATCTAAATGAGCAAGTACACTTTCTCCGATTAACAATCTTGACAAAGTATTACAAAATAATGAATGAGAAATGAAGGAAAATATTGTCCGTCTAATAGTCAA
>NC_051409.1:43908943-43910198 GCF_015228065.2 Penaeus monodon
ACTTTCCAGTTCCAGCTAAATAAACACTTGTTATCTAACGTGAGGAAAACGTGGCTAGTTTCTGCTTAATGTGCACATAACATCAGTTCTTTTCACTGTGATGATAACTACTACATTCGATCCTTTGATTTTATTTATCAGCGCTCCATATAAAAAATGTTTCAATCAGCACAAAAATGACAAAAGAGGCAATTATTTTAGAATAAAATATAGTACAGTACTTTTTCTTAATCGTGTCAACAAGAAATTGCCTCTGGTACTACGGATTCGAGGATTATGCGAGTTTGAAAATATTGATAATAAATGTTTTTTGGTAGGATTCAGCAGGGAATTTAAGTACAGAAGCAGTAACTAAAATGTGAAAGAATAAACGTTCCGAGAAATCTTGGAACTTACATAAGAAACATCGGCAACTCGTGCTGGTCGCCATAAACTATTCTGCATATGAACAAGACTGAGAAAGGCGCAAAGCATCCCCTCGCAAAAATGAAATGGCCGTTTCTTAATGAAAATAAAAAAAGGAAAAATAAAGATGAACTTCCCTACATTATCTTCACGTTTGGAAATACTTATTGCCAGATTTAATTGAGCATAAAAGATATACCTAACATATTCCTGCTCCCTCTGCTGTAAATGCGAATGTATAATGAAGTATCATTATCAGGTGAATTATATTTGTTACAATTTTGTTCATGATACATTTTTCTGGCCGAATACCACTGATAGTATGTTAACATGATATAACAGTATTCATGTGATATCCACGGTAATATGTTATTCCTGTTATGTAATTATATAATGATTATTATGACGTTAAAATGATAGTGATAACTAAATGAATACCAGTAACCATATTCCAATCATGAAATAGAATGTATATAAACCCTTGTATAACATGATATTCGTAACTGCAATAATATCGGTATAATCTATATTTCTGAAGAGAAAATAGTGGAGGGTAAGAGAAATTGAAGATGCTAAGAAAAAAATATGAAATTTGTATACAGTAAGACCAAATATAATCTGAGTTAACAAGAACAAAATGTAGAAAGACGAAGAAAAAATAATCCCCTTAAATACAGTAATAAAAAGAAAAGGTATAACAAAGAGAAAATGTCGCGAATATTTTTCTTGACAGAATTACGAATCTTTATGTATCCTACGTGCTGGATGCTGTCTTGCAAGAACAAAGTATATTGCTTCTTTAATTAAGTAACGGGATCCGTGGATTTCCACGAAACATAAATAAGAGGTA
>NC_051409.1:43910358-43910657 GCF_015228065.2 Penaeus monodon
CCTCCCCTCCCACTTTAAGACCTATATCTGCCCCCTCTCACTTCCCTCCTCGTCCTCCTTAACCTCGCCCACCTCCTTCGATCCCCTATCTCCTCCTTTCTTTCCCACATCCCCCTTTCTCTGACCACACTTTCTCTTTCTCCTTACCCAACCCCTCTCGTCTTCAAGTCCCCTCATTTCCCCATTCCCATGTCACTTTTCCCTCATTGCCTCTTAAGCCCCCTTCTTCCCCGTTTCCTACACCACTATCCGCCTTGGACAGTTGCGTAAATAACCAGTGGGCATAAATTGATGCAGTG
>NC_051409.1:43910881-43911125 GCF_015228065.2 Penaeus monodon
GTATGAAGAAAAGGTTTAGTTGAATATTGTGATTCAGACTGGGCAAATTCTGGAAGTAAACCATATTTATGTTTATGGATTTTAGTTGAATAACAACAGTGCATTGATCTCATGGAAAAGTTACAAGCAAAGAATTGTTGCACTCTCTACCTGTGAGGCAGAATACATAGCTATAACTTATGCAATGGAAGAAACTAATTTTTTCAGGCGATTATTTTCTGATATCACAGGTTGTGAAAAGGGT
>NC_051409.1:43911426-43911914 GCF_015228065.2 Penaeus monodon
GCCATAATCAAAGAGCTAAATCACTTATTAAGAACCCAGTTCATCATCAACATATATTGATATTAGATTCCACTTTATACATTCTGAAGTAGAGAATAGGACTGTAAAAGTTAGGTATATCCGCTTAGAGAAAAATATTGCTGACATATTTACAAAGCCACTTTCAAAGAGGAAACTGGAGATGTTTTGTACGTTTAATGACTTCTGTTTATGGAAGGGGGAGGGAGTTAGGATAGGAGTTAAACTTCAGTCTCTATTTCATAATATGAATATCAATGATATTATATTTAAATGAAGTGATTACATACATAATTTTTATATATTCTCATAGAAGTAAAATGTTTAGTTTAAAATATATCATATTTCAGTTGAAGTTTTATACAAATTATCATTAGACATATGAGGTCTGTAATTTGAGCGCCCCTGGTGGCTGACTGTAGAACAAATGGAACAGCAATAAGCCCAGCACTGAGTGAAGAAGAGATCCC
>NC_051409.1:43912197-43912287 GCF_015228065.2 Penaeus monodon
TATATGTGTGTTGTGTAACATTGTTACAATAGTATGTTACTCAGAATTCACAAGAGCAGCTGCAAACTGATTGTGGTTGGTAAATGGAGG
>NC_051409.1:43912476-43913273 GCF_015228065.2 Penaeus monodon
GGGGCTTATTACAGAATTAATAATTCTAAGATCATGAATTATCTCAACACATGTCCCCGTTTCATATCAGTAATCAAAACCATTTTCATTACGATTACGTACTCGTGTTTGTTTTCTTGTATATTGTATTATTTGCATATATCGCTTTTAAATTTGTGTTTGCAATGTAAATTTGTAGTTTATTTCAAGGGATATCCACTGATTCTCAGGAGTCTTATTTTCACTCTCTATATCCAAATATAAAAATGCTTTGAAAATCATTAGCAATGAATCGGAAACAATTTACAAAAGCAGGAATTTATCTATTAGGAGAAAATAACATTAATATTAATTAATCGAACTCTGTCCCAATAGAAAGAAAAATGACAGGCTGTACAAGCATGTCCTTTTCTTTCCATTGCTATTTATCTGACAGCGAATGTTATAAATCTAAGGGAAACTGACTAAGTTAACTGCCACCCACACTGGCTCTCGATAATCTAGCTGATGCGACTAGTAACGGTGTCACCCTAACCTTTGGTCGTGAGATAGTACCTTTGACAAAGATGATTAAAAAAAAAAAAAAGGAAAATCTATCAGTGCAAACGATTTTCAAAAAAAAGAAAGCTATATTTATCACTTCATATAAAGAACTTGTTTCTACGATGTGTTTTTCTTACAATAAAAATAAAAGAAATCTGCTCTGGTACCTGCTTGTTGCGTGGAAAGTGGAAACGACTGAGAACGAGTCATAACTTCTCGCTAACGACCACTTCAACACCGCCAACACTGATAACCACACATGGCAACGTATGTGA
>NC_051409.1:43913345-43913511 GCF_015228065.2 Penaeus monodon
CACTTTTCCATCTGCAACAGGTAACAATTGAATAAAGACAGAGAGAAGGAAGGCTTCTTTCCTTGAATTATTAATATCTGATAATCCTCGGAAATGTTCTCGAAAAAACGAAGCGAATATTTTCTATAGGATTTTTGGTGTTTTAGAAAACGGTTATAGACACATT
>NC_051409.1:43914101-43914447 GCF_015228065.2 Penaeus monodon
CATTATGTTGTTCAGGAGTACATGAATAGCCATATACTATCAATTTGGGATATTTTTTTCTAATATTTATCCTTTTCCCCCAGATGAAGGTTTGGAACAGAATGAGAGGAAAGGGACAGATAGAAAGCAGTAGCTACGCATTTTGCAACGAAAGAATGTCATATCATCAATACATATTTTTAAAAATACGGCAACAGTTTAAGAACAGATTAAAAAAAGAAAACAAAATCAAACCAAGATATTCCGAGAGAATATTATGATTATTGGATTATGAAAAGAGCAATTCAGATATGAAGAGTCTGTAAAGTTTTTGTTTATTCCCAATGAAAAGTTTACATACTTAAAG
>NC_051409.1:43914614-43914833 GCF_015228065.2 Penaeus monodon
CTAAATAATTGCATAAACCACTCATTATTTCCAAGTTGTCAAATCATAGATTCATAGATAATGATTGTGCCAATATGTGATGCCGGGAATCTTCACCTTTTAAAGCCTACAGAACCGGAGGGAGTACAGAGACGGCCTGTTGTGCAAATGAGACTTTGATTACCGTTGATGACTCCAAATTCTGATTGGAGAGCTGAAATAGACCAAGAACTGGAAGGT
>NC_051409.1:43914958-43915897 GCF_015228065.2 Penaeus monodon
GACTGCTAATAAACTCCTTTCCAAACAGTGAAATCGTGAAATAAGCCTCACCTCGTCCCCTCGATCAGTGTTTCTTAGCCCCCCAAATTAAATAAGTAAATCATTTAGCGGTATTTTTATCTGGACAATGACTCAGCGGACTTTCTTTATATGTCACAATTGTCTAACAAAAATTCTAAGACACAGAGGCAGATATACTTATATCCAATGGCAACAAATGACATATTTCCAGATATATCACACCGGGTCTTATCCTGAAAAGCATGTTAAACGTATTCAACAGGGACCATGCCCTGTCTCTGCGCGTGATGGCCCAGGCTCCATCCATAAATCTTTTATGACGTATGCATTCAGATCTTCATCTTAATCTCTAATAATGGCTTTTCATACGTCTCTAGTACATATATAAGACACAAGTGTAAGTGGGATAATGTGCCTCAGTGTTATAGGAAGCAGCGAATAATAAAGTGAGTGTGGATAAAGAGAGGAAGGATAGGTATATGCTTGTAAAATTAAGCAAGATCATAAGAGAAAAGACTTTTATCTATATATATCTACCTGTCTTTCCTACTTTTTATCTACTTTCTCTCTTCGACTCTCTTACCTGTTTTACCCGAGATCACATCTGTCGGCAACTTACTAGAAAAAAATCACTTCATAATAAAGTGATGCAATGGTGCACACAATTCAGATTTTCATATCCTGTTTCCAATATCAGGCATCGTGAATGATCGCTCGTAATTTGCCGTTAATCCTGATAAATTCCAGTCTCTGATAAATGGTGTGAGGCAGCACTAAGGCGATGGAGGAATGGATGCAGCATTGCTCATGCAATCCTGTGTAGTAAGCTATGTTATTCAACCCACGCACATATTGACTTAACTAATTTTAATGTTAGTAGCATGACAACGGTATTAAGGCTCGTGGGCGTGGACTGAA
>NC_051409.1:43916136-43916247 GCF_015228065.2 Penaeus monodon
AACGAGTAAACATAAAAAGGGAGACAGGATCGAAACAGTCACCGATATTTTTCGTTATTTTACTTGGTCGAATAAGTAATCAGTCCTACACGTCTTTCATGATTTTCCTTC
>NC_051409.1:43916300-43916377 GCF_015228065.2 Penaeus monodon
AGGGACTAACTGCATTCACGCCAAAATTGCCCAGATCATATTGAGTTGTTCTCGCCATGAACTTTCCCCAATCTTTC
>NC_051409.1:43926681-43927227 GCF_015228065.2 Penaeus monodon
TGCTATCATTCTACATATCTGCAAAATAAGTAAGGGAAGATGGGTACAGATTATATTATATATGGATTTCATCCACGAGTTCTATATCGAGATACTTCCTTATTCTTTAATTAAGGCTAATCCAGAATTAAATTATTAGCAAAACAGAAATTGCCTTACAGTGTGCCATCTCTTCAGGATGGAAACCCCCTTTTTCCCCCCCTTTTTTAAAAAAATTTAAAATTTGGGGTTTTTAAAAAAAACTCCTTTCCCCCCTTTTTTGGGGTTTGGAAAAATTTTCCCCCCCCCAAAACCCCCTTCCCCCCAAAAGGGGGCCCGGGGACCCCCCCGGGGGGGCCCCCCCCCAATGGGGTGGAAAGAAACCCCAAAAATTTTGGGAAAACCCCCTTTTTTAAAAAATTTTCCCCGGGGGGTTTTTTCCCCCCCCCCCCTTGGGGGGGGGGGGAAAAAAAAAAAGGGGGGTTGGGTTCCCCGGCCGGGGACCCTTTATTACCAAAAAACCCCCCCCCCCGGGGGCCCCCCTTTAAAAAAAAATTTTTTTTTTTT
>NC_051409.1:43927307-43927540 GCF_015228065.2 Penaeus monodon
CCCCCAAAAAAAACCCCGGGAAAACCCCCTTAAAACCCCAAAAAAAACTGTTGGGCTTTCCCCCCTTTTTAAAAAACCCCCCCTTTTTTTTTTTTTAAATTTTGGGGGGGTTTTTTTTTTTTTCCCCCCCAAAAAACCTTTTCCCTTTTTAAAATTTTTTTTAAAAGGGGGGGGTTTCCCTTTTTCCCCCCAAAAATTTTTTTTTTGGGGTTTTTTTGGGGGGGGGGGGGGGG
>NC_051409.1:43927614-43927796 GCF_015228065.2 Penaeus monodon
TTTTAATTTTTAACCCAAAAAAAAAATTTAAAAAAAGGGTTTAAAAAATTTTTTTTTTTTCCCCCTTTTTTAAAAAAAACCCCCTTTTTTTTTTAATTTTGGGAAAACCGGGAAAATTTTTTAAAAAAAATTTTAAAAAAAGGTTTTCCCCCTTTTCCCAAAAAAAAACCCCCCCCCGAACC
>NC_051409.1:43927833-43927980 GCF_015228065.2 Penaeus monodon
TTTTTTGGGAAAAAAAAAATCCCAAAAAAAATTTTTTTTAAAAAAAAACCCCCCCCCCAAAAACCCCAAAAAAACCAAACCCCCCAAAAAAAATTTTTTTTCAAAACCCCCGGGGGGAAAATTTGGTTTTTGAAGGGGGGGCCCCCC
>NC_051409.1:43928072-43929508 GCF_015228065.2 Penaeus monodon
CGGGGGGCCCCCTTTGGGGGGCCCCCAAAAAAACCCCCCCCCCCCCCCCGGGGTTTTTCAAACCCCCCCCCGGGTTTTAAAGGGCCCCCCGCCCCCCCCCCCAAGGGCCCCCTTTCCGGGGGGCCGGAAAAACCCAAAAAGGGGCCTTTTCCTTTTTTGGCCTTTTCCCTCCTTTTAAAGGCCCCCCGGGGGGGGAAAAAAAAGGGGGAAAAAAAAAGGCCCCCCCAAAAATTTTGGCCCCCCAAACCCCCCCCCCGGGGCCCCCCCAAAAAAAAACCCCCCCCCCCCCCCTTTTTTCCCGGGGAAATTTCCCCCAAAAAAATTCCCCCAACCCCCCCCCTTTTCCCCCCCCGCCCCTTTAAAAAATTTTTTAAGGGCCCCCCGAACCCCCAACCCCCCCCCTTAAAAACCCCCGGGGACAATTTAAAACCGGAAAAAAACCCAAAACCCCCCAAAAAAAAAGGGGGGGGGAAAAAAAAACCCCCCCAAAAAAAACCCGGGAAAAACAATCTTTTCCCCCCCCCCCCCCAAAAAAACCCCAAAAAATTTTTTTTGGGGGTTTTGGGGAAAAGGGGGGCCCCGGGGAAGGGGGACCCCCGGGGGGCCCCCCCCCCCCCCAAAAAAAACCCCCCCCCAAAAAACAGAAAACCCCCCCCCCCCCCAAAAGGGAAAAAAACCCCCCCCCTTTTGGGGGGGGAAACCCCCTTTTGGCCAAGGGGAAAAAGGGGGGGAAAAAAAAAACCCCCCCCGGGCCCTTTTTGGGGGGAAAAAGGGGGTTTTCCCCTTTTGGGGCCCCCCGGGCCTTTTTTGGGGGGAAAACCCCCAAAAACCGGGCCCCGGGGGGGGGGGGGCCCCCCCTTTTTTTTTGGGGGGCCCCCCCCAACCGGGTTTTTTTAAAAACCCTTTTAATTTTGGATTTTTCCCCGGGGGCCTGGGGGGGGGTTTTTTCCCCCCCGGGCCCCCCAAATTTTTTTTCCCCCCCCCCCTTCCCCCCCAAGTTGGGGGTTTTAAAAACCCCCCGGGGGCCCCCCCCCCCCAAACCTTTGGGTCCCCCCCCCCCCAAACCCCCCTTTTACCCCCCGGCCCCGGGGGGGGGGGGTTAAAACCCCCCCGGAAATTTTCCCTTCCCCCTTTTCCCCCCCCGGGGAACCCCCCGGGGGGAAAGGGCCCCAGGGGGCCCCCTAAAAAGGGGGGAATTTTGGGGCCCCCAAAATTCCCCCCCCGGGGGGGGGGGGGGCCCCCCGGTCAACCCCCTTTGGGAAGGGAACCCCTTAAAAAAAAGGCCCCCCTTCCAAAACCCCCCCCCCCCCCAGGTTTTCCCCCCCCTTTTTTTTCCCGGGGAAAAAAAAAAAAAAGGGGCCCCCCCGGGGGGGGCCCCCCGGGGTTTTTCCCCCCCCGGGGGGGGCCCCCCCCCCCAAAAAAAATTTTGGGGGGCC
>NC_051409.1:43929538-43929674 GCF_015228065.2 Penaeus monodon
CCCCCCCTGGGGGCCCCCCTTTTTTAAATTTTTTCCCCCCCCCCCCTTTCCCCCCCCGGGGTTAAACCCCCTTTTTCCTTACCCCCCGGGGGGGGGGCTTTGGGGGGGCCCCCAAAAAATTTGGGGGAAAACCCCC
>NC_051409.1:43929838-43929923 GCF_015228065.2 Penaeus monodon
AAAAAAAACCCCCCCCTTTTTTGCAAACCCCCGGGTTTTTTTACCCCCCCCTTTTTGGGGGGCGGGGGGGCCCCCCCCCTTTTTT
>NC_051409.1:43930025-43930587 GCF_015228065.2 Penaeus monodon
CCTTTTTTTCAAAAAAACCCCCCTTTTTAAAAAAAACCCCCCCCAAAAAGGGGGCCCCTTTTTCCCCCCCCCGGGGCCCCCCCCAAAAACCCCTTTCCCCCCCCCTCTTTTTTTTCCCCCCCGGGGGGGGGGAAAAAAAACCCCCCGGGGGTTTTTTTTTAAAAAACCTTTTTCCCCCCGGGGGGGGTTTTTTTTTGGGCCGTTCCCCCCCCCAAAGGGGGGAAAAAAATTTTTAAATGCCCCCCCCCCTCAAAAAACCCCCCCCCTTTTCCCCCCGGGGGGGGTTTTTTTCCCCCCCCCCCCCTTTTTCCCCCCCCCAAACCAAAAAAGAGCGGGGGGGGAAAAGGGGGGAAACAAGAAAGGGGGGGGGCCCCCCGGGGCCCCCCCCCAAAACCCCCCCCCCAAAAGGCCAAGGGGGGGCCCCCCACTTTAAAAAAAAAAAAAAAATTTTTTTCCCCCCCCCCCCCTTTTTTTTCCCCCAAAAAGGGGCCCCAAATTTTGGGGGTTTTCCTTTTTGGAAACCCCTTTTGCCCCCCCCCCCGGGGGGGCCCCCCCAAAGGGG
>NC_051409.1:43930615-43930910 GCF_015228065.2 Penaeus monodon
TTTTTTTTTTCCCCCGGGCCCCCCCCCCTTTTTTTTGGGGGGCCAAAAAGGCCCCCCCCCCTTTTTCCCGTTTTTTTGGTTTTTCCCCCCCCTTTTCCCCCCCCCCCCCCTTTTTTTTTAAAAAAAATTTTTTTTGGGAAAATTTTGGGGGGAAAAACCCCCCTTTTTTTTTTAAAAAAAAATTTTAAACCCCTTTTTCCCCCCCCCAAAAGGAAAATTTTTTTTTGGGTTTTTTAAGGGGCCCCCAATGGGTTTAAAAAACCCAAAAAAATTTTTTTTTAAAAAACCCTTTTTT
>NC_051409.1:43931660-43933786 GCF_015228065.2 Penaeus monodon
CATTTAGAGGGTAAAATGTATGCTTTGAATAGTTGTGGCGAAACCTTTCTGCAGTCCTCTAGCAACATTCCAGAAGCAATGCAAAGATTATCTGGTCGCTTTAGAGGAATTTCTATATGGTTGACGATGCACTGATAAAAACTGTAATAGTGATAATGAAGTATATATTAATGACGAAGTAAATTAACCACTTCTATAAACATGAATAACACGAAACATATTTTTTTCGACAAATGACAGCAGAATACAGCTATTAAATGACATGGAGTTTACTTACAACTAAAACTTATATTTCAAAAATAAAGCGCTTCTATAATTAGACAAATAGACACATACGAATGCAAATATTTTATATTTATCTAACTCTACAAAGAATGCCTTTCATATCCTGACATCCTGTCAAGCTGAATGAACAATCGAGTCACACATTTTGTCTGAAATCTGCATCATGTACAATCTTGCGAAATATTTTAAGGTTTTCAGTTATTGCACTTTAGGAGATGGAAACGTCTATGATCTGTCCGTTTGGATAGAACTTTGCCTTACATGGTCTTCAATTATTACAGTAAAGCAGATATTCATTGTGAGAAGTTAATAGTCATGATGATTCTGACTCGTAAATTCAAGTAGACGGTATCTTCACAATCTGCACATATATCATCAGTTCCTGTTTCCGAACGTGGAGGGAAACCACAAAAATATCAGATGTTATAATTTGGTGTCCTTTCATTGTTTATCTGAATCCAAATCTTTCACTATATTTCGAATACCAAGAAGCCTAGATGACATCGATTTTATTTATTCTGCAGTTCCGTGCCTTCCCAGATTTTCTTTTTCTCTCTCTTTTGATATTAGACTACATAGACTCGTATAACTTTCCAGGAGAGTTCAGTGTGTGTTTCAGTATGTTTCTTTCTTTATTGTATATTTATATGTGTTTGCGTGTTCTTGCACTTAAGTGTGTATGCGTATTATACAGAATTGTCCATGAATTCATATGTGTGAAAGTTTCTATTGACCCAACCACGTTTCTCTACCCTCTCAGTATTGGTAGAAACCGATGACAGCTTCAAAACCTCCGTTTGAATCCATGACATGTACTTGGGCGTTCATGTCCTTAATCCGATCATGTATCAAATCCATTGCTATCCTAAATGATTATAAATCACAGCAAGAGATTATAAAGAATATCAGAAAAATAACCGATATTCAGATAATATATAAACAATTTGAATCTAAATATTAGTATTTTTTCATTAGCATCACAGAAACAGCCTCAAGTTGACGTTTATAATTACTGGTGTCTTGATAAATTCAGGCATATGGCAATAGCTAATATATAGAACAGAGTACGATGTATAAACTTTGAAGATTAAATAGAAACATGAAGTCAATGGCATTTTGCTCTGATAGAGTAAAAGGGACCACTCTGTATCATAATAAATTTCATAACTTCAACTACAAAAATCTATTCACAGTTTATGATTCATCTTGATCTTCAGAACAAAATTTAGCCGAAAATGTCAGAACAATTTCATATGAACTCTTTCTAATTGTTGCTAATGCTTCCACAACTTTTCCAACAGATAACTTTTATCACTGTAATTATTTGTAAATAACAAAAGTATTCATATTTTTCTTCACCATATCAAAATATGCCTGCTTAGCAAACGTACTCAACCTGAGTACCTCTCATATCACTTACCCCAGAAGCTTACCTCAGCCCTTGTGGTTCCATAGGTGATTTTTCACATTCTGCTACTTCAGCTTTATCCCCCCAGCTATTTGATGATAGGAAACGGAGACGTTCCATCACACAGAAAGCAGTGATACTCAAAGCCTCAAAGACATAACTTTGTCTCGTGGAGTCATCAAAATAAACGTAAAACAGTAAAATAAAGGCCGATAGAGATAAAGTGAGATACGTCGAACAGAATTGTTCACCTTCGAACGAATGGGAAAATATAATTATGATTCTCATTGTCATGAAGCTATACTTAGAAACTTGTGTGTCCCTCGCTAATGAGCTCTTGTTAGCTAAGGAGCGTTGCAGCTCAGTGGTGGGCTGTGTGCTGGAAAATTACACGGGGACAAGAGCAGAGCGCGCGCGCGCGCGTGTATATATA
>NC_051409.1:43933840-43934202 GCF_015228065.2 Penaeus monodon
CGCGCGCGCGCCTATGAACGACTATGTATGCATATGTGCGCATCTTCACACACGTTTAACTATTTTTGTCTTGAATGTCGTCTGTACAGCAAGTCTTGTGTTAGACAAAAATATACTTTGGATGAAATAAATATTCGAATATTAAGTAAACAGGACAACGAATGGAAATGACTGTTAGTGATTAACAGCTAATGTTTCCATTATGAACATGGTATTCAGCGATTGTTACAAAAATATTCGGTACCAATTCCATTGCCATTGGAATATAGTTAAGGTAGTAGAAGATTTAAAATCTTCCAGTTGACGGTAAACATTACTTTTAAAACCCTTTCACAGAGGATTTGTCTTGGGGTTTAATTACC
>NC_051409.1:43935513-43935677 GCF_015228065.2 Penaeus monodon
TACCGTGCTTGTTTAAGATATTTTAACAAGCATTACCTGATATTTCCAAAATATTCTGGAATCTGAATGAAACTTTTAGTCACTGATTTATGCTTTTTAATTATTTGTAGTCCTCTTTTCAAAAAGGAAAATGAGAGTAACAGTAGGTACAGTATAGTAGCATA
>NC_051409.1:43936483-43936563 GCF_015228065.2 Penaeus monodon
TCTGGAATCTGAATGAAACTTTTAGTCACTGATTTATGCTTTTTAATTATTTGTAGTCCTCTTTCAAAAGGGAAAATGAG
>NC_051409.1:43937220-43937332 GCF_015228065.2 Penaeus monodon
ATGGCGGATATTACTGAAATAAAATTATGTATGAGATTTTGTTTTTTACGAAAAAAGTGTGACAGTTATCAAAAATTTACATGGCAACAGAAAAAAATTGCACACAAGACAA
>NC_051409.1:43937362-43938167 GCF_015228065.2 Penaeus monodon
TTCCTTCCCTGTCACCAAATCATCCAATCCGGGTTTTTCGCCATTTTGGGGCTCGGTTTTCAGTCTGATTAAACCTAGAAGGCAATGTGAGCCTTGTTATCTCTGCTACTTCAGGCGAAAAGATATTCCCGATAATGAGAAGATAAGTTCCTGGCTTCGAGGCGCTGCTGATAACTCATTTGAGGGTCAGTTTTAGTTCACTGGTAAGATTTAAGGAGTATGAAATATAAATAGGAGAAAATGAATAAGGATATTAAAAGGCGGATGGCTGGTTGGGTGGACTGACGGATTAATACTCATAAATTGTAACTTACAAATAGATAAGAATACACATATATAAAAACACCGATAAGATACTGTAGCAAGCAATACTTTTAAGACACATTGGCTTACTATAAAATAGGCTTTGACAGTGTGAACTAATTTCATTTAAACGCGAAACAATGCATTATGGACAAGCCATACTTCTGTTCATACTTATTTTCCGTTGTTTACTGTAACGCCAAAGAGCGGTACACAAGAGAGCAATTTCTGTCTGTTTTCTGTTAAGTGCACTGGTCAAAGTCGTGTTAACTTTTTTAGTGACCTCCACTTCCTAGTCGCCTTTTAGTATACGAACCAATAAACACTATAGAAAATTGACAGTTATCTTATGTTTCGCTTATTTTAGTGTTTACCCTAGCATTCTCTGGACTCTAGGACGCGTAGTACAGAAAATGCAGAGCCACTTACCATTTCCATGTAGATTATAATTGGTGTCCCTTGTGAATTTATATGTCCCTCTCTCGCATGAACTGCTTACCAA
>NC_051409.1:43939065-43939156 GCF_015228065.2 Penaeus monodon
AGTGTATCATCCCATTAAATGTGTCCCAATATCTTTGTTCTTCTGTCTTTGTGTTTTCCTCCCTTTATGACTCCTCCACGCCCTTCATAGA
>NC_051409.1:43939219-43939638 GCF_015228065.2 Penaeus monodon
AGTATATATATTTTGTTTTCTTTTCTTTTATCAGCTAAGTTGCTCACCATACTTTAATGCTTAATTTCCTCTTGGGTAAATCTAGAAAGGCGCCTGTCCTGTGATAGTCACCGATTTCTCAATATCAATATCTCGGTGTCTCAAAGTCTTCATAGGTGTGTGTTCACTTTACATATAGAAATATCCACGACATTATCCTCAGGAACATCTGATTCTGCAATAAAATTCAGCGATGGTTACATATATTTGCTCTAAGCCCAGGTAACGATTTAGGGACAGCCCTGATTTCTGCCGAACAGAATATTAATTTCGGTAAAAATGCATTAAGTTAGTATTAAGCTTTCTGAATTCAGACAATTTGCTTATAAATAACGTTAAGAAGAACAGCAACAATAACGTTATCCTTGTGCCACGAAAAC
>NC_051409.1:43940073-43940327 GCF_015228065.2 Penaeus monodon
CAGATTATCAAGGGAAAACATTTCCTCGTAAGGAGAAAGCTGGGAAAATTACCGAGTAAGCTAATCTGGGAGAGGAGCAAAGAAATTAGAGTTGATTATTTCTTGAGTCGCGAGATCATATACTCGCCTTATGTGATAATGCTTTTTAATCGAGGGCAAGGTATTAACTCATTAATAAAAATAAGTTTTAATTTTTTTTTAATCTATTTTCTCTCTCGTTAGTGATATGTTTGCATGAGCGCTACCAATTCCAT
>NC_051409.1:43941020-43941126 GCF_015228065.2 Penaeus monodon
AAACGTTGATTAAATAAACAATAAGATGGTACATATTCTTTATTATGGAACATAATTTGGACACAAAAAACAATAGGGTTACAATGAATATACAAATGTTTCATCA
>NC_051409.1:43941272-43941338 GCF_015228065.2 Penaeus monodon
AGCATCTATGGAAATACTAAGACAATACTTGGTAATGAGGACGAAACTTTATGTATAATATCCGGT
>NC_051409.1:43941664-43941836 GCF_015228065.2 Penaeus monodon
CAAAACGGGTAGGTAAAAAATGGCATACAAAATTAAAATTTTCATATATCATCTTCATATGTTTTTGAATATATAGAATGACTTGTTTTCTTTTACTCAGATCCAAACGCTGCTTAAATAAACAGGAAATATGTTATTTTAGATTGAAATGCAAACCCGTAGTAGGGCTAGA
>NC_051409.1:43942113-43942228 GCF_015228065.2 Penaeus monodon
AGGATGCTTATTTTTCTGTTGGTTCATTTGTAAAACGAAAAACGGTAATAACTGTAGAAAAGAAAGACCAATACTGGGGCAGTCATACTTACAATAAGAACAATCTATCGTCATT
>NC_051409.1:43946432-43946876 GCF_015228065.2 Penaeus monodon
AACACACGAAGTCCGGTGCGGGATATTACAGTATCTTGAATCCTGATTTAGCTTCCGAAACCCTCAAAACACACGCAGCCACGCACAAACGGCTCATTAAGGTTTAAACTTCTTGTAATAATTCATCCATTCACCCCTTAGTGTGTGATAGGTATGTTACCATCATCGTTGCTATCGAATTCTTTAAATCAAACATATCTATTATTAATGCCAGACTTCATTGAGAAAAAGTATGAATTCCTCACTAATGAGAAGCAAATACCCCGAAAGCCTTTGGCTCGTTTATATGCTTTATTTGGGAAAGAAGTTTGTGTATCACGTTTGCAAGCGGACGGACTTCAGGAACGAATATGAATAAATAAACGTAAACATTTGCGTTTATTTTTTACCCTTATAAAATGTGAACATTCTTCCATCATAAGAAAGCACTAAACAACTAAATAA
>NC_051409.1:43965556-43966035 GCF_015228065.2 Penaeus monodon
GAAAGGTTATTTAGTTGTTTAGTGCTTTCTTATGATGGAAGAATGTTCACATTTTATAAGGGTAAAAAATAACGCAAATGTTTACGTTTATTTATTCATATTCGTTCCTGAAGTCCGTCCGCTTGCAAACGTGATACACAAACTTCTTTCCCAAATAAAGCATATAAACGAGCCAAAGGCTTTCGGGGTATTTGCTTCTCATTAGTGAGGAATTCATACTTTTTCTCAATGAAGTCTGGCATTAATCATAGATATGTTTGATTTAAAGAATTCGATAGCAACGATGATGGTAACATACCTATCACACACTAAGGGGTGAATGGATGAATTATTACAAGAAGTTTAAACCTTAATGAGCCTTTGTGCGTGCTGCGTGTGTTTTGAGGGTTTCGGAAGCCAAATCAGGATTCAAGATACTGTAATATCCCGCACCGGACTTCGTGTGTTGGTAGAATATTACTGTGTGTGTGTGCATACAT
>NC_051409.1:43970198-43970331 GCF_015228065.2 Penaeus monodon
AATGACGATAGATTGTTCTTATTGTAAGTATGAATGCCCCAGTATTGGTTTTTCTTTTCTACAGTTATTACCGTTTTTCGTTTTACAAATGAACCAATAGAAAAATAAGCATCCTTCCAATTATTCGATTTAC
>NC_051409.1:43970670-43970817 GCF_015228065.2 Penaeus monodon
TCAATCTAAAATAACATATTTCCTGTTTATTTAAGCAGCGTTTGGATCTGAGGAAAAGAAAACAAGTCATTCTATATATTCAAAAACATATGAAGATGATATATGAAAATTTTAATTTTGCATGCCATTTTTTACCTACCCGTTTTG
>NC_051409.1:43971143-43971209 GCF_015228065.2 Penaeus monodon
ACCGGATATTATACATAAAGTTTCGTCCTCATTACCAAGTATTGTCTTAGTATTTCCATAGATGCT
>NC_051409.1:43971933-43972253 GCF_015228065.2 Penaeus monodon
ATGGAATTGGTAGCGCTCATGCAAAGATATCACTCACGAGAGAGAAAATAGGTTAAAAAAAGATTAAAACATACTTTTATTAATGAGTTAATACCTTGCCCTCGATTAAAAAGCATTATCACATAAGGCGAGTATATGATCTCGCGACTCAAGAAATAATTAACTCTAATTTCTTTGCTCCTCTCCCAGATTAGCTTACTCGGTAATTTTCCCAGCTTTCTCCTTACGAGGAAATGTTTTCCCTTGATAATCTGTTTTCACATTATTTACGAAGAATATGCTGTATTCTTTCTAACGAAGGTTGATCTTAAGGATCAACT
>NC_051409.1:43972914-43973378 GCF_015228065.2 Penaeus monodon
AAACCTCATGCTCCCTTCGTCGACTTGACTTCGTCTTATATTCCTTTCCTCGTTTTCGTGGCACAAGGATAACGTTATTGTTGATGTTCTTCTTAACGTGATTTATAGTAAATTGTCTGAATTCAGAAAGCTTAATACTAACTTAATGCATTTTTACCGAAATTAATATTCTGTTCGGCAGAAATCAGGGCTGTTCCTAAATCGTTACCTGGGCTTAGAGCAAATATATGTAACCATCGCTGATTTCATTGCAGAATCACATGTTCCTGAGGATAATGTCGTGGATATTTCTATATGTAAAGTGAACACACACCTATGAAGACTTTGAGACACCGAGATATTGATATTGAGAAATCGGTGACTATCACAGGACAGGCGCCTTTCTAGATTTACCCGAGGAAATTAAGCATTAAAGTATGGTGAGCAACTTAGCTGATAAAAGAAAAGAAAACAAAATATATACT
>NC_051409.1:43973441-43973530 GCF_015228065.2 Penaeus monodon
TCTATGAAGGGTGTGGAGGAGTCATAAAGGGAGGAAAACACAAAGACAGAAGAACAAAGATATTGGGACACATTTAATGGGATGATACA
>NC_051409.1:43973845-43974549 GCF_015228065.2 Penaeus monodon
GTTTTTTTTCCTTTTTTGAAAATTTTTTTTTGGCAATCAATAATCATTTTTAAAAAAATTTTTGTTGGCAAAAACGGGTTTTCCCCAAATTACGGGGGGCAAAAAAAAACCACCTCATTTTTCAGAATAGTTCCTGGGAAATGTCGTGGTTTTCTTAGGGAAACCCAAAAACAAACACCGAGAATTTTGAGTCGGTTTTAAAAACGGGCCCTTTAGTTTTCCAAAAAATTAAGCTTAAAATTGGCATTTGGCTGAAAAAAAAAGAAAAAAAATTTGGGCGATGGGAGGGGGGGAAACGTTGAGTTGACGAAAATGCGGAATCTAAAAGGGCGGGGAGGCAAAAGGGAGGAAAAAAAAGACGGGAAAAAAAAAACCCAAAAAGGGGAGGGGAAAATTTGTCCCTTTCCCCCCTTTTGCCCCCCTAATTTTTCCCCCCCCTTTTCCTTTCCCCCTTTTCTTTCCCATTCTTCCCCCTTTTCCCTTCCCCCCTTTTTCCCCTTTTTTTCCCCCCTCCTTTTTCGCCCCCCTTTTTTTTTCCCCCCTTTTTTTGGGGTTTTCTCTTCTTTTCCCCTTTCTCCCCCCTTCCCCCCCTTCTTTGGGCCCTTTTTTTGGGGCGGGTGTTTGTGGGGGGGTTGGTTGGTTTTGGTTTTTGGGGGGGTTTTTTTAAAAAGACCCCCCCCCTTTGGGGGTTTTTGGGGGGGGGG
>NC_051409.1:43974631-43974795 GCF_015228065.2 Penaeus monodon
GTTTTTTTTAAAAAAAAAATTTTTTTAATTTAAAAAAAAAAAAATTTTTTTAAAAGCAATATTTTTTCCCCTTTTGAAACCCAAAAATCTCACCAATCTTCTTTCTTTTTTTACTTTGGGGGGGGGGGTTTTTTGGTGGGGGGGGGGGTTTGGTGGGGGGGTTT
>NC_051409.1:43974887-43975597 GCF_015228065.2 Penaeus monodon
TTTTTTTTAAATTAAACCCCAAAATATTTTGACCCCTTTTAAAAAAAACAGGGGCAATCGGGGAAGGGTTTAAAACGGGAACCAAAAACCCAAAAATGGAAGGGGCCGTTTTTTCTGACACGGTTGGTAGAGTCTTTAACATTAAAAAACGAAAAAGAAAACGAAATTTTTTGGGGAAAGGTTTATAAAAAAAGGCATGGAATAGGTCAAAAAAAGTTAACCGATTTTACCGGAAAACAAAAAAAAAGGAATGTTTTGGGCCCCCTTTTGGGACAGGAAAAAAAAAAAAATTTTTTTAAAAAATTTTCCGCAGGTTTTCTTTAAAAAATTAGCCACTTCAAAGCCTTTTTCCCAATGGAAAAAGTTCTCCAGACCGGTTTTTTAATTTACTTACTTTGAAGTTACTTTTTTAATCCGGCACCCCCCCCGCCAAACAAACCCCCATTTAACAACCCTTAAATTCCAAAAAAATTCCCAAAATTTTTTCCCGCCCAAGCCAGGTTTTTTCCTTTGGGGGAAACGCCAAAGTACGGTAACGCCACTTTCCCCTTCGGGGAACAAGGGCCCCCCGGGGAAAAACCCTAGATTTGAAAAAAAGGGGGGAAAGGGGAAAAAGGGGGAGGAGGCGGGGTTTTTTTTTCCCGTTCCCCAAAAAGTCGTTTTTGAAAAAAAAAACCCCAAAAAATTTTTTAAAACCGATTCTTCCTTTT
>NC_051409.1:43975662-43975734 GCF_015228065.2 Penaeus monodon
AGTAGTCCAACCCCCAACACCCCCCCGGCCCCCTGCATCCCCGGGGAAAAACAAAAGAGGAAAGCGTCCCCC
>NC_051409.1:43975829-43975969 GCF_015228065.2 Penaeus monodon
CCCCAACCCCCCTATTTTATTTTTAAAAAAATAAATAATAAAAAATTTAATTTTAAATTTTTATTTTAAATTTTTTAAATTATAAAAATTTAAATATTTTAAAAATAATCGAAAAATTTTAAACAACACACACAAACCCC
>NC_051409.1:43976000-43976400 GCF_015228065.2 Penaeus monodon
CCCCCACCCCCAAACCCAACCCCCAAAAATACTTTAATTGTTTTAATTTTTTTAAAAAAATTTTAAAAAAAAAAAATTTTAAAAATAATTTTTTTTAAATTACAAGTCAGGGTACCCTCATTTTTTTTTTAAAAGGGGCTCTAAAAAAACATAAACGTGTAAACATAAATTCCGAAATTTTGGTTTTTGGGGGTTTGAAAATTAAAAAAACCCCCAAAAATTTTGCCCCCCCCTTTTTTCAAACCACCCCCCCCACCCCCCCCAAACCAACAAATTAATTTAAAAAAAATTTAATTTTTTTTTTAAAAATTTAAAAATTTTTTTTTTTTTAAATTTTTAAATTTATTTTTTAATTTAATTTTTTTTAAATTTTTTAATTTAAGTTGTTTGAATTTTTTTT
>NC_051409.1:43976516-43977047 GCF_015228065.2 Penaeus monodon
GGGGGTTGGGGGGTGGGTTTTTTGGTTGTTTTGGGGGTTTTCCCCCGGCTGCAGGGGGGTTTTTTTTTTTGGGGGGGGGTTGGGTTTTGGGGGATGTGTTTGTTGGGTTTGTTTGTGGGGTCTGGGGGGGTGTTTTGTGTTTTTTTTTGGTTCCGGGGTGTTTGTCGTTTGGGGTGCCTTTTAATTTTAATTTTTTTTTAAAATTTTAAATAAAATTATTTTTTTTTTTTTAAATTTAAAGGGATTTTTAAATTTATAAATTAAATAAAATTTTTTAAAATTTAAAATTTTTTGGCCTTTGCCTTGAATCTTTTTTTTTAAAAGGCACAAAAATTAAAAAAAATAAAAAAACCCCCAAACCTTTTGGAAAAAAAGGGAATGCAAAATTTTAAAACCCGGAAAAATTTGCTCCCAAAATTAAACCCAACCCCCCCCCAAAACCCCAAAAAAACCCCCCTTAATTTTTTAAAAAAATTTTTTTTTAAAATTTTTTTAAAATATTTTTTTAAATTTTTTTTTTAAAAAAAAAAA
>NC_051409.1:43977936-43978224 GCF_015228065.2 Penaeus monodon
GGGGGTTGTTTTTTTTTTTCCCTTGGGAAAATTAAAACCCCCAAGAAAATCCCTTTTTTAAAAGTTTTTATTTTCCCAAAAAATTTTAAAATTTTTTACTTTTTTTTAAAAAAGGGCAAAAAAAATTTTTTTAAATTTAAAAAACCCATTTTTTTTCGTAACCCAAAAGTTTTCCTTTTTTTGTTTATTATTTTCAAATTTTTTTAAAAATTTTTTCCCAAAACCCAAAAGACAAAAAAAAAAAAGGGGGTAAAGGCGCACAGCTACTAGGTATAGGCGGCGCGCGCA
>NC_051409.1:43978273-43978456 GCF_015228065.2 Penaeus monodon
AAAAAAACCCCCCCCCCCCTCTTTCCCGGTTTTTTTTCCAGACACAGCCCCACACTGCCCCCCTTTTTAGTAACAAGAGCTCTTTAGCGGGAAAAGGGAAAAATTTTTCAAAAAATTTTAATTTTTTTCCCATCTTCAAAGGGGAACCATTCTGTTCGATATCTCTTTTTATCTCTATCGGCC
>NC_051409.1:43978478-43980171 GCF_015228065.2 Penaeus monodon
GATGACCCAGAGAAAATTTTATGTTTTGGGGTTTGGTCCCTTTTGGGGGGGGCCCCCTTTTATCAAAAAGGGGGGGGAAAAGGAAGAGAAAAAAATCCCCTAGGAACCACAAGGGGAGGAAAGCTTTGGGTAAGTGATATGAGAGGTACTTAGGTTTTGTACGTTGCTAAGGGCAATTTTTATAGGGAAGAAAAAAAAATGAATATTTTTTTATTTTAAAAAAAATTACAGTGATAAAAGTATTGTTGGAAAGTTTTGGAAGCATTAGCAACAAATTTGAAAGAGTTCATAGAAATTTTTTGACTTTTTGGTAAATTTTGTTTGAAAACAAAAGAATCATAAAAGTGAATAATTTTTTTTATTTTTAAGTTTTGAAATTTATTATGAACAGGTGGCCCTTTTTTCTTTCAGAGCAAAAAGCATGACTTCAGTTTTTATTTTAAACTTCAAAGTTTATACATTACTCGTTTATAATTTCTATTGCCCTTGCCTGAATTTTTCAAGCCCCAGTAATTATAAACGTCAATTTTGGCTGTTTCTGTGATGCTAAAAAAAAATACTTATTTTGATTCAATTTTTTAATATTTTTGAATATTTGGGTTTTTTTTCGATTTCTTTTTAATTTTTGCTGTTTTATAAACATTTAGGATGCAAGGGTTTTTTACATGACGGATAAGGACATAAACGCCCAAATACATGTCTGGGTTAAAAAGGGTTGAAGTGTATCGGTTTCTACCAAAAAGAGAGGGGAGGAAAAGGGTTGGGGCTGAAACTTTTACACAATGAATTTTTGGCCCTTCTGTATAATGTCAACTAAGTGCAAGAACACGCAAAATATAAATATACAATAAAGAAAAAAACATACGAACCACACGAACTCTCCTGGAAAGTTATCGAGTTTGTAGTCTAAATCAAAAGAAAAAAAGAAAATTGGGAAACGGAACGCAGAATAAAAAAATCGTGATTAGGTTTTTGGGATTCGAAAATAGTGAAAGATTTGGATTCAGATAAACAAGAAAAGGGCACCAATTTTAAAAAAATCGAATTTTTGGGTTTCCTCCACGTTCGGAAACAGGAAATGATGATTATGGAGTTGTGAAGAACCGTTACTTGAATTTACGAGTTTAGAAAATCATGATATTAACCCCACAATGAAATCTGCTTTACTTAAAAAATTAAACCCGTAAGCAAAGTTCTTCCAAACGGAAAGATCATAGACTTTTTCCCTTCCTAAAGTGCATAAAATGAAAAAACCCTTAAAAATTTCGCAGATTTTACATGTCGATTCAGACAAATGGTTTACTCGATTGTCTTCAGCTTTAAGGATTTTGGAAAAGAAAGGCTTCTTTGTAGAGTTAAAAAATATAAATTTGCATTGATGTGTCTATTTTTTATTTTAAAAAGCGCTTATTTTTTTAAATTAAGTTTTGTTGTAAATAAAATCATTCATTTTAATAGCGTATTCTGTTCATTTGTCGAAAAAAAAAGTTTGTGTTATTTGTTTAAAATGGTTAATTTTCTTGTCATTTAAAAATCTCATTTTCACTATTACGTTTTTTTTCAGTGCATCGTCAACCTATAGAAAATTCCCCTTTAAAGCGACCGATAAACTTTTCTTTCTTCTGGAATGTTGCTAAACCAGAAATTTCGCCACAACTATTAAAAACATAATTTTACCCCTAAATTATTTCAC
>NC_051409.1:43983453-43983779 GCF_015228065.2 Penaeus monodon
AAGGGAAAAAAGGGAAAAAAAGGGGGGGAAAAAAAGAAGGAGGGGGCCCCCCCCCCCCCCGGGGCCCCCGGTGGGGGGGCCTGGAACTTTGTGGCCCGGGTACCCTCTGGGCCCCCTGGGGGAAGAAAAAGGGGTGGTAAAAAGGTTAAAAAAGGGAAAATGTAAATTTTTTTTTTTTTTCCCTCTCCCATTTGGGGTTTCCCCTCGTTGCGGATCCGGGGTTTTTGGTGCTTTGCGTTATTTTCAACCTTTTGGGCCCCCCTTTTTTAACAGGGGTTGCTTTAAAAATTTTTCAAAATTTGGGTTTAAAAATTTTTTTTAAAGGG
>NC_051409.1:43983942-43984058 GCF_015228065.2 Penaeus monodon
CAAAAAAAAAAGTTTTTTTTTTTAGGGGGGGCGGGGTAGGGGGGCCCCCCCCCCGGGGGGGGGGGGCCCCAAATTTTTTAAAAAAAGGGGGCCCCCCCGGGGAAAACCCCCAAAAA
>NC_051409.1:43984092-43984371 GCF_015228065.2 Penaeus monodon
ATTTGGGGGTCCGATATTTTTTTTTTCCCCCCCTTTTCAAAAATTACCCCCCAAAAAACCCCCCTGTTTTTGGCCCCCCCTTTTTTTTTTGGTCATATATGGTCGGGCTAAATAGTTATGGTTATCTTATCTGAAGAGATGGCACACTGTAAGGCATTTCGTTTCTATAATTTCTGGATTAGCCTTAATTAAAGAATAAGGAAGTATCTCGATATAGAACTCGTGGATGAAATCCATATATAATATAATCTGTACCCATCTTCCCTTACTTATTTTGCA
>NC_051409.1:43993728-43994080 GCF_015228065.2 Penaeus monodon
TAAATAAAGTACCTAAAACTTTTAACATACTTTGTCTCAGAAATCTGTTGAATGGTTACAGAACGAGATTTAGGGGTAAATGTAATTTTCAGACAACGCTCAGTTCTTTTTTGTATATAAAAGAGTTATATATAATACTTTAATTGTGTGCAAGCAAGGTATATTGATATAATTTTCGAAATATCTGCATTGTAACAAAAGGAAATTTGAGAAATTTCAGGTCATATAATGACAGATACGTTTGTAATATATTCTTAAAACCTCGCTGAATATTCATGCAAAGTAGGCGACGCCTCCTTTAGCTTGTTTACTTTCCACCATCCTACTGCCACAAAACCACCAACAAAACCAT
>NC_051409.1:43998239-43998307 GCF_015228065.2 Penaeus monodon
CATCATTACCTCTGAGCAAGAAGAGGTGGCTGTATTATCAACAACCCGTGGGTGAGCACGCTGTGTCT
>NC_051409.1:44000290-44000744 GCF_015228065.2 Penaeus monodon
GTTGTTTAGTGCTTTTTTATGATGGGAAAAATGTTCACATTTTATAAGGGTAAAAAATAAACGCAAATGTTTACGTTTTTTTATTCATATTTGTTCCTGAAGTCCGTCGCTTGCAAACGTGATACACAAACTTCTTTCCCAAATAAAGCATATAAACGAGCCAAAGGCTTTCGGGGTATTTGCTTCTCATTAGTGAGGAATTCATACTTTTTCTCAATGAAGTCTGGCATTAATCATAGATATGTTTGATTTAAAAGGGAAATTTGATAGCAACGATGATGGTAACATACCTATCACACACTAAGGGGTGAATGGATGAATTATTACAAGAAGTTTAAACCTTAATGAGCCGTTCGTGTTTTGAGGGTTTCGGAAGCCAAATCAGGATTCAAGATACTGTAATATCCCGCACCGGACTTCGTGTGTTGGTAGAATATTACTGTGTGTGTGTGCA
>NC_051409.1:44004919-44005062 GCF_015228065.2 Penaeus monodon
AATGACGATAGATTGTTCTTATTGTAAGTATGAATGCCCCAGTATTGGTTTTTCTTTTCTACAGTTATTACCGTTTTTCGTTTTACAAATGAACCAATAGAAAAATAAGCATCCTTCCAATTATTCGATTTACTGAATCCCCC
>NC_051409.1:44005398-44005544 GCF_015228065.2 Penaeus monodon
TCAATCTAAAATAACATATTTCCTGTTTATTTAAGCAGCGTTTGGATCTGAGGAAAAGAAAACAAGTCATTCTATATATTCAAAACATATGAAGATGATATATGAAAATTTTAATTTTGCATGCCATTTTTTACCTACCCGTTTTG
>NC_051409.1:44005870-44005936 GCF_015228065.2 Penaeus monodon
ACCGGATATTATACATAAAGTTTCGTCCTCATTACCAAGTATTGTCTTAGTATTTCCATAGATGCT
>NC_051409.1:44006699-44007065 GCF_015228065.2 Penaeus monodon
ATGGAATTGGTAGCGCTCATGCAAAGATATCACTCACGAGAGAGAAAATAGGTTAAAAAAAGATTAAAACATACTTTTATTAATGAGTTAATACCTTGCCCTCGATTAAAAAGCATTATCACATAAGGCGAGTATATGATCTCGCGACTCAAGAAATAATTAACTCTAATTTCTTTGCTCCTCTCCCAGATTAGCTTACTCGGTAATTTTCCCAGCTTTCTCCTTACGAGGAAATGTTTTCCCTTGATAATCTGTTTTCACATTATTTACGAAGAATATGCTGTATTCTTTCTAACGAAGGTTGATCTTAAGGATCAACTTAATCCAGTCTACGCTTTATCCCCTCCCGTCCGTCTGTTTCTTTCT
>NC_051409.1:44007608-44008090 GCF_015228065.2 Penaeus monodon
ACACCTTTCTCTCCAAACCTCATGCTCCCTTCGTCGACTTGACTTCGTCTTATATTCCTTTCCTCGTTTTCGTGGCACAAGGATAACGTTATTGTTGATGTTCTTCTTAACGTGATTTATAAGTAAATTGTCTGAATTCAGAAAGCTTAATACTAACTTAATGCATTTTTACCGAAATTAATATTCTGTTCGGCAGAAATCAGGGCTGTTCCTAAATCGTTACCTGGGCTTAGAGCAAATATATGTAACCATCGCTGTATTTCATTGCAGAATCACATGTTCCTGAGGATAATGTCGTGGATATTTCTATATGTAAAGTGAACACACACCTATGAAGACTTTGAGACACCGAGATATTGATATTGAGAAATCGGTGACTATCACAGGACAGGCGCCTTTCTAGATTTACCCGAGGAAATTAAGCATTAAAGTATGGTGAGCAACTTAGCTGATAAAAGAAAAGAAAACAAAATATATATACT
>NC_051409.1:44008153-44008251 GCF_015228065.2 Penaeus monodon
TCTATGAAGGGTGTGGAGGAGTCATAAAGGGAGGAAAACACAAAGACAGAAGAACAAAGATATTGGGACACATTTAATGGGATGATACACTTCTCCGT
>NC_051409.1:44009085-44009706 GCF_015228065.2 Penaeus monodon
GAGGGACATATAAGTTCACAAGGGACACCAATTATAATCTACATGGAAATGGTAAGTGTCTCTGCTTTTTCTGTACTACGCGTCCTAGAGTCCAGAGAATGCTAGGGTAAACACTAAAATAAGCGAAACATAAGATAACTGTCAATTTTCTATAGTGTTTATTGGTTCGTATACTAAAAGGCGACTAGGAAGTGGAGGTCACTAAAAAAGTTAACACGACTTTGACCAGTGCACTTAACAGAAAACAGACAGAAATTGCTCTCTTGTGTACCGCTCTTTGGCGTTACAGCAAACAACGGAAAATAAGTATGAACAGAAGTATGGCTTGTCCATAATGCATTGTTTCGCGTTTAAATGAAATTACTTCACACTGTCAAAGCCTATTTTATAGTAAGCCAATGTGTCTTAAAAGTATTGCTTGCTACAGTATCTTATCGGTGTTTTTATATATGTATTCTTATCTATTTGTAAGAACTTATCTTCTCATTATCGGGAATATCTTTTCGCCTGAAGTAGCAGAGATAACAAGGCTCACATTGCCTTCTAGGTTTAATCAGACTGAAAACCGAGCCCCAAAATGGCGAAAAACCCGGATGGGATGATTTGGTGACAGGGAAGGAA
>NC_051409.1:44009734-44009812 GCF_015228065.2 Penaeus monodon
TTGTCTTGTGTGCGATTTTTTTCTGTTGCCATGTAAATGTTTGATAACTGTCACACTTTTTTCGTAAAAAACAAAATC
>NC_051409.1:44010332-44012058 GCF_015228065.2 Penaeus monodon
TTTATATAGTCTTTAATTCCAGTAGTTTCTTAAGTTCCAAAAAAACCCAGATACAAATTTTCCATTAATCATGTTTCTAAACTTGTTGGTTTTGGTAATGGAAATTCTTTTTTTGAAAAATTTTTTTTTAAAATTGAGTGAGTGAGGGAGATGAACAAGAGAATCAGTGGCACTTCCGGAATCAGCATTTTGGCACCAAAAGAAACATAAATTTTCTTTTTCTTTATCTCAGATGCACCTCAAACTAACACATAATCCCACTCTTTTTGGGTGTTCCACACATTGTAACGCTATACTGGTTTTTGCTTTTTAATAATAATTTTTTTAAATAATGTGTTTGCTACAAGTAATTTTTCATTTTCTTTATAACAAAAAAGAACATTATTATTTATTCATTCGGGGATACAATGATTTTCCTGTCTGAGGGGTGCCTTTTGGGCCCCACCAGTGAGATGAAATATATAATCGGAAATTTCCCTTTTAAAGGGAAAAAGGGTTAAAGGAAGAGATAAATTAAAAGAATGATTGGAAATGAAGAGAAAAGGGATCAAAAATTAAGGAAGAAAATTTGGGATAGGAGGAGTATACAAACCTAAAACATGGACCCCTTTGTATGGGAATAAGAGCATCAGGGGAAAAAAAGGGAAAAATAGAAGACAGTAAGAGCATGGTGACAGACCTTTTGTGGCTGAGTTTGTGATACCATACCACATCAACACCCCAAAAGGAAGACGGTCAGCATACAAAAGACATTTTTCCAAAGATTTAAAAATAGTGGAGCATAAAAGGGGAAATACAAAAAAAACTCACACATGTGAGTTGTTGTAAAACATATGCATAAAAATCTTATTAATAATCACGAGAGTTTAAATAAAAGGAGAAACCATATAAGGTGGGGGTTGCAACAAGACTTTTAAATAAGTGATAAGCTTTTAAACATCGGAGAAGGGAAAGGGAGTAAAAGTGCTTCAGAAAATTTCAGGCACCAGGTGGCAATAAAGAAGGGTCTGGAAAATCCGTCTGGAAATGCTTCATTGTAAAGTGTGTTAAAAATTTTCCCTTTAAAAACCAGATTTTGGCCACATGAGGGTTCAAAAAAGAAACCCTTTTTAAGTGTGAGGGTGGCTACCCCTTTTGCTAGGAAATCTGTTTAAAAAAACCCATATAAAGACACTACAAAGGAAAAACCCTTATAGATGTGTCATGCGTAAAGATTCTCCAGAAATTATTTGAGACACACATTAAAGAACTTTAAAAGGGAGAGGCCTTTTAAATGTGATAATGTAATAAAAGTTCTACAAAACCCCCATCATAGGGTCACATGTTTTTTATACAGAAGAGGATCCCTTTAAGTTGAGATTTGCAAAAAAAGTTTCTTCAAAAAAGAGCCTTAAGCACATATGAAAAGACTGCGGAGTTAAGCTTTATCTGTGAGGGATGCAGCATGGCCCTTTATAAAAACAGGCCTAGAGTCAATAGAGAGTACATACAGGGGGAGAAGCCCCATACCGTAAATAGCAAAATCATTTTTAAAATCTTTTTACTTTAAAAAAACACAGTAGACTGCATACTAAAGAAAAAGAGTATGTGAAAATCGTTAAGGTTTGATTAGTAATTTTAAAATTTTTTTCTGTTATGATATGAAGCTGATTTCCCCAAACCCAATAATTCCGAATAGGACCTTTTTTAATTGATCTTTTATTTTCAAATTTTTTGTTATTACAGT
>NC_051409.1:44013394-44013884 GCF_015228065.2 Penaeus monodon
TTCCAACTGGTACATATGCACATATAAACCCATATACAAGAAATATAGTCATTTACATATGTATGACATGCTCTTTGATTATGATGATGATCTAAAGTAGTTCCAATCTTGTTAGTATTTATAATTTTTTTTTGTAAATATATATTTAACATTAGCTGAAATATTTTCCCAACTATTACTTAACCTATAAGTGAGTGGAGACATTTTTATTTGATATACATATGGTATGTTGTACATATATGAGGAAAAATGAGGCAAAAGTACATAAAGGTATCAGAGCACTTGCATAAGAATAAATTAAATTATCAATGATGCCTGAGATGAATGGTAGTGAGTGATGGGAGATGAACAAGAGGAGCAGTGGCATTTCACTGGCACTCAGCAACTAAGAGCAAAGAGTATCCAGTTTCATTTTCTTTCTTATCTGTTACATGCATGCACTAAAACGTACACATACTAAAACACTAAGATATACTTTCCACTCCAGGTG
>NC_051409.1:44014287-44015602 GCF_015228065.2 Penaeus monodon
GGTTTTAAACCTATACGTTTCCCCTAGAAAATGGTGTGGCACACCCCCCACATTTAAAAAGGCTTCTCCTTTTAAACCCTCATGGTGCCAATGTCTATTTTAAAAGGAAATTTTTTTACTACACATTCACAGTGAAGCTTTTCCAGATTTCGGGTACTTTTGAGACATCTTTTTTGCCATCCTTAGGGCCGGTAATTATCTGATGAGCATTTGTATCACTTTCCCATCCCGAGTATCAACAGTTATCACTTGTTGTAAAAGTCTTGAAAGCCTCAACTTAGGGTTTTCCCTTTTGTTGTATATCCTGTGTTTAGTAAAAAAGTTTTTTTTTGATGCATATTTTTAAAAACATATCTAAAATGTGTGAGTTTTTTTTGTACCATTTTATTATGCCCAAATATCTTAAAACCTTTGAAACAGTTTTTTCGAGCGCTCTTCTCCCCCTTGTGGCTGTTGAGGGGTGTATGGTATCACAATATCAGCCAAAAATGGTTTTGTCCCCCAAGCATCTTACTGTTTCTATTTTCCATTTTTTTCCCTCTAAAGTTCTTATTCCCATAAGGAAGGATACTCATTTTTTAGGTTTGTATCACTCACTCATAGCCCAAACTTTTCCTTAAATTCTAGATCCTTCTCTTCTTTCATTTCCAGAATTTTTCCCAAATTTGATTTTTCCTTAACCTTTCCTTTGATGGGAATTTCCTTGTTTATTTTCTTTAAATGGGTGGACCCAAAAGGCTCCACTCGACAGGAAACTTGTATCCTGAATGAATGAAAATAATTGGTAACTTTCTGTTAAATAAAAAATAATGGTAATATTTTTGTGCAAACATCATTTTTAAGAAAATTGTTATTAAAAAAGAAAAAAAACCGTAGGTGTTACAATGTGGGGATACACCAATAAGTGGAAACATATTTTTGGTTTTTTAGATTTTAGTGTTGAGTGTGCTGTTTGAGAAAAAAATTGAAATTCGGTCTTTAGGTGTAACTGCTAGTCCGTGAAGTCCATGCTTCTCATGTTTATCTCCCCCATCACAGCAAAAAAAATAATAAACACCAACTTATTTGTTTGCAGGTCTCTTGACACCTTTTTACATTTTGCCCGATTTTTCTCAAACATTAAAAAATTTGGAAAAACCCTTTTTAAAACAGTTAAAAATTATTTACAAAAATGAATTTTTCTACTTTCCAAACCAGCAATTTTAAAACACTCTTTTGGGAAAAATTTTCTAGTTTTGTGGAATCTTAAGAATCGATGGAATTAAAGCTTATTAAAATTTTTGATGCTTTCAAAAGTGTATTCATTACATATAAA
>NC_051409.1:44015723-44015796 GCF_015228065.2 Penaeus monodon
GTGGGTTGGTGGTGCAGCATATGGAAATATATTAATTAATGTAGATGTAAAGGTCATGTTGCATGGTGTGTTA
>NC_051409.1:44015873-44016424 GCF_015228065.2 Penaeus monodon
CATGCTTTGTATGTGTAATGTGATTATATTATTATTCATATAATAAGTAAAATACATAACATAATATAAAAACAGAAAAATAGATTAGATATGGTATGTATAAATATACAACAAACATAAAAAATACATAAACCATAACAGGCCATTTTAAACAAAATTAATCGTGTGTTGTAATTATATTTTATGTATATTTTAATATATACATATAATACATATATAGTATATTAAGTAATATATAATATTATGTATAGTTTAAGTATATAAATTTTAATATAAAACATATATAAAATTTAAATATAAATTTAGTTTACTATTGTAAATAAGTTATAATATTATTGAAATATATATATCCCTAATAACCATAAAAATAAAAAAATTTATTAAATTCTAATAAAAATACATACACCCACACATAAACTAAAAACTACCAAACATAATATATATGTTATATTATACTATAAAAAATATATATAAAATTGCATTCAATTCATATAAAATTTCATCAAAATACAAAAAATATGGGCCCCTATTCTTTTTAAAAAAGTCATGTG
>NC_051409.1:44016465-44016596 GCF_015228065.2 Penaeus monodon
CTTTTTAACATAATTATTTACCCATTTTATATCAACATAGGCTTATATTAATTTATTTAAAAATGAAAAATTAAGTCTTTCTTTGCAGCTAGAATAAGAATTTCCCAAAATTAGGATATATTACTAATAAA
>NC_051409.1:44017338-44018452 GCF_015228065.2 Penaeus monodon
AGGGCCAAAATTTTGTCTAAATTAGGGTTTTCAAAAATTCATAATTTTTTAAAAAAATTTGGTTAAACCCCAAAAGATGTCACAAATTTTTCTGTTTGATCCACGTGATTCAGGAAAAACTTGAAAATTTAAAATTGAGAATTGTAATCCAACAAAAATTTCGATGTAAAATCACCAATTGCCCGGCTAGGCATCGGCTTAATTTCTGTCATTTGATTTTAATCAGTGGAATGTAAATTCTTCGGAGTGTTTGAAAAGCATACAATTTCACATATTTTAAAAACACTTTTGTGATCAGGTGTTAAAAAATATACTCCAAAAAAAACGGGTTTTTTCAAATTGAAAGCCCTTTTTAATTTTAATTTTTTTTACTGAAAAATAAAATTGAAAAAATTTTTATTACGCATTTTTTTTATCAGCTGTAAACATGAAGTTACAGAAGTCCCAAACATCTAAATTCACCCCCCCAAAAAAAAGGGAAAATATTTCAACAAGGGACAAATCCTTTTTCATCCAATTTAAAATTTTTACTTGCACCCTGAAAAAAGCTTGGGGAAATATTTTTGCTTCCCGTTTTAAGTGGTCAGTCCTTTGGGCCATGTTTTGGCAACGTATCTGCAAGTGTGCTTTATGGGTTTCCTTTATTATAAAAAATTCAGCAGCCCATATTTAAAAATTATTATTTTTCATTCCTTTAATTTCCCTTTCTCAACTTTATCCAATATTAATATTTAAAACCCCTGCCTTGGGTTTTTTTAACAAAGTAACTTTTAGAGTGTGTTACTCATCTGGGAAAACCCCCTGGGTGAAAAGTTATATTTGTGTTTAATGGGGAAATTTTAGTTTGCAGTAACAGATAAAAAAAAAAAGAAAAATGGTGCTCTTTTCCCCCAGTTGCTGAGGCTAATGAAAGCCATGCTCCTCTTGGGCATCTCCCCTCCCCCTCACTACCTCTTCAGGCATCATTCATAAACTCAACTTTTCTTTGCAAGTGCTCTGAAGCCTTTATGTTTTTTGCTTGGGAATTTCCTCAAATATGAATCAAACAAAAGTCTCCAACCCCAAAGGTTAAATATATAGGGAAAAATTTTAGCTAAAATTAAATTTAATTTTC
>NC_051409.1:44018472-44018829 GCF_015228065.2 Penaeus monodon
CTTTTTTTCATACTAAAAATTGGAATACTTTACATATATCATAACAAAAAGCAAAATTTATAATAGTAATGAATAATTTTTTTTTATAGGGTTTTATATATGCATTGTACCAGTTGGAAACTTTATATATAAATACATATATATATTTATTTTAATGAAATTATGAATCTTGAGATATATATCCATTTGTATGTATAAAAAATTATCCTATGTTTAAATTAAAATAATTTTTTTATAAAATTTAAATTTTAATATAAAAAAAATAATATTATATTATATATATAATATATAAATTATATATACTTCAAAAGCACCTATATAATGAAAAACTTAAATACACAACCCTCTTTTATTATT
>NC_051409.1:44018919-44019821 GCF_015228065.2 Penaeus monodon
TTGGGGGGGTATATATATGTGTTGTTGTGTGTTTTTTTTTACCCCATTTTCCCTCGGAACCGGGAAAGTGCAAAAATAATATAAAATAGATTTAAAAATTTTATAATATATTAATATATATTATTATAAATAATATTATTTTATTAAAAAAAATAAATTTCATATGATAATTATATAATTATATTATATATATTTTAATAATATATAAAATAAGATATTGTATATATTATGCTAAAAATATAACAATACTTTACCACATAATAAAATTTATATATATATATAAATATAAATTTTTATTTATATAATAAAATTAGCTTCTTATAAGCGGAAAAAAAATCTAATAAAATATTTCTAAACCTTAACGATTTTCACATACTCTTTTCCTTTTTGTATGCGCACTGGTTTTTTAAAAGTATAAGAGCTCTAAAAATTATTTCATACTTAAGGGATAGGGGTTCTCCCCTGTATTATTCATTGACAACCTAGTGACTGTTTTCAAAAAGAAGCCCGTGCATACCTCCAGATAAGGCTTAACCCTGCATGCTTTTCATATGAAAATTTAAGGGCCTGTTTTGGGGGAAATTTTTATTGAAATCCACACTTAAAGGGCCCCCTTTTTCGAGCATTACATGTGTTTCAAAGACGGAAATTTTTAAAAGAAGTTTTTTACATATATCCACTTAAAAGGCCTCCCCTTTACGTATTTTTTTAAAGTGAATCTAAAAGATGAAATTTCCTGGAAAATTTTTTACTGCGTATCACACTAAAAGGTTTTTTTTGATGTGTTTTCAATGGTTCCTAATCGATTCTAGAAAATGGTGTAGCACAAACCTCACACAAAAAGGCTTCCCTTTGTATGAACCCCTCATGTGTCCAATGTCTAGTTTAAAAAAACGCCTTTT
>NC_051409.1:44020198-44021186 GCF_015228065.2 Penaeus monodon
TAAAAGGGAATTTTTTACTACACACTTCACAAGTGAAGAAATTCAGATTTCGGGTATTTTTCCAGACACCCTTTTTTATTCCCACCCTTGGGGGGCCTGGAAATTATCTGATGACACTGTATCACATTCCATTCTCCGAGTACAAATTCTATGATGTAAAGTCTTGTTGAAAGCCTCCACTTATAGGGTTTTTCCCTTTGTTTTTATATCTCCATGTGTTTTATGAAATAAGATTTTGTGCATATTTTTTACAACATTCCCCACAGTGTGAGTTTTCTTTGTACCACTCTATTATGCCCACTATTTAAACTCTTTGGGAAACAGTCTTTTCGATGCTGTTTGTCTTCCTTGGGCCGATGTGGTTGGTATCCAATACTCAGACAAAATGGGCTGCACCAAGGCTCATTACGTCTTATTTTCCATTTCTCCTTCTGTGCTCTTTCTTCCCCTCGGAAGGATACTCCTGTTTTAGGTTTGTTCACTCACTTTATACAAATTTCTTCCTAATTTTTAATCCTTCCTTTCTTTTTATTTCCAGATATTCTCCCAATTTTTCTTCCTTTAAACCTTTTTCCTTTTTAAAAATTTCTCATCATAGGGGGGCCAAAGGATCCCTCAGACGGAAAAATCATTGTCCCCGTTTAATATAATAATAAGGGAACTCTTCTGTTATAAATAATAATGGTAATAATTATTGTAGATAACTCATATAAGAAATTATTATTTAAAAATCAAAAATCCCGTATAGGTGTTTTCAATGGTGGATACACCCCCAGAGTGGAAAGCTTTTAGGCTTGAGTGTTAGTTTGAGGTGGCTGCTAGAGAAAAAGAAATGAAATTTTGTTCCCTTTTGGCCAAATGTGAGGCCAGGAAGTGCCACGTTTCTCAGTTCATCCCCCCCTCATATGAAACAAAAAAATAACCAAAAACTTTTTTTGTTTTCGGGTACTTTTTGCCCCCTTTAACAAAATTCGATTTCTTAATGGAA
>NC_051409.1:44025041-44025105 GCF_015228065.2 Penaeus monodon
ACGGTGGTGTGGGGCATCAATTTCGAAAAATTAAAAAATTTTGTATGGGTGAAGGTCAGTGTTG
>NC_051409.1:44025295-44025472 GCF_015228065.2 Penaeus monodon
AAAAATACAGTGTAAAATTAGTAATAGATATATTTTTATAGTTAAGCATTATACTTAATCATAAATTAATTTACACACATATAATCAACATAGGCTTTTAGTATAGTATTGTGGAAAATTTTGTCATTTTTTGGTGTAGAATAATTTAACTTTCCCAAAAAAAGGTAATTACAAAAA
>NC_051409.1:44026191-44026904 GCF_015228065.2 Penaeus monodon
GTTTTTAAAGGGGCACAAATTTGTTTTAAAAATTATGGTTTTCAAAAAATTAAAATTTTTTTAAATTTAAATTTTATTGTTAGAACTAAAGATGTCACAAATTTTCCGTTTGATCACTGATTCAGGAAAACTTTTCAAATTAATATTAGAGAATTGTAATGCCAAAAACAATTTTGTGGGGAAAGTCACCAATTGTTGACTATGGCATCGGGTTTATATTTTTGCATTTATTTTAAAAGGTGGAAGTAAAATTCTTTAGAGTGTTTAAAATGTACATATTCAAATTTTCAAAAAAACCTTTTTGTGATAAGGGGGGTGAAAAAAACTACCCAAAAAAATTTGGGTTTTTCAAAATTTAAGCTCACTTTTATGATTTTTTTTTTTTCCCGAGAAAAAAAATGTAAATAATTTATTTTCTGCATTATTTTTTCAGCTGTAACATAAGTTTAAGAAATGTCCCACATCATCTCACGTTACCTCCCCCTCAAAAAAAAAAAAATTTTAACACGGTGGCACACCAAATCTATGTTTTCATTCAATTTTTAAATTTTTTTTTGCTCTGCACCCGGGAAAAAATTGGGGAAAACCTTGTTGCCCCTTTTAATGGTCGTCCCTTTTGGGGGTAGTGTTAGGGAAATGTACTTTCAAATGTTTTATTTTATGGGACCTTTATAAAAAATTTAAGCCCATATTGAAAAAATTTCATAAACAAC
>NC_051409.1:44027011-44027431 GCF_015228065.2 Penaeus monodon
CCCCTTTAATTTCCCCGCTAAACTTTTTCCAACATAAAACTACAAAATGCCTCTACTTTTTTTAATAATGCAACATCGTATGTGGTTAACCGAAACCCACTGGAGGGGAAAGTATTTTTAGTGTTTTAGTATGGTCTTTTTGGGATGCTGAAAGATAAGAAAGAAAAAAAAAGGGATACTCTTTGCTTAGTTGCGGGTGCCGTGAAATGCCAGCCCCTGTTCTTTCCCCCATCACTCATACCATTCTTTGGGCATCATGATTTTTTAAAATTTATTTTTATGAAAGGCTCTGAACCCTTTTGTATTTTTTTTGGGTTTTCCCAAAAAATTGTACATCTGCCAATGTACATCAAATCAAAATGTCTCCAACCCTTATGGTTATATATAGGGAAAATATTTCAGTAAAGTTAAATTTTATTT
>NC_051409.1:44027448-44027586 GCF_015228065.2 Penaeus monodon
GGAAACTTAACTTAAAAATACTAAAAGTTTGGGGAAACCCAAAACCATCACACATAAAAAAAGCATATCTACATATGTAAATGAATTTTTTTTTTTGATTGGGTTTATAGGATAGTCCATTTTGGAAAGTAAGGGTTT
>NC_051409.1:44028781-44028849 GCF_015228065.2 Penaeus monodon
ATATATTAAAATATGGTATATATATATAAAAATTTTTAAACAAAACCAAATATTGATAATTAATGTTT
>NC_051409.1:44028881-44030138 GCF_015228065.2 Penaeus monodon
TCATATTACAAAAAGGCCATTAAAATGAGAATTTTGGGGTTTAATTCTAGTTCTTATCCTAAAAAAAAAAAAAATGTCTAAAATATCTAATCAAAACCCTTTAATGATTTTCACATACTTTTTCTTAGTATGCGTTACTTTTCTTTTTAGCGAAAAAGAGCTCTAAATGACTTATTGCAACTTACAGGTAAGGGTTCCCCCTGATGTACTCCTATGTGACTCTAGTGCCGTTTTTTAAAGAAGCCAGGAACCTCACAAAAAAAATGGAAATTTTCCTGATGTTTTTTAAGTGTTTAAGGCTCATTTTGGAGAAACTTTTATTGCAAATCTACACTTAAAAGGGGGCCCTTCTGTTGAAAACATGGATCCCTTGTGGGAAATTTTGATAGAAGCTTTTTTTACATAATACATTTAAAAAACTTTTTCCCTTTTGATGTCTCTTTTTGTGTGTCCAAGAGAATTTCCTGGGGAATCCTTATGCAGTTCACATCTTAAGGTTTCCTTTTTAGTGTCTTTATATGGTTTTCCCATATCAGATTTTCCCACAAATGGGTAGCACACACCCCCTTAAAAAGGGTTTCCTTTGATGAACCCTCATGTGTGCCAATAGCTGGTTTTAAAAGGGAATTTCTTACTAAAAACTTTACAAGTGAAACATTTCCAGATTTTGGGGTCTTTTTTCCCAAAATCCCCTTTTTTATTTCCTCCTTTGGGGCCCGTAATATTGATGGACTTTATCAATTCCATTCTCCGATTATAAACTTTCATATTTAAAAGCTTGTTTCAAACCTAACTTATTGGTTTTCCTTTGATGTATATTCTCGGGATTTGTAAAAAGATTTGAGCTTGTTTTTTCAACATATCTACATGTGTGAGTTTTCTTGTTCCACTCTTTATGTCCCATTTTAAATCTTTGAGAAAATTTTTTTGGGATTTGGGCCCTTTCCTGTGGGTGTCTAATGTGGATGGGATCAAACCCAAAACTCCCCGCCCCCCTTTTCCCCCGTCACCCCCCTGGGGGGTTTATTTTTTTTTCCCCCCTATTTTTCCAAATTTTTTCCCCTTTTTTTCTTTGATTTCCCCTTACCCCTTTTTTTTTTCCCCCCATACAGGGGGAAAGGATGGCTCATGTTTTGGGGTTTTTTTTAATAAAATAATGGAAAAAAGTCCAAACCTTTCTAGGGCTTTTTTTTTCCCCTGGGGTTTTTTGTTAAAACCCCCTCTATAAAGGGTTTTTTTTGACTTCTATTTTTTTCC
>NC_051409.1:44030218-44036770 GCF_015228065.2 Penaeus monodon
GGGTTAAAAAGAATTGGTTTTTCGAAACCCTCAAAAAATTTTTTTTCCCCACTTGGGGGTTAAAACTTTTTTGCATGTTTTTTAAATGTCCTTAAATTCAAGTAAAATTTTTAAAAATTTTGCAAAAACTTAAGGTTCCATGATTCCTTGTTTTTTAAAAAAAAACCCCTTTTTACAAATTTTTCCAAAAAGGGGTTTTTCCCTTTTTACCAATTTTCCAAAATTTTAAAACCTTTTAAAATGCTTTTATGGTTTTGTGGGGCTTAAGGTTTTATAATAAAACCTAAAAATGGGTGAAACCCCAAAATCTTTACATTTTCCAATTTTTTTTAAAATTTTTATTTAAAATACAGGAGTTTTCCAATTTTAGTTTTTATCCTTTATCCCATTTTTTTAAAAATTTGATTTTTCTTATTTCCAGATATTTCCAATTTGAACTTTTACCTTTTTTTTTTCCCTTTTAAATATTTTATTATATTCAAAGGGGGAAAATTTTTTAAAATAAAATTAGTGGGTAAATATATCAAATTTAAACTTTAAAAAATTGTAATTTTTGGCTTTAATTTTAAAAAAAATAAATTTTAAAAATGAAAAATTTTCTTTTTCATTTTTTGGTTAAAACCCCAAGAAAGTATTTTTGTTAAAATTTCGTATCCATTTTTTAAAAAAATTTAGATTTTTTCTTTATAAAATTTCTTTCCAAAGGAATTGTTTTCCCTTTATTTTTAAAATAACCATTTTAAAAACTTTACAAAAATAAGATAGTCATAAAAATAAGGACGTTAATAAATTGGGTTAAATTTTTTAAAAATAATTAAAATATTAAATTTAAAATTTATTTTTAAAAATTTACAACAATAATAAAAATTAGCATATAAAGAGGGGGACAGAAAAAAAATAAAAAATTTTACAAAAAAATAATTTTCCAAAATAAAATTAAAATTTAAAAAATATAAAAACCCAATAGACAGAAGATGACATTTAAATTTTTTTTAACGAAACAGAAGAAAGTAGAACCAAGTTCATAAATTTACAAAAAAAAAAAAAAAATTTTATAATAATACATATTACAAAAAAATAAAAATAAAATAACATTAAAAAACCTTTAAATAAAAAAAAATAAATAATATAATAAAATACTATAAAAATAAAATTTTTAAATAATAAACCCCTTTAAAAAACATATAATACATAATATACAAAATAAATTTAATATATTTTAAAATTAAGATACATATATAAAACATATCTTTTTTAATTTAAAAATTTTACATAATAAAAAAACTTTATAAAAAAACATTATATTTTAAATTTTTTTTTAAAAAAAAATATTTTAACTTTATAAAAATAATAAATAAAAACTTATAATATACCACATTATTTAAATAATAAAAATTTATAAATCATATAAAATAAAATAATATAAAATAATAAAAACATTAAAATAAATCTTTTAATATATATATAAAATTATATCTATATAAAAAAAAAACATAAAAAAATATAAAATCCCAATAAAAATATAATTAACATATAAAAATTATAATATCATAAAAAAATAATTAAAAAGAAGTATACCTTTATTAAAATAAATTATAAAAAAAATTTCCTCATTATTAATATTATATATATATTTCTAAAATACAATATATACATAAAAAATAATAAAATTATATATATATAATATAAAATACAAAAACTAAATTAAATTAATATATATTTATATAATATTATATATATACATTATAATAAAAATATATATATTTTATAATTAAATTAACTAATAATTAAAAATATATATAAATATTATTTTAAAAAACAGAAATATATAATAAAATTTAAATTTATATTATACATTATATAATTTTTAATTATTATAAAAACTAAAATATAAAAATTATATATATTATATATAATATATATAAAAATAAAATAAAAATTATTTATATTATTTTATATATATATACAATTAAAATAATATATATATAATATTCATTATACATAATATAAATATATATAAATTTTAATATATTAAAAATATATGAAAATAAATACATTTTAAAATAATATAAAAAATTTATTATTATATATTAAATTGAATAATATATATATAACAAATTTATAAAATTATATATTATAAATAGAATTATATAAAATAAATAAGGAAGTATATTTTTAAATTGTATATATATATATATATTATAATTATATATTTTATATCTATTTATATTTTATAATTATAGATAATATATATATAAAATATTATAATAAGATTTTAAAATTTATATATAAAATGGAAATATATATGTATAATAATATATAATAACATATTAATATATATCTATAAAATTTTGATATAATTTATATTAAAAAAAATAAAAATATACTTAAAAAATTATATAAAATATAATAAATAATCTATTTTAAATATTTGTATATATCAAAAATATTAAAATTTTCTAAAAATAATTAATAATATATTATATATATATAAATATTTTTAATAAATAATTATATAGAATAATTAAAAATATATAAAGAGATTAATGAGATAAAATTTGTATATTAATGTATTATATATTATAAAAGCTATGTAATAAGGGGAATATTAAAAATTTAATATATAAAATTTACATTAAAATAATAAAGGTTTCTTTGGGTTTTAATTATTAATGAATATATATTTATTATTATATGTTTTATTTTTATTATAAGATATATAAAGATAATAGATATAATATATAAAAAATTTAGGGAAAATATATAAAAAATAGTATTAAAGTAAAAAAGGGAGTATTTTATTTTAAAATATATTTATCTAAATATAAATATTTATAATTTTAATTTTTGAAAGTAATAATATTATAAGTAATATCCCCGTTAATAAAATATGAAAGATAAAGGGAAAAGATTATATATATAATAAAATGAAAAAAATAAAAATATATATATTTTAAAAATTTATTATATATATAAAAAAAATAAGTTTAATAATATAATTATTTTTTTTAAAAGAAAATTTTTTTAAAAATATTTTTTTTTATTTTAGTTTTTTAAAAAATATTAATATTTATTCTTTTTTTTCTTTTTTTTAAATTTTTTCAAAGATATTTTTTCTTTTATTTTTAAAATTTTAATTTTTGTATCGTTTTTAAAAATTTTTAAAACCCCTAAAAGAACATAAAAATTTTGTTTAAATTTTTTAAAATATATACTTAATAATAATTTTTTTTATACCTATATTTTAAAATAATAAACATATTAAAATTTTTAAAAATACGAAAACCCCCTTAAAAATTAAAAAAAAAACATAAAATATATAAAAATATAAAATTATTTTAAATATATACAAATTAAATTATTAAATAAAATTAAAAAAATAGAAAAATATCTAATAACAACTTCAAATTTTAAAAATAATAAAATATATACTTTTATAATTTTATAATAAATTTTCAAATATAAATATATTTAATATATTATAATATGATTTTAAATTTATCTATATTTTTATATAATATAATTATATTTTATAAAATTTTATTATATAATATGTATTTTAAATTTTAAATAGATATAATTTTAATATTATTGTTTTTTTTTTTTTTTTTTAATTTTTATAAGTTTTTCGTATTTTATTTGAAAATTATATATATATAATATTTTATTTTATTACTTCTAAATTATTATTTTAAAAAATTAATATTTTATATATCTTTAATATTTAAGATTAATAAAAATATAATTAATTTAATAATAAATATTAAAATATTGTTTATTTTTTAAATTTTATTTTTAAAATAATTTTTTTTTTTATTTATCCCCTCTATATTTTAAAAATATTTATATTTATAAATTTTTTAGTTTTTTTATATATATATATTTTTTTTTTTGTTTAATTTTCATATTTAAAATGTAATTTATTTTTTTTTATAGATTTATATATTATTTTATTATTTAAAAAAATTTTTTTTAAAAGGTTTTTAAATTTATTTTTTTTTTTTAAAATTTTAATGTATTTATTTCAGTTTTTTTATAATTATATTTTTTGTATTTTTTTATAATGTTTAATTATTTTGTTTATAATAAAAATGGTTTTAAAATTATTAATGTAAAAAATTTTTAAATTTTTATATTTTTTGTTTTTTTTTTTTAATTTTTTGTGTATTTTTATTTTGTTTTATGTAATTGTTTATTTTGTTATTTTTAAAATTTTTGTTTGTTGTTGTTTTGTTTTTGTTGTATGTTTTTTTTTTTTATTGTTTTGTTTTTGTTTATTTTGTTTTGTTTTTTGAAAATTTTTTTAAATATTGTTTTTTGTTTTTTTTATTGTTATGTTTTTTGATTTGTTTTTTTATTTGTTTTGTATGTTGTTTTTTTTTTTTTTTTGTTTTGTTATAAATGTTTTTTAAAAGTTTTTTTTTGTTTTTTCATGATATTTTTTTTATGAAATCTATATTTATGTTTTAGTATAATATATGTTTTAAAATTATTTAGTTTTTTTAGAAATTTTATGTTTTTGTTATTTATATTGTTTTTTTTTTTAATGTTATTAGTATTTTGGATTAATTGTATATGTTAAAAATTTTGTATATTTGTTTTTATTTAATTTGTATTTTTTTATTGGATTTTGTATTTTGTTTTGGTTTTTTGTTTTTGTATATTTGTTATAGAAATTTAATGTTTTTTAAATTATATATATATAATAATTTTTTTTTGTTTTGTATTGTGTTTTGTGTATTTTTTTTTATATTTATTTATATATATTTTAAAGAATGTTGAAACCAAATATTGCAAGCATCAAAAAAATTTTATTAGCTTTATTCCAGAGATTCTAAAGTTTCCACAAAACCCAATAAAAGTTTTCCACTAATCAGTGCTTCTAAATTTTGGTTTGGTAAATAGGGAAATTCTTTTTTGTAAATTATTTTTCTGTTGTGTGTGATGGAGATGAAAAAGAGAATCGGGCCTTCACTGGCAACAGCTTTGGCCCAAAGAATACATAAAATTTTCATATTCTTTTTTTAGCTGGACCCCCAAACAAAACCAAAATTACTAATGCCCAATATAGTTTTCCACTCTGGGGTGTATCCACACTTTGTAACAGCTTACGGGATTTTTGATTGTTAAAATAATTTCTAATATGTTATGCTAAAATAATTATACCATTATTTTTTATTAACAAAAAGTAACCATATTATTATCATTCATTACAGGGCCCATGATTTCCTTTCGGGTGGTGCCTTTGGGCCCACCCAGTGAGTGAAAATATAACAAGGGAATTTTTTACCCAAGGAAAAAGGGTTAAGGGGAGATCAATGGAAGAATGATCTGGAAATGAAGAAAGAAAAAGGTCTAGAAATTAAGGAAGAAAGTTTGGACATAAGTGATGATCAAACCTAAAAAAGAGCATCCTCCTGTATGGGAATAAGAGCATCAGAAGGGAAAATGGAAAAAAAGAAGAAAGAATGAGCAGGTGACAGCCCCATTTGGTTTTAGTATTGTGATACCCTACACAATTTGCAGCCCAAAGGAAGAGAGCAGCATACGAAAGCTGTTTCAAGATTAAAATAGGGAGATAAATAGTGGATCAAAAAACTACACTTGAGATATTTGTAAAAAAATGCACAAAAAATTTTTTACATAATCCATGAGAGATAACATACAAAGGAGAAACCATTAAAATGGAGGCTTCAACAAGACTTTTAAATAAGTGATAAGTGTTGATACATCGGAGAAGGGAAGTGAGTACAAGGTCATCAGATAATTTCCGGGATAAGGGTGGCAATAAAGAAGGGGTGTCTGGGAAAAAACTGAAAATCTGGAAATCTTTACTTGGAAGTGTGTATAAGAATTCCTTTAAACCCAGAATTGGCACATGAGGGTTTTTTACAAAAGGGGAAGCCTTTAAGTGTGAGGTGTGTGCTACACCCTTTTCTAGGAAATCTGATAGGTAACCAAGAAGAACAACAAAGGAAAGACCTTTAAAATGTGATACATGCAGTAAAGGATTCTCCCGGGGAAACTCATCTTGAGACACCATTAAAAAAGTACATTAAAGGAGAAACTTTTAAATGGATATATTTAAAAAAAGCTTCTATCAAAATTCCCCTATAGGGTCCCATTTAATTCATCAGAAAAATCCCTTTAGGTGAATTTTAATAAAAAGGGTTTCAAAAAAGGGGCCTTAAGTCCATATGAAAAGACATGCAGGGTTAAGCCATTTATTGTGAGGTTATGCACAGGCCTTCTTTTAAAAAACGGGTAGGTCCCAAAATAGGACTACGGGGGGAAGCCTTTCCTGTAAAGTTGCAATAGTCATTTGAGCTCTTTTTACGTTAAAAAAAACAGTAAGCGCTACTAGAGAGAACAGAGTTGTGAAAATCATTAAGGTTTGATTAATATTTTTGACATATTTTTTGTTTGAATAGAGCTAGAATTTAATCCAATAAATTTTCAGTATATGGACCTTTTGTACTATATGATCTTTTATTTTCAAGATTTTCTGTTCTATTACAGTTATATATACATATAATTTATCAATATATTTGG
>NC_051409.1:44038293-44038759 GCF_015228065.2 Penaeus monodon
GTAAATATATATTTAACTTTAGCTGAAATATTTTCCCTAGTATTACTTAACCTATAAGGGATTGGAGACATTTTGATTTGATGTACATATGGCATGATGTACATATTTGAGGAAAATTCAAGCAAAAGTACATAAAGGCTTCAGAGCACTTGCATAAGAATAAATTAAATTATCAATGATGCCTGAAATGAATGGTAGTGAGTGATGGGAGATGAACAAGAGGAGCAGTGGCATTTCACTGGCACTCAGCAACTAAGAGCAAAGAGTATCCAGTTTCATTTTCTTTCTTATCTGTTACATGCATGCACTAAAACGTACACATACTAAAACACTAAGATATACTTTCCACTCCAGGTGGTGTATTCAGATGATGTAACACACATACTGAATGTTGCATTATTAAACAAGTCAGAGGCAGTGTGTTAGATATTAATGTTGGATAAAGCTTGAGCAGGGAATTAAAGGG
>NC_051409.1:44038892-44039549 GCF_015228065.2 Penaeus monodon
GTAATTTTTCAATATGGGCTGTTGAATTTTTATAATCAAGGTAACCATAAAATACAACACTTGCAAGATACAGTTGCCTAAACACTAGCCCAAAAGGACTGACCACTTAAAGGGAAGCAACAAGGATTTACCCAAGCTTTTCCAGGGTGCAGAGCAAAAAAATAATTAAATTGAATGAAAACATAGAGTTGGTGTGCCACCTGTGTATAAAATATTTCCATTTTTTGATGGGAGGTAACAGTGAGATGATGTGAGGACATTTCTGTGAAGCTTCATGTTTACAGCTGATAAAAATAATGCAGTAATAAATTAGTTTACATATTTTATTTCTCAGGAAAAAAAAAAAAATCATAAAAGATAGAGCTTTCAATTTTGAAAAAGCCAAGTTATGTTGGTAGTATATTTCACAAAACCGGGATCACAAAAAAGGGTGTTTGAAAATATGTAGAACTATGTATGCATTTTGAAACACTCCTGAAGAACTTTACATTCCACCTGTTTAAAATCAAATGACAGAATATGAAGCCGATGCCATAGTCAGACAATCTGGTGACTTTCACATCAAAATTGTTGTTGGCAGTTACAATTCTCTAAATATTAATTTAAAAAATTATGAATTTATGAAAACCCATAATTTTAAGACAAAATTTGTGCCCA
>NC_051409.1:44044921-44046051 GCF_015228065.2 Penaeus monodon
AGTCTTTAATTCCAGTAGATCTTCAAGATTCAACAAAAAAACCCCGATACAAAAGTTTTTCCATCTAAGAAGTCGTAATTATGTATAAAGGTGTCAAGAGTACTGTAAAAAAAAATAAAGTTGGTGGTTATTTTTTTTGTTGATAGTGAGGATGGGAGATGAACATGAGAAGCAGTGGCACTTCACTGGCCACTCAGCATTTGGCAACCCAAGAGTACACAGAATTTCATATTTTTTATCTCTAGCATGCACACATCAACACTAACACATACTAATGCACTAATATATGCTTTCCACTCTGTGGTGTATCCACACATTGTAACACCTATATGGATTTTTGCATTTTTAATAATAATTTCTTAATAATGATGTTATGCTACAAGTAATTATTACCATTATTCTTTATTAACAGAAGAGTTACCATTATTATTTCATTACTTTACAGGGATACAATGGTTTCCTGTCTGAGGGATGCCTTTGGCCCCCCCTAGTGTGATGAAATGTATAATCAAGGAAAAGGGTTTAAGGAAGAGACAATTGGGAGAATGATCTGGAAATGAAAGAAGAGAAGGATCTAGAAATTAAGGAAGAAAGTTGATATGAAGTGAGTGATACAAACCTAAAACATGAGTATCCTTCCGTATGGGAAGTAAGAGCATCAGAGAGGAAGAAAATGGAAAAATAGAAGACAGTAATGATGCTTTGGTGACAGCACCATTTGTGGCTGAGTATTGTGATACATACACACATCAGACAGCCACAAGGAAGGACAAGTCAGCATACGAAAAGACATGTTCTCAAAAGAGTTTAAAATAGTGGAGCATAATAGAGTGGGGTACAAAGAAAATCACACATGTGAGATATGTTGTAAACATATGCATCAAAATCTTATTTACATTAATCACATGAGAGATATACATACCCAAAGGAGAAACCATATAAGTGTGGAGGCTGCAACAAGACTTTTACAGTAAATAAGAAGCTGTTGATACATCGGAGAATGGAATGTGAGTACAAGTGTCATCAGATAATTACCAGGCACCTAAGGATGGCAATAAAGAAGGGTGTCTGGAAAAGTACCCGAAATCTGGAATGCTTCACTTGTAAAGTTTGTAGTAAGAAATTCCCTT
>NC_051409.1:44046478-44047069 GCF_015228065.2 Penaeus monodon
ACTTTAGACTATTGGCACACATGAGGGTTCATACAAAGGAGAACCCTTTTTAAGTGTGAGGGTGTGTGCTACACCATTTGCTGGGAAATCTGATATAGGAAAACCATATGAAGACACATACAAAGGAAAGACCTATAGATGTGATCATGCAGTAAAGGATCTCCGGGGAAAATCTCATCTGAGATTCACATTAAAGAATACATGTAAAGGAGAGGCCTTTAAGTGTGATATATGTAATAAAAGCTTCTTTGAAAATTTCGTCTTAGGAATCACATGTTAATGCATACAGAAGAGGATCCCTTTAAGTGTGAGATTTGAAATAAAAGTTTCTCTCACAAATCAGGCCTTAATTACATATGAAAAAAACCCTGCAGGAGTTAAGCCATTTATCTGTGAGGTAGCAGCGTGCCCTTTTTTGCAAAAAAGTCACTAGGTGTACATATGAGAGTAATACAGGGGAGAAGCCCTATACCTGTAAAGTATGCAATAAGTCATTTAGAGCTCTTTATACTTTTAAAAAAACACAGTAGACAGCATACTAGAGAGAAACAGAGTATGTGAAAATCGTTAAGGTTTAGAAGATATTTTTAT
>NC_051409.1:44047798-44047864 GCF_015228065.2 Penaeus monodon
GATAGCTCTTTGATTATGATGAGGATGTTAAAGTAGTTCCAATTTTTTAGTATTGATAAGCTGAAA
>NC_051409.1:44047884-44049074 GCF_015228065.2 Penaeus monodon
GTAAAAAATTTAATTTTAGCTGAAATATTTCCCTAGTATTACTTAACCTAAAAGGGGATTGGAGACATTTGATTTGATGTACATAATTTGAGGAAATTCAAGCAAAAATACATAAAGGCTCAGAGCACTTGCAAAGAATAAAGTTGATGCATATGAATGATCCCTGGAAGAATGGTAGTGAGCGATGGGAGATGACCAAGAGGAGCAGTGGCATTTCATTAGAAATCAGCAATGGGAGCAAAGAGCACCCAGTTTCATTTTCTTTCTTATCTGTTACATGCAACACTAAAATGTACCATCTAAACACACAAATATATACTTTTCACTCCAGGTGGTGTACCCAGATGATGTAAACACACATACTGAATGTTAAATTGTTAAACAAAGCCAGAGGCAGTGTGTGAATATTAATATTGGATAAAGCTTGAGCAAGGAATTAAAGGGAATGAAAAAATATATAATTTTTCAATATGGGCTGCTAAATTTTTTATAATCAAGGTAACCATAAAAGCAAACACTTGCAAGTACAGTTGCCTAAACACTGGCCCAAAGGACTGACCCCCTTAAACAGGAAGTAACAAGTATTTACCCAAGCTTTTTTCAGGGTGCAAGAGTATAAAATTAATTAAATTGGATGAAAACGGTATTGGTGTGCCACCTGGTATGAAATATTTCCATTTTGATGGGAGGTGATATTGAGATGATTTGAGGACATTTCGTGAAGCTTCATGTTTACAGCTGATAAAAATAATGCAGTAATAAATTAGTTTACATATTTTATTTCTCAGTAAAAAAAATTAATCATAAAAGATAGGGCTTTCAATTTTGAAAAAGCCAAGTTATGTTGGTAGTATATTTTCACACACCTGATCACAAGAAAGTGTTTTGAAAATATGTAGAACTATGTATGCATTTTCAAACACTCCTGAAGAACTTTACATTCCACCTGATTAAAATCAAATGACAGAATATGAAGCCGATGCCATAGCCGGACAATCTGGTGACTTTCACATCGAAATTTTTGTTGGTAGTTACAATTCTCAATTTTTAATTTGCAAAGTATTCCTGAATCACAGTGGATCAAACAGAAATTTGTGACATCTTTTGAGTTCTAACCATAAATTTAATTTAAAAAATATGAATATGGGAAAAACCCTAAATTTGAGACAAAAATTGTGCCCCTTTAAACC
>NC_051409.1:44049888-44049955 GCF_015228065.2 Penaeus monodon
TATTAGTAATATATCCTAATTTTGGGAAATTACATTATTCTAGCATGCAAAGAATGGGCTTAATTTC
>NC_051409.1:44050953-44052532 GCF_015228065.2 Penaeus monodon
TTTAATAGAGTCTTTAATTCCAGTCGATTCTTTAAGATTCCACAAAACTCAGATACAAAGTTTTCCATCTAAGCAGGCTTCTAAAATTGCTGGTATTGGTAAGTAGAAAAATTCATTTTTTGAAAATATATTTTTAATGTTGTTAAAAGGGTTTTCCCATAATGTTTTTTAATGTTCTGATAAAAAAATTGGCAATAAGTTAAAGGGTCAAGAGTACCTAAAAACAAATAAATTTGGTGATTTATTTTTTTTGATAGTGGTGGGGAGAGAACATGGAAGCAGTGGCACTCACGGGGCATCAGCATTTAAACCCCTAAGGTCACAAAAATTTCATATTTTTTATCTTAGCATGCACACACAAAAACTAACACATACTAACGAAAATAATATATGCTTTCCACCTATGGGGTTACCCACCATGTAAACCCCTAACTGGATTTTGCATTTTTAATAACAATTTTTTTAATTTGATGTTATGCTACAAAGAAATTTATTACCTTATTCTTTATTAACAGAAGAGTTACCATATTTTTATAATACATTACGGGGATAAATGATTTTCCCGTGAGTGGATCCCTTTTGGCTCCCCTAGTGATGATGAAATATATAACAAGGGGAATTCCTATAAAGGGAAAAGGTTAAGGAAGGATCAATTTGGGAAAAAGATCTGGAAAAGAAAAAGAGAAAAGGGTCTAGAAATTAAGGAAGAAAGTTGGACTTGAAGGAGTGATACAAACCCAAAAACATGGTACCTTCCCGTATGGGAAGGGAAAAACTTCAGAGGAAGAAAATGGAAAAATAGAAGACAGTAAGATGCATTGGTGACAACAAAATTGTGGTGAGTATTTGAACCATACACACACAGCAGCCACAAGAAGGGAAGAGGCGCATCGAAAACATTTCTCAAAGATAAGTGTGGGGATAATAGAGTGGTACAAAGAAAACTCACACATGTGAATTGTTGTAAAAAAGCATCAAATTTATTTTTCAAATCACAGAGAGATATACAAAAAAGGGGAAAACCCAAAAAGTGTGAGGCTTTCAACAAGACTTTTTACAAAAGTGATAAAATGTTGAACATCGGGGAATGGAAGTGAGTACAAATGTCATAGAAATTCCAGGCACCTAAGGATGGGGAAAAAGAAGGGATGCTGCAAAGTACCCGAAATTGGAAATGCTCACTTTTGGGAAATGGGTAAAAAAACCCTTTAAACCCAGACTTGGCACACAGAGGGTTCATACAAAGGGGAAACCTTTTAGTGTGAGGTGTGTGCACACCATTTTCTAGAAATCTGATATAGGGAAAACCCTATGAAGGGAACATACAAAGGAAAACCTTATGATGTGATACAGCAGTAAAGGTTCCCAGGGAAACTTGTTTGAGACACACTTTAAAAAGTTTTATTTAAAAAATAAACATTTTTAAAAGTGATATATGTAATAAAAGCTTTTATCAAAAATTGCCAATAGGGATACTTTAATCATCAGAAGGGGGGATCCCTTTAAGTTTGTGAGATTTGCCCTAAAAGTTTCTTTCAAAAAAGAGCCTTAAGTCACATATGAAAAGAAAGCAGGGAGT
>NC_051409.1:44053161-44053588 GCF_015228065.2 Penaeus monodon
GTAATGCATACACACAATATTGCAAGCATCAGAAATATTAATAGAGTCTTTAATTCCAGTAGATTCTTCAAGATTCAACAAAACCCAGATACAAAGTTTTCCATCTAAGAAGTCGTAATTATGTATAAAGGTGTCAAGAGTACCTGTAAAACAAATAAAGTTGGTGGTTATTATTTTTGTTGCATAGTGAGTGATGGGAGATGAACATGAGAAGCAGTGGCACTTCACTGGCACTCAGCATTTGGCACCTAAGAGTACACAGAATTTCATATTCTTTATCTCTAGCATGCACACATCAACACTAACACATACTAATGCACTAATATATGCTTTCCACTCTGTGGTGTATCCACACATTGTAACACCTATACTGGATTTTTGCATTGTTAATAATAATTTTCTTAATAATGATGTTATGCTACAAGTA
>NC_051409.1:44053641-44054343 GCF_015228065.2 Penaeus monodon
CATTACAGGGATACAATGAGTTTCCTGTCTGAGTGGATGCCTTTGGCCCCACCTAGTGATGATGAAATGTATAATCAAGGAAAAGGTTAAGGAAGAGATCAATTGGGAGAATGATCTGGAAATGAAAGAAGAGAAGGATCTAGAAATTAAGGAAGAAAGTTTGGACTATGAAGTGAGTGATACAAACCTAAAACATGAGTATCCTTCCTGTATGGGAAGTAAGAGCATCAGAGAGGAAGAAAATGGAAAAATAGAAGACAGTAATGATGCATTGGTGACAGCACCATTTGTGGCTGAGTATTGTGATACCATACACACATCAGACAGCCACAAGGAAGACAAGTCAGCATACGAAAAGACATGTTCTCAAAGAGTTAAGATAGTGGAGCATAATAGAGTGGATACAAAGAAAACTCACACATGTGAGATATGTTGTAAAACATATGCATCAAAATCTTATTTACATAATCACATGAGAGATATACATACAAAGGAGAAACCATATAAGTGTGAGGCTTGCAACAAGACTTTTACAGTCAATAAGTGATAAGCTGTTGATACATCGGAGAATGGAATGTGAGTACAAGTGCTCATCAGATAATTACCAGGCACCTAAGGATGGCAATAAAGAAGGGATGTCTGGAAAAGTACCCGAAATCTGGAATTGCTTCACTTGTGAAGTTTGTAGTAAGAAATTCCCTT
>NC_051409.1:44054779-44055362 GCF_015228065.2 Penaeus monodon
ACGTAGACTATTGGCACACATGAGGGTTCATACAAAGGAGAAGCCTTTTAAGTGTGAGGTGTGTGCTACACCATTTGCTAGGAAATCTGATATAAGTAACCATATGAAGACACATACAAAGGAAAGACCTTATAGATGTGATACATGCAGTAAAGGATTCTCCAGGAAATCTCATCTTGAGACTCACATTAAAAGAGTACATGTAAAGGAGAGGCCTTTTAAGTGTGATATATGTAATAAAAGCTTCTTTGAAAATTTCCGTCTTAGGGATCACATGTTAATGCATACAGAAGAGGATCCCTTTAAGTGTGAGATTTGCCATAAAAGTTTCTCTCACAAATCAGGCCTTAATTTACATATGAAAAGACATGCAGGAGTTAAGCCATTTATCTGTGAGGTATGCAGCATGGCCTTCTTTTGCAAACAGTCACTAGGTGTACATATGAGAGTACATACAGGGGAGAAGCCCTATACCTGTAAAGTATGCAATAAGTCATTTAGAGCTCTTTATACTCTAAAAAACACAGTAGCTGCATACTAGAGAGAAACAGAGTATGTGAAAATCGTTAAGGTTAGAAGATAT
>NC_051409.1:44056185-44057396 GCF_015228065.2 Penaeus monodon
GTAAATATATATTTAACTTTAGCTGAAATATTTTCCCTAGTATTACTTAACCTATAAGGGATTGGAGACATTTTGATTTGATGTACATATGGCATGATGTACATATTTGAGGAAAATTCAAGCAAAAATACATAAAGGCTTCAGAGCACTTGCAAAAGAATAAAGTTGATGTCATTATGAATGATGCCTGGAATGAATAGTAGTGAGCGATGGGAGATGACCAAGAGGAGCAGTGGCATTTCATTAGCACTCAGCAACTGGGAGCAAAGAGCATCCAGTTTCATTTTCTTTCTTATCTGTTACATGCATACACTAAAATGTACACATACTAACACACTAATATATACTTTTCACTCCAGGTGGTGTATCCAAATGATGTAACACATACTGAATGTTGCATTGTTAAACAAGTCAGAGGCAGTGTGTTGAATATTAATATTGGATAAAGCTTGAGCAAGGAATTAAAGGGAATGAAAAAAATATATATAATTTTTCAATATGGGCTGCTGAATTTTTATAATCAAGGTAACCATAAAATGCAACACTTGCAAGATACAGTTGCCTAACACTGGCCCAAAAGGACTGACCACTTAAACAGGAAGCAACAAGTATTTACCCAAGCTTTTTTCAGGGTGCAGAGTATAAAATTAATTAAATTGGATGAAAACAGTGATGGTGTGCCACCTGTGTATGAAATATTTCCATTTTTTGATGGGAGGTGACAGTGAGATGATTTGAGGACATTTCTGTGAAGCTTCATGTTTACAGCTGATAAAAATAATGCAGTAATAAATTAGTTTACATATTTTATTTCTCAGGAAAAAAAAATAATATAAGATAGGGCTTTCAATTTTGAAAAAGCCAAGTTATGTTGGTAGTATATTTTCACACACCTGATCACAAGAAAGTGTTTTGAAAATATGTAGAACTATGTATGCATTTTGAAACACTCCTGCAGAACTTTACATTCCACCTGATTAAAATCAAATGACAGAATATGAAGCCGATGCCATAGCCGGACAATCTGGTGACTTTCACATCAAAATTGTTGTTGGCAGTTACAATTCTCTAAATATTAATTTGCAAAGTTATTCCTGAATCACAGTGGATCAAACAGAAATTTGTGACATCTTGTGAGTTCTAACCATAAATTTAATTAAAAAATTATGAATTTATGAAAACCCATAATTTTGAGACAAAATTTGTGCCCA
>NC_051409.1:44059654-44061250 GCF_015228065.2 Penaeus monodon
TTTTATGGCAAATCTCACACTTAAAGGGGTCCTCTTCTGTATGAATTAACATGTGATCCCTATGATAGGATTTTTGAAAGAAGCTTTTATTACATATATCACACTTGAAAGGCCTCTCCTTTAGATGTACTCTTTTAATGTGTGTCTCAAGACAAGATTTCCTGGAGAATCCTTTACTGCATGTATCACATCTATAAGGTCTTTCCTTTGTATGTGTCTTCATATGGTTACATATGTCAGTTATCCTAGCAAATGGTGTAGCACACACCTCACACTTAAAAGGCTTCTCCTTTGTATGAACCCTCATGTGTGTCAATAGTCTACGTTTAAAAGGGAATTTCTTACTACACACTTCACAAGTGAAGCATTTCCAGATTTCAGGTACTTTTCCAGACATCCCTTCGTTATTGCCATCCTTAGGTGCCTGGTAATTATCTGATGAGCACTTGTACTCACATTCCATTCTCCGGTGTATCACTAGCTTCCTATTAACTGTAAAAGTCTTGTTGCAAGCCTCACACTTATATGGTTTCTCCTTTGTATGTATATCTCTCATGTGATTATGTAAATAAGATTTTGATGCATATGTTTTACAACATATCTCACATGTGTGAGTTTTCTTTGTATCCACTCTATTTTGCTCCACTATTTTAACTCTTTGAGAACATGTCTTTTCGTATGCTGCCTCTTCTCCTTCCTTGTGGCTGTCTGATGCGTGTATGGTATCACAAAACTTAGCCACAAATGGTGCTGTCACCAATGCATCATTACTGTCTTCTATTTTTCCATTTTCTTCCTCTCTGATGCTCTTACTTCCCATACAGGAAGGATACTCATGTTTTAGGTTTGTATCACTCACTTCATAGTCCAAACTTTCTTCCTTAATTTCTAGATCCTTCTCTTCTTTAATTTCCAGATCATTCTCCCAATTGATCTCTTCCTTAACCTTTTCCTTGATAGGAATTCCTTGATTATATATTTCATCATCACTAGGTGGGGCCAAAGGCATCCACTCAGACAGGAAACTCATTGTATCCCTGTAATGTAATGATAATAATAATGGTTACTTTTTTGTTAATAAAGAATAATGGTAATAATTACTTGTAGCATAACATCATTATTAAGAAAATTATTATTAACAATGCAAAAATCCAGTATAGCTGTTACAATGTGTGGATACACCACATAGAGTGGAAAGCATATATTAGTGCGTTAGTATGTGTTAGTGTTGATGTGTGCATGCTAGAGATAAAGAATATGAAATTCTGTGTACTCTTAGGTGCCAACTGCTGAGTGCCAGTGAAGTGCCACTGCTTCTCATGTTCATCTCCCATCACTCACTATGCAACAAAAATAATAACCACCAACTTTATTTGTTTTGCAGGTACTCTTGACACCTTTATACATTATTGCCAGATTTTTCATCAGATACATTAAATAACATTAGTGGAAACCTTTTAACAACAGTTAAAAATATATTTACAAAAAATGAATTTTGCTACTTACCAATACCAGCAAGTTTAGAAGCACTGCTTAGATGCAAAACTTTGTATCTGGGTTTTGTGGAATCTTGAAGAATCTACTGGAATTAAAGAC
>NC_051409.1:44063184-44064401 GCF_015228065.2 Penaeus monodon
TGGGCACACATTTAGTCACAAAATTTATTGGGTTTTCATAAATTCATATTTTTTTATTAAATTTATTGTTAGAACTCACAAGATGTCATGAATTTCTATTTGATCCAACGGTGGATTCAGGAATAACTTTGCAATTAATATTTTAGAGAATTGTAACTGCCAACAACATTTTGATGTGAAAGTCACAGATTGTCGGTTATGCATCGGCTTCATATTCGTTCATTGATTTTAATCAGGTGGAATGTAAAAGTTCGTAGGAGTGTTTCCAAAATGCATAACATAGTTACATATTTCAAAACACTTTTTGTGATCAGGTGTGTGAAAAGATACTGCCCAAAACATAAAACTTGGCTTTTTCAAAATTGGAAAGCTCTAACTTATATTTTGTTTTCCTGAGAAATAACAGATGTAAAACTAATTTATTACTGCATTATTTTTAATCAGCTGTCAACCATGAAGCTTCGCAGGAAATGTCTCAAATCACTCACTTTCACCTCCCATCAAAAAATGGAAAATATTTCATACACAGAGTGGCACCCACATCACGTTTTCAATCATTTAACTTTATACTCTGCACCCGAAAAAAGCTGGGTAAATACTTGTTACTTCCTGATTTAAGTGGTCAGTCCTTTGGGCTGTGTCTTATGCAACTGTACTTACAAGTGTTGCATGTTTATGGTTACCTGATTATAAAAATTCCAGAGCCATATGAAAAATTATATATATTTTTTCATTCCTTTAATTCCTTGCTAAGCTTTATCAATATCAAGATTTCAACACACTGCCTCTCTTGACTTGTTAACAATTGCAAACATTCAGTATGTTTACCTCATTTGGATACAAACAACTCGGAGTGAAAAGTAATTATATTAGTTGTGTATTGTATACATTTTCGTGTAGCATGTAACAGATAAGAAAGAAATGAAAACTGGATGCTCTTTGCTCCCAGTTGCTGATTGCAATGAAAATGCCACAGCTACTCTGGTCCATCTCCCATCGACTTCACACTATTCATTCCAGGCATCATTCATATAATGACTCAACTTTATTCTTTTTGCAAGTGCTCTGAAGTCCTTTATGTAACTTTTGCTTGAATTTCCTCAAAAAATGTACATCATGCAATATGTACATCAATCAAAAGGTCTCCAATCCTTATAGGGGTAAGTAATACTAGGGGAAAAATTTCAGCTTAAAGTTAAGTTAAATATATATATTAC
>NC_051409.1:44064420-44064518 GCF_015228065.2 Penaeus monodon
TCTTTCAACTATAATACTAAAAGATTGAGAAACTACTTAACATCATCATCTATCATAATCAAAGAGCATATCATACACATGTAAATGAATTATTATTT
>NC_051409.1:44065200-44067072 GCF_015228065.2 Penaeus monodon
GCTTCAGATCATAGCAGAAAAAAAAAACTAATAAAAATATCTTCTCACCTAATGATTTTCAATACTCTGTTTCTCTCTAGTATTGCAGTCTACTGTGTTTTTTTAGGAGTATAAAGACTTAAATGACTTTATTGCATACTTTACAGGTATAGGGCTTCTCCCCGTATGTACTGCTCATATGTACACCTAGTGACTGTTTGCCAAAAAGAAGGCCGTGCTGCATACCTCACAGATAAATGACTTAATTCCTGTATGTCTTTTCATATGTAAACTAAGGCGTGATTTGTGAGAGAAACTTTTATGGCAAATCTCACACTTAAAGGGATCCTCTTCTGTATGTCATTAACATGTGATTCCCTAAGACGGTAATTTTCAAAGATGGCTTTTTTTACCATATATCACACTTTAAAGGCCTTCTCCTTTACATGTACTCTTTTAATGTGATTCTCAAGATGGAGAATTCATAGGAGATCCTTTACTGCATGTATCACATCTATAAGGTCCTTTCCTTGTATGTGTCTTCATATGGTTATATATAAGATTTTCCTAGCAAAATGGTGTAAGCCACACACATCACACTTAAAAGGCTTTCCTTTGTATGAACCCTCATGTGTGTCAATAGCTACGTTTAAAAAGGGAATTTCTTACTACACCACTCACAAGTGAAGCATTTCCAGATTTCAGGTACTTTTCCAGACATCCCTTCGTAATTGCCATCCTTTGGTGCCTGGTAATTATCTGATGAGCACTTGTACTCGCATTCCATTCTCCGGTGTATCACTAGCTTGCTATTAACTGTTAAAACGCTTGTTGCAAGCCTCAACACTTATATGGTTTCTCCTTTGTATGTATATCTACCTCATGTGATATGTAAATAGATTTTGATGCATAGTTTTAAAATATCTCACATTGTGAGTTTTCCTTGTATCCACTCTATTATGCTCAAACTATTTTAACTCTTTGAGAACATTGCTTTTCTTATGCTGACTTGTCTTCCCTTGTGGCTGTTCGATATGTGTCCTGTATCACAATACTCAGCCACAAAATGGTTGCTGTCACAATGCATTCCATTGCGGTCTATCTATTTTTCCATTTTCGTCCTCTCTGATGATTTACCTTCCCAGACATGAAGGATACCTTCATGTTTTAGGTTTGTATCACTCACTTCAATAGTCCAAACTTTTTCCTCTAATTTCTAGATTCTCTCTTCTTAATTTCCAGATCATTCTCCCAATTGATCTCTTCCTTAACCTTTTCTTGATAGGAATCCTTGATTATACATTTCATCATCAATAGGTGGGGCCAAGGCATCCACTCCAGACAGACACTTCATTTTCTCCATGTAATGTAATGTTAAATAAAATGGTAACCTTCTGGTATAAAAAAGAAAAAAATGGTAATAATTACTGTAGCATAACATCACTATTAAGAAAATTATATTATTAACAATGCAAAAAATCCAGTATAGCTGTTACAATGTTGTGGATACACAACATAGAGTGGAAAGCAAATTATATATTAGTGCGTTCGTATGTGGTAGTGTGATGTGTGCATGCTAGAGATAAAGAATATGAAAATCTGTGTACTCTTAGGTGCCAACTGCTGAGTGCAGTGAAGTGCCACTGCTTCTCATGTTCATCTCCCATCACTCACTATGCAACAAAAAAAAAAAAACCACCAACTTTATTTGTTTTACAGTCTCTTGCCCCCTTTATACATAATTACAAATTCTTAGATGGAAAACTTTGTTTTGGGGTTTTTGTTAAATTTTTAAGAATCACTAAATTTAAAGACTCTTTTAATTTTTCTGTGCTTGCAATATTGTGTGTATGCAAAATATAAAAAATAATATTTTATTAATATAATTTTAAA
>NC_051409.1:44070875-44070955 GCF_015228065.2 Penaeus monodon
TCATAATTTTTGATTATATGTTATAATTCATAACGTTGTGTGTGTGTGCATGATTGCGAATATATATTAATTTTGTATTT
>NC_051409.1:44071053-44071435 GCF_015228065.2 Penaeus monodon
ATGCCCTTTCATATGTTTTTTGTGTATATATACTTAATATTTTATTGTATTAGTATATATACATTACTACATATATAACATACACACACTGTTAACTATGCCGTATAGGTTTATGTAGTTTATGTATTTTGTTATAAAAGTACATGTGTAAATAATAGGGATATATAAATTTTTATATTTAAAGCATATATACTTATAACTAAAAATTTACACACATTTATATCAACATAGGGTTTTATGTATGTATTGGATGAAATAAGTCATTCTTTGGATGCTGAAAATTTAACTTCCAAAAATTTGTATATTTTCTAAATTAACCCCTTTGCCGAGGGTTTTCATGGTACTACCCATGGCCCCATGCCTGGCTTCTGCTGTGGCCCTT
>NC_051409.1:44071703-44072961 GCF_015228065.2 Penaeus monodon
TATATATAAAAAATTTATATCATATACCAAATATTTTGATAAATTATTTATAAAAAAACTGTAATAGAACAGAAAATTTGAAAAAAAAAGATCATATAGTACAAAAAGGCCCCATATTCATGGAATTAGGGGGTTTGAATATCTATTCTATATCATACAGAAAAAATAATGTCTAAAATTATCAAATCAACCAAAATGTTTTTCACATACTCGCTTCCTCTAGTATGCAGCTTACTGTGTTTTTTAAGCGTATAAAAGCTCAAATGATTTATTGCATACTTTACAGGTTAGGGTTTTCCCCCCTGTATGTATCTCATATGTACTTAGTGCCTGTTTTTTAAAAGAAGGCCAGCTGCATACCTCACAGATAAAGGGTTTAATCCTGCTGTTTTTTCAATGTGACTAAGGTCATTTTTGAGAGAAATTTTTTATTGCAAATCTCACACTTAAAGGGATCCTTTCTGTTGAATTAACAGTGACCCCTATGAGGGAATTTTTTAAAGAAGCTTTTATTAATATACCACATTTAAATGTTTCTCCTTTAGAGTACTCTTTTAATGTGGTCTAAAGATAAATTTTCCTGGAAAATCCTTTACTGCATGACCCCAATTTAAGGGTTTTTCCTTTTAGTGTCTTCTATGGTTACCTATATCAATTTTCCTACAAATGGTGTAGCACACACCCACATTTAAAAAGGTTTCTTTTTTGTATGAACCCTCATGTGTCCCAATAGTTGGGTTAAAGGAATTTCTTATTACCACTTCACAAGTGAAGCATTTCCAGTTTTCGAGTATTTTTCCCCAGACACCCCTTTTTTTCCCACCCTTAGGTGCCTGGTAATTTATCTGATGAGCATTTGTACTCACATTCCATTTCGGTGTATCAACAGTTTATCACTTAGTAAAAGTTTTGTTGCAAACCCTCCACTTTAGGGTTTTCTCCTTTGTAGTATTCTCTCATGTGTTTATTAAATAAGAATTTTGATGATATTTTACAAAATCTCACATGTGTGAGTTTTCTTTGTATCCATCTTTTTATGCTCCACTTTTTTAACTTTTTGAGAAATTTTTTTTCGGGGCTGACTCGTCTTCCTTGGGGGCTGTCTAATGTGTGATGGTATCACAATACCACCCCAAATGGTGCTGTCCCCTTTGAAATCTTACTTTCTTCTTTTTTTCCATTTTCTTCCTCTCGGGATGCTCTTACTTCCCTACGGAAGGCCATTTTAGGTTTGTATCATCATTCATAGCCCAAACTT
>NC_051409.1:44073045-44073644 GCF_015228065.2 Penaeus monodon
ATAGGAAATTTCCTTGATTTTAAATTTCATCATCATAGGTGGGGCCAAAGGGATCCACCGATAGGAAACTCTTGATCCCTGTAAGTAATGTAAAAATAATGGTTTCTTTTTTGTTAAAAGAATAATGGTAATAATTTCTTGTAGTAACATATTATTAAAAAAATTTTATTAACAAGCAAAAACCAATAGCTGTTACAATGTGTGGATACACCCCCCAGAGTGGAAAGCATATATTAGTGCATTTGTAGTGTTAGTATGGGGGTTTCCCGCTAAGATAAAGAATATGAAATTTATGTATTCTTTGTGCCAAAAATGCTGATTGCCCGTGAAGGGCCTGTTCTCTTTTCATCTCCCATCACCCACTACAACATTAAAAAAAATATTTACAAAAAAGAAATTTTCCTTTCTTACCAATACCAACAAGTTTAGAAGCACTGATTAGATGGAAAAACTTTTTCTGGGTTTTGTGGAATCTTGAAAAATCACTGGGTTAAAAACTTTTAAAAATTTGGAGCTTGCAAAATGGCTTACAAAAAATTTTTAAAAATTTTTATATTAATTAACAAATACAATAAAAACCCCAATTACTTTTAAATTAT
>NC_051409.1:44075843-44076481 GCF_015228065.2 Penaeus monodon
AAAGTTTCCCCAAAAAACCCCAGATACAAAGTTTTCCATCTAATCAGTGTTCTAAACTTGTTGGTATTGGAAGTAGGAAAATTCTTTTTTTGTAAATTTTTTTTTAACGTTGTAGTGGGGAGGGAGATAAACAAGAGAATCGGGGCATTTCACTGGCAATCAGCTTGGCCCCTAAGAATACTAAAATTTTCAATTCTTTATCTCAATGGACACTCCATACTAACACTTTTTTACAAAATCACTAATTATGTTTCCACTCGTGGTTTTGTATCCAACATTGAAAACGCTTACGTTTTTTGCATTTTTAATATAATTTTCTTAAAAATGTGTTATGCACAATAATTTTACCTTATTCTTTTTAACAAAAAAGTAACCATTATTATTATCATTCTTTACAGGTACAATGAGTTTCCTATCGGGGTGGATGCTTTGGCCCAAACCTAGTGAGAGAAATATAATAAAGGGAAATTTCCCTATCAAGGAAAGGTTTAAAGGAAGAGATAAATTTGGAAGAATGATTAAATGAAAAAAGAGAAGGTTAGAAAATTAAAGGGAAAAAAATTTTGGGGACTATAAAGTGAGTGATCAACCTAAAACATGAGCACCCTTTCCCTGTATGGGAATTAAAGCATCAAGAG
>NC_051409.1:44076506-44077659 GCF_015228065.2 Penaeus monodon
TGTGCTTGGGGACGCACCATTGTGCTGAGTTTTGTGATACCATACACACATTGACAGCCAAAAGGGAAGACGAGTCAGCATACGAAAAGACTTTTCCCAAAGAGTTAAAATATGGAGCATAATGAGTGGATACAAAGAATCACACAGGAGATATGTTGTAAAAACATAGCATCAAAAACTTATTTTCAAAACACATGAAGATATAATACAAAGGAGAAAACCATTAAGTGTGAGGCTTGCAAAAAGACTTTTACAATAAGTTATAAGCTGTTGAACACGGAGAATGGAATGTGAGTACAAGGCTCATCAGAAAATTTCCAGGCACCCAGGTGGCAAAAAGAAGGGATGTCTGGAAAAGTACCGAAATCTGGAAAGCTTTTATTGTGAAGTGTTAGTAAAAAAATTCCCTTTTAAAACCTAGATATTTGGGACCATGAGGGGGTTTATACAAAGGAGGGAAACCTTTTAAGTGGAGGTGGTCTAACCCTTGCTAGGAAATCTTATAGGTAAAACCAAAGAAGACACATACAAAGGAAAGACCCTTTTAAAATTTGGGTAATGCGTAAAGGATTCTCCGGAACTCATTTGAGACAACATTAAAAAGTACATCTAAAGGAGAAGATTTTTAAAGGAAAATGTAATAAAAGCTTCTATCAAAATTCCCATCATAGGGATCACATGTTAATTTATACAGAAAGGATCCCTTTAAGTGGAGATTGCAATAAAGTTTTTCTCAAAAATGGCCCTTTAAATCACATATGAAAAAAAGCAGGAGTTTAAACCATTTATCTGTGAGGTATGCACAGGCCTTTTTTAACAAACAGGGATAGAGTCCATATGAGAGTACATACAGGGGGGGAAGCCCTATACCCGTAAAGATGCAATAAGTCATTTAGAGCTCTTTATACGCTTAAAAAGCACAGTAAGCTGCATACTAGAGAGAAGCAGAGTATGTGAAAATCATTAAGGTTTGATTAGATAATTTTAGACATTATTTTTTCTGTTATGATATAGAAGCTAGATATTCAATCCCAATAATTCTCATGATATATGGACCTTTTGTACTATATGATCTTTTATTTTCAAGATTTTTTTCATTACGTTTTTATACATATAATTTTTCAAAAAAATTTTTTGGGATTGTATTAAATTT
>NC_051409.1:44079233-44081124 GCF_015228065.2 Penaeus monodon
CTTGTATTAATTTGTAAAATAATATAATTTTATACTATACCAAATATATTGATTAATTATATGTATATATAACTGTAATAGAACAGAAAATCTTGAAAATAAAAGATCATATAGTACATAAGGTCCATATATCATGAGAATTATTGGGATTGAATATCTAGCTTCTATATCATACAAAAAATAAAATTTCTAAAAAATTTTCTAATCAAACCTTAACGATTTTCAAACTCTGTTTCTCTCTATATGCATCTACTGTGTTTTTTAAAAAGTATAAAGAGCTCTAAATGACTTATTGCATACTTTCAGGTATAGGCTTCTCCCCTGTATGTTCTCAATGTGACCCAGTGCCTGTTTGTTTTTAAGGCCAGCTGCATACCTCCGATAAATGGCTTAACTCCTGCATGTCTTTTCATATGTGACTTAAGGCTCATTTTTTGAGAGAAACTTTTATTGCAAATCTCACACTTAAAGGGATCCTCTTCTGTATGAATTAACATGTGATCCCTATGATGGGAATTTTGATAGAAGCTTTTATTACTATATACTTTAAAGGGCCCCTCTCCTTTAGATGTCTCTTTTAATGTGTGTCTCAAGATAAATTTTCCTGGAATCCTTTCCTGCATGTATCACATCTATAAGGTTTTTTCCTTTGTATGTGTCTTCTAGGTTACTTATATCGGTTTCCTAGAAAATGGTGGCACACCCTCCCCCTTTAAAAAGGCTTCTCCTTTGTATGAACCCTCATTTGTCCCAAAGTCTAGGTTTAAAAGGGAATTTCTTACTACACCTTCAAAAGTGAGCTTTTCCCAGTTTCGAGTACTTTTTGACATCCCTTCTTTATTGCCATCCTTAGGTCCCCGGGAATTATCTATGACCTTGTACTCACATTCCCTTCTCCGATGATCACGCTTTCACTTATTGTAAAAAATCCCCTTTTGCAAGCCTCACCTTATATGGTTTTTCCTTTGTATGTATATCTTCATGTGATTATGTAAATAAGATTTTGATGCATTTTTTACAACTATCTCACATTGTGAGTTTTCTTTGTATCCACTTATTTGCTCCCTATTTTAACTCTTTGGAACATGTCCCTTTTTGTATGCTGACTCGTCTTCCTTGTGGGTCTGATGTGTGTATGGGATCCAATACTCACCACAAAAGGTGCTGCACCAATGCATCATTACTGTCTTCTATTTTTCCATTTTCTTCCTCTCTGATGCTCTTACTTCCCATACGAAAGGATCTCTGTTTTAGGTTTGTATCACCATCATAGTCCAAACTTTCTTTCCCTTTAAATTTTTAGATCCTTTTCTTCTTTCATTTTCCCAAACATTCTTCCCAAATTTATCTCTTCCTTAAACCTTTTTTCCCTTAAAAGGGAAATTCCTTTATTATATATTTCATCATCACTAGGGGGGGCCCAAAGGGATCCACTCAGAAGGGGAAAATCTTGTATCCCTGTAAATTTAAAGATAATAAAAAGTTACTTTTTGTTAATAAAAATAATGGTAATAATTCTTTAGCATAACATCTTATTAAAAAAATTATTTTAACAAAGCAAAAATCCGTATAGCTTTTTTCAATGTGTGGGTACCCACATAAGTGCTTTGTATGTGTTATATTGGAGTGTGCATGCTGGATAAAGAATATGAAATTCTATGTATTCTTAGGTGCCAAATGCTGATTGCCAGTGAAGTGCCACTGATTCTCTTGTTCATCTCCCATCACTCACTACAACAGTTAAAAATATATTTACAAAAAATGAATTATCCTACTTACCAATACCAACAAGTTTAGAAGCATGATTAATGGAAAATTTTGTATCGGGTTTTGTGGAATCTTGAGAATCTACTGAATTAAACTATATAAAAAATTTGTGAGCTTGCAAAAT
>NC_051409.1:44082508-44084272 GCF_015228065.2 Penaeus monodon
TGCAAGCATCACAAATATTTATATAGTCTTTAATTCCAGTAGATTTTAAAGATTCCACAAAACCCAATACAAAGTTTTCCATCTAACGTGCTTTTTAAACTTGTTGGTATTGGTAAGTAGGATAATTCATTTTTTGTAAATATATTTTTAACTGTTGTAGTGAGTGATGGGAGATGAACAAGAGAATCAGTGGCACTTCACTGGCAATCAGCAGTTGGCACCTAAGAATACATAGAATTTCATATTCTTTACCTACATCACACTCCAATACTAAAACATACTTGCACTCTATGTGGTGTTCCACACATTGTAACAGCTATACTGGTTTTTTCATTGTTAAAAATAATTTTTTTAAAAATGATGTTATGCTACAAAAATTATTACCATTATTCTTTATTAACAAAAAAGTAACATTATTATTATATTACTTACAGGGATCAATGTTTTTTCCTGTCTGAGTGGATGTTTTGGGCCCCCACCTAGTGATGTGAATATAAAATCGGGAAATTTCCTTTAAAGGAAAGGGTTAAAGGAAGGATAAATTGGAAGAATGATTAAAATGAAAGAAGAAAGGATCTAAAAATTAAAGGAAGAAAGTTTGGCTATAAAGTGAGTGTACAAACCTAAAACATGAGTTCCTTTCTGTATGGAAGTAAGGCATCAGAGGGGAAGAAATGGAAAAATAGAAGACGAAATGATGCATTGGTGCAGCACCTTTGTGGCTGAGTATTGTATCCCCTCCCCCCAGCACCCCAAAAGGAAGACGATTCGCTACAAAAAAGCATTTTCTCAAAGATTAAATAGTGGAGCATAATAGAGTGGATACAAAGAAACTCCCATGTAGATTGTTGTAAAACATAGCATAAAAAATCTTATTTACAAAATCCATGAAGAAACATACAAAGGAAAAACCCCTATAAGTGTGAGGGTTGCAACAAGACTTTTACAAAAATGATAAGCGTTGTCATCGGAGAAAGGAATGTGGTAAATGCTCATCAGATAATTACCAGGCCCTAAGGATGGCAATAAAAAAGGATGTCTGGGAAAAATCTCGAAATCTGGAAAAGCTTCACTTGTGAAGTGTGTGTAAAAAATTCCCTTTTAAACCTGACTATTGGCACACTGAGGGTTCATACAAAAGGGGAAGCCTTTTAAGTGTGAGGTGGGGTGTACCATTTGCTAGGAAAACTATATAAGTAAACCCTATTAAGCACTACAAAGGAAGACCCTTTTAGATGTGATACATGCAGTAAAAATTCTCCCGGAAATCTATCTTGGACACACATTAAAAGAGTACATCTAAAGGAGAGGCCTTTTTTAAAAGTGATATATGTAATAAAGCTTCTTCAAATTCCCTCTGGGATCACAGTTAATTCATACAGAAGAGGATCCCTTTAAGTGTGAGATTTGCATAAGTTTCTCTCAAAAAAAGAGCCTTAAATCAATAGAAAAAACATGCAGGAGTTAAACCTTTATCTGTGAGGTAGCAGCATGGGCCCTTATTAACAAACGGCCCAGAGTCACATATGAGATACATACAGGGGGAAGCCCCATACCCTTTAAAATATAATAATCATTTAGAGCCTTTATACTCTTAAAAAACCAGTAACTGCAACAAGAGAAACAAGTATGTGAAAACGTTAAGGGTTTTATTAGATAAATTTTAGACATTTTCTTTCTGTTTTTGAATAGAAGCTGATATTCAAACCCAAAAATTCTCATGATATATGGACCTTTTGTACTATATGATCTTTTATTTTCAAG
>NC_051409.1:44084512-44085348 GCF_015228065.2 Penaeus monodon
GCATGGGGAACGGGTGCCGAGTCCGACGCGAGCGGTGCCCTCGGCTGGCGGCGGCGCGACCTACCTCGTCGACGATGTCCCTGAGCGGATGGTAGGGCAGCGGCGGGATGGACGGCGGGTCGGGCACCATGCGCTCCAGGGTCTTGACGCAGTGCTCGAGGGCGGGCCAGTCGCCCTTCTGGCTGAGGGCGATGGCGCGCCGCTGCTGCTTCTCGATGATGGAGTCCCGGTCCTCCGACAGCCCCGCCGACGCCGCCCCCGTCGAGTCCGCCTTCTCCTTGTCCTTGTCCTTTTCGGCGTCCCCGCTGTCCACGCTGCCGCGACGCCCTTTGCCGGCGTCCACGGAGCCGCGGCGCCCGTTATCCTGGCTGCCGCGGCGCCCACCGACGCTGCCCCGCCGGCCCCCGCGCGCCCCGCCGCCCAGGGGCAGGCCGCCTATGGTCCCTCCGTCGGGCGGGTCGTTAGCGTGCTTGCCGGTGGCCGAGGGCTGCACGCGGCGCCCGGCCTCCGCCTGCCGCCCCTTCATGTTCTTCGAGTCGAAGATCTGCGTGCCGTAGCCCTTGGGCCGGCCCTCGCGCGGCGCGCCGCCCTCGCGTTTGTCACTCATCCTGCTTTCTCTCGCACCGGCACACCGTCACCGTCACACTGCACAACGCCGTTCCCTCGTGGCGCCGCGAGTCACCGTCCCACAGCCGGCGAGCGCAGGGGAAGTAAGTCCCTCAGGGAAGGTCGTCTCGAGCCACGTGCGGGGGATTGCTGTCGCTCCGGCCGGCGTGCGGACACCACGCGATCACACGATCAACTGCGGCCCAACCTGCCCATGCCATGAACGCTGG
>NC_051409.1:44085379-44085621 GCF_015228065.2 Penaeus monodon
CTCGTGAACCAATTCCCACCCCTCCTCCCCCCAATCGCTCTCGTTCATTTCTGCATTGTCCCTCCTTTCTCGGATTTTCCCTTGTTTCCCCTTCACGATTTGCCTCTTCGGATCTCCCACTTCCTCTTTATTTGCTGTTTTCCTTTAACCTTTATCTGCATCATGCCTCAGACTTCTGTGTATTGCTTATTTCGCTTCGCAGTTTAAATCTTATCAGTATCAATTCCATTCTTTTTGTTTTA
>NC_051409.1:44087397-44087659 GCF_015228065.2 Penaeus monodon
ACAGACCCATAGAATGATACGACAAAAACTTTATCAAAAGTAGAGATTTCCGGTGACATTACTTGACAGAGATGCGACCTTGGTGAGCGCTGTGGTTATAGGTAAAAAAAAAATCATAGGGACTGGAAACAGTCACAACAAGATAATTGTGATAGCGAGTTTTTATTATGTTATCTTTCAGGGAGGGAAACAACAAACTTATCGAAGGTAGTAGGGGGTAGACGTGTAGATCAGAGAAATATACACGCATAAAGTTGCGTAC
>NC_051409.1:44088623-44089079 GCF_015228065.2 Penaeus monodon
TGAGGAAATGAAATCCTTAAAAATACTGTTCTGCATGATATAATATATTTCACTGTATACGGTTAAATACATTTTGCTCAACATTAATCCATGTATTTCCCGACCTATTTATATAATTGTGCATTCTCCCGCGATTTTTTCTACATTAAGAATGATCCAAAATCAACCCTGTTTTAGTCTTGTCTCCTAGGTGAACAGCTTTTTCCTTTAGACAATGCTCATTTATACACACAATCTGCATTATGTATACGCAACGTTACAGCAAAGACCTATTGTAATAATGTTGATAGAGGCTGAATTTTCTATAGTGCATGACGGCTAACTATTTCCTTTACTAAGACCATGATTACATGGCATTATCATCTTTAGATTCCAGTTCATGAGAATTTTCACTGTAGGTACGGTCATTATTTGTATGGGTATTTATCTTTGATAAGGTAGCATTTGCAGCAGCTT
>NC_051409.1:44089808-44089898 GCF_015228065.2 Penaeus monodon
CACAGGAGTGATATGCGACAGAAGGGTATCTGCAAGTCTATAGGAAAGGTAAAAAAAAGAAGAGCTGAGGGTCACTGTAATGAAAATGCC
>NC_051410.1:1123-1392 GCF_015228065.2 Penaeus monodon
ACCGTAATAGGTGGCCTCCTCAGCAGCGTCCGCTATGAGCGCGAGCCCTCCGCGCGCGCCTACTCACCCGCCCTGGCGTTCTCCGGCACGGAGGCGTTGATGAGCTGGCTAGGGAAGAAGGGCGCGTTGTCGTTGATGTCCTTAACGTTGACGTGGACGCGCGCGCTCGCCGTGTGGACGCCGTCCGTCACCTGGACCCGCAGATCCCACCTGGCGCGGCCGGAGGGGGCGTCGCGGTCCAGGGGCTGTGGGCGGGACGGCGCCTGGTT
>NC_051410.1:4284-4598 GCF_015228065.2 Penaeus monodon
GCTGGGGGTGTCTGGGGGGTTTTTTTGTGTGTTTTGGCTGAATATGGTTTTATACTGTCTGTTTAAATAGATACACACAGAAACATAATTTAGACAGTGAGGCGGGGGAAAAAAAGCGGCCGGCAGAGGCTCAACGGCGGTGGGCAGGACCGAGCGATTCCTCGATCGTCGCCGGAGGTGGAAAGTGCCGGTCACAAGGGGGGAGGGTCAGTGTTATACTTTGTAAATATTGTATAAAAGTATTAACAGACACGTGTTCAAGACCGGAGACTGTGAATGCGTATGCGGGTAATGAATAATAAATAAATAGACAC
>NC_051410.1:4684-5039 GCF_015228065.2 Penaeus monodon
ATAACAAAGGGAAATAAAAAAGTAGAGAATGAAAGCAAAAAAAGATTGAGGGGCGGAAACGCGAGAGGCGCGCGGAGGGCGAGAGAGCGCGTTTGAGATAACAGCATGACCATTTTGATGCAGTGTGAGTGAGTTTGTTTGGATGTTATTGTTCCTGCGAGCGTGTGAGCGGAGGGAGGAAATCACTCTAGCGGAGGGACACTGCCACTCTGTCTCCACACGGCGGCCTCTCCCACGACACTCACACTACATCTGCTTAGTCGGTCACCAGGGGTTATCGCTCTGCCACGTCGTTGCTGTGATACGCATCGCGAGGCAACGCCTTAGAACGCCGTTGTCAGACCCCCCTGGGGAT
>NC_051410.1:5472-5692 GCF_015228065.2 Penaeus monodon
AGGCACTTGCGTCCACACATAGCGGTGCGAGCGAGGTGTGCGAATAAACTCAAGCAAACACCTTTACAGAAAATGCCGTATCATGCAGGGATTTTGCTGATTGACAACTGGTAGTATTATATCTACTTGTACAGGAAACGGGATACTTACAAATACACATTAGATATACAAACAATACATGCAGAATAGATAACATTATTACTATACATCTCTTTCCCTC
>NC_051410.1:5753-5821 GCF_015228065.2 Penaeus monodon
TCCCCCTTTCTCCCTTTTTTCCCCTCTCCCACCTTCCCCCCTCTCTCTTGCGTATATCAAACATATTT
>NC_051410.1:5968-6064 GCF_015228065.2 Penaeus monodon
CATAAATAAAAAAAATAATAAATAATATATATAAAATAAAAATTTTAAAAAATTTTTAAAATTGTATGTTGTAATTTTATATATAATATATTCTCA
>NC_051410.1:8072-9010 GCF_015228065.2 Penaeus monodon
CCGTATGTGTGTTAAATCTTTCGTACTCTTATTTCTACTCTTAGCCAACTTGAATATCTTCGCCTGTCCTTCTTTAGTGTCTAATTATTCATACAGATGGTCGTATGCTTCTGATTTTGCGATGGCAACTGCTTTCTTAGCTTCCTTGCAACACTGTCGCTCTGTCTTCATCTAGTTTACTTTCTTCCCATTTTTCTTGGCTTTCTTCTTAGCACTCACTTTCTCTTGTACTTCTTCACTAAACCACCAAATTTCCTTATTTTCCCAAACCTTTCCACTACTCTCGCCCAGTATTTCCTTTCCAGCTCTTATTATAGTACTGTTTGCATCATTCCACCAGGTGTTCACATCTACCATATCGTGGCTCAGCTCTCTTAGAATTTGAACTCTTGTTGGAAATAATTTTTCTTTAGTTTAAACCATTTTATCCTTCTCTGAGTTGCAGTTTTCCTTTTTTGATTCTGTAAGACAGCTATAGTGAGATCAATGACAACCAAGCGGTGCTGCAAAGTTACATGATCTCCAGGTATTACTTTGCAATTTTTTAATCTCCCTAATGTTTCTCCTTCGATATGAAAGGAAGTCAATTTGACTTCCTCTATCACCACTTTTGTAAGTAATAAGGTGTTCATTTCTCTTACAGTATTTCCTATTACCATATCAAAGGATAAAGCTAGGTCAATTACCTGCTCTCCGTCCTCATCACCATTTCCATAAGCAACATGGCCATTCATATCTTCTCCAATTATGCATCTTTCACGTTCATCAACCTTTTCCAGTTCTTCTTGTAGTGCCGCCGAAAACTGTTCTTTTTCTTCATCTGTGTCTCCCGCTTGTGGTGTAAAAACACTAAATATATTCATCGAGAAATCTTCAAGGGCTAATCGTATCCACTTGCTTCTGTCACACTTTCTGTTCACTTCAGTCACAAAAAATGT
>NC_051410.1:10521-11169 GCF_015228065.2 Penaeus monodon
ATCACAGGAGGCGCATCTGCTCGGGTGAAAGGCTCGGCAGGCAATGGAAAGGCTATGTAAGTTCTTTGAGATGAACTTCTTTGCTCGGGAGGACTTCACAACGGAGCCCTTAATTCCGAGAGCCTTAATCAACTCCTTTGAAAAAGAAACTTGAAAAGAATACAAAAAGGGAATTCTACTTATCCCTTTGACCGACCTAAATGGTTAATTACGCCCTGAACCTCAATGAGGCGACTTTTACATTATGAAACTTGCATTCAAACATTTTCCTTGAAGACCAGGCTCTTACCGTAATTCGTTACTATGCATCACAAAATAAACCGCTTGTCAAGTTCTTGAGGCCGATAATGGGCACTTAAGTCTGCCATTGCTGGAAAATCTGGAAACTTATGGTTATTTTTCAGATGAACTTTGATCAACAATAGACGGCCGATAAGGAATGTCAAGGACAGCTTTCGGGGAATATTTTCATAGACATCTTTGAGCAAAAGTGAAGATGCTGCAAATTTATTCGCGGCTTTTTTCGGGGAAAATACGGAGCACTGTCGGCAGCAGCGTCGCACACAAGGAGAGCTGTCTTGGTGAAGCGAAATCAGGTTCACCACTACTTGTATATCATGGACATATAAATGTCCCTGAAAACATCTT
>NC_051410.1:12643-12728 GCF_015228065.2 Penaeus monodon
GTCTGTTGTGTAATATTTGCGTGAAAGCATATTGCGTCTTATTGTTAAGTCAGGTTTCACCTCCTTCTGGTAACATGTTTTCCAC
>NC_051410.1:14260-15461 GCF_015228065.2 Penaeus monodon
ACCGTTCATGTCCCATCTCCTTCGAGTCCGCCTGAAGCTTCCGTCGGCAAAGCGGCGTCCAACTGGCCAGAGCGACGCAGCGCAGCGACCGCCTGACACCCGCGCAGAAGCCACAATCAAATTTACACATGATTATTCCATTTCAATTAATTACGGCCTTTATAGCTCAACTTTATGAAAAATCATGCACGACCGATATTTTTCATTAGTCCGTTCGGTACAGTTCTGCATATTGACTATGACTGTCCTATGTATGAATGGATGAATGAAATACGATTAAGCTCATTTATGGAACAGCCGAAAAAATCGTTAGCCTCCGAATCGGAGCCAACCTCAGCAGCCCGCGTGGCTGCGAGTCCCTGCGCTGCACAAGAGCAGTTGGAATAATGCACTCCGGCTGGATTTTCGAAAGCAATATGCGAATGATAAAGTACAGCTTGATATTGTGAATAGCTTTCGAAGCTCTCCATATGTCCAGAGACACTCTCTTTTATCATTCCAGTTCCATTCGACGGGAAAAAGACGTGAGCACGATGAGCGTTATCCTTTTGACAACGACGAAAATGCTCCGCGGAAGAAAATGGAACGTCAACTTTCGTCGAGAGGCCATTTTTTGGGCTAAACTTTCAAGGGAAATGTAATTTCGCGCAGATGTTGGCGCTGAATGAGTCTTTCAACATTTATCTTGACATGAAAACATACTTTGTTCATTGCCCTCGTCACGGTTGAGATAACGCTTTCATTTCTGAAATGCAGCGACACAGATATCCCTTCACACTTGTAACGGCCTACAAAATGTGAGCTTGCCCTTGCATCTGCAACATATTAGAGTTGGTTGCTGAAACTGCTATTGTACTCCATCTGCCTACGATGCAATTAACGGGCAAGTTATGGCTCCACCACAAAGGCCGCCTTCCCTACTGCGCCGCCGTTTCACGAGGCGACCGGAGAAAGTCTGCGGTTCTGGCGGCCTGCTTTCAAATACAAGGCCACTCGCGTCCCAAACGCGGCTGCGGTGACGATGCGGGAACATCTCATTCAAGATCATCGGCTGATAAGCAATTCTTGTTTAGACGATTTGTCTCAGAAACAATAACATCACAGTACACATACCTCCATTCGTTTAATACATGTCTACATATAAAAGAAAGACTATACATAATTGTCAGCAGTGATCGCTGACATGTGACAAGATGATGAT
>NC_051410.1:17379-17460 GCF_015228065.2 Penaeus monodon
CGGAGCTCTTCCATTTTCTTGCTGATGCAGTAGCTAAAATGACTACGGAAAATGTAGTCATTGTGACGAAGGAAGAAGACG
>NC_051410.1:18639-18724 GCF_015228065.2 Penaeus monodon
TACAAAATAAGAATGGCAAATAATTGCACTTATTTGCCCCTAAAAATTATATTATTATCATATATATAATATTATTATTATATAT
>NC_051410.1:21237-21653 GCF_015228065.2 Penaeus monodon
TTAAAAATTTCAAAACAAAAAACAAAATGCACCCACACACAAAAATATACTACATTTTTTAAAAAGCATATTTAAAACATATGATACATACAATATGTATATAAAATATTTATATTTTTTTGTTTTTAATTTTAAAATATATATATTATATATTAAAATAATTTTTTATTATTAAATTTTTGGGGTGGTTTTAATTTTATTAAACTTAAAATTTAAAAAATTTATTATTTATATCATTTAAAAATTTATAAAATTTTTTCCCTATATAAATTTTTAGATAAATTTAAAATTTTTGTAATAAATCCAAAAATTAAATTTAAAATTTAAAAAAATATTTATTTTTTTTATATAAATATATATAATATTTCCTATAAAATCAATATACATATATAAATTTTTATTATATATGTAAAATT
>NC_051410.1:21680-22395 GCF_015228065.2 Penaeus monodon
TAAAAAATTTTATATAAAACCTTTTAAAATTTCATATTTAAATTTTATGATAATTATATTGTATAAAAATTTTTAAAAAATTACATATAGATTTTTTATGATACATATAAATTTTAAAGTATATATTTTATATATAAAATTAAAAATTCCAAATTTATATAATATATATATTTTTATATATTTTAAATAAATTTATATGGGATATTTTTTTAAAATTTAAAATTTTTATTAAAATTTATTATGGAAGTTTTATAAAATTAAAACTTTTATATAAATTACATATAAAATTTACAATTACAAAATTTATATATATCAATCTATAAAAGGAGATTTAATTTTTATATGTAAACATATTATAAAATTTTTAATACAATAACTTTACCTATATATACCTAAATTACAAATTTATATATATTCCCATATAAAATTTTTATACATATTTTTATATATATATTCATATATATATAAATTTTTATTTATTATGAATATAAATTCTATATAATAAAAAATTTATATATATAAAATATTTAAATTTTATATATATATAGATTTTATATAAAATAAATCTATATATAAAATAAAATTTTTTTCAAAAGAAAAATTTATATATTTATAAATTTAGATATTTTTAAATTTATAAAAAAATAAAAAATTGTATTATATTTAAATTTTTCCCAACCGGCTCACCCGCCCACATTCATACACACCCCCCCAC
>NC_051410.1:22804-22911 GCF_015228065.2 Penaeus monodon
AAATGAAATTTTTAAATATATTTACATTTTTAAATTTTTTTTATTGAATTAAAACCTATTTAAAAATATTTACAAAAAATCTTTTTTATATTTTTACAAAATTCAAA
>NC_051410.1:22966-23484 GCF_015228065.2 Penaeus monodon
TAAATCATAACCCTAAATTTTTTGCACATAAATGGGTTTTGTAAATTTTTATATTTTAAAATTTTTAAAAGCAAAATAAATCTATATACTAAAAATAAATTTTATTTTTATATAAAATTTTTATATTTTACACATTTTATATACACATATAAATTTATATATATATTTATTTATAATTTATTTTTTATATATACATAAAATTTATTTATATATAAATAATTTTTTTATATATTTCCCAAAATCTATAGTTTAAAAAAATAAATTTTAAATATATATTTATATATTATATATATATTTTATATTTTTGAATATAAAAAATTTATATATAAATTTTATATTAAATTGGGGATCTACAAAAAATTTTATAAATAAAATATATTAATAAAATTTTAAAATTTTACATTAAAATTTTGTATTTATATAAAATTTTGTATATATATAAATTTATATATATACAAATATATAAAATTATTTAAAATTAAATGTAAAATTTTTAAAATATAAATTTAGTATAAATC
>NC_051410.1:23542-23664 GCF_015228065.2 Penaeus monodon
TTTATATATTGAAATTTTCTAATAAGTTATATGTATATATGAATATTTTAATATATATATAATAATTATATAGTAAAAAATCCCATATAAAATTTTCATTAAAATATATAAAACCCTCCCAT
>NC_051410.1:26417-26924 GCF_015228065.2 Penaeus monodon
AATTATCATTTACATAATATGTCATACACACACACAACAAAAAAAATTCAACCGGTGTGCTGCTTTGTATGCTTTTTTCTTTGGATACCTTTAGCTACAGATGATTATTTTTTGGGTTGCGTTTTTGAAATTGCATAAAAATAGGCCGCTATTAAGTACTGTTACAACAAAAAAACAAAAAGTACTGAAAAGAAGAATGTGGGGAAAGAATAATCTATTAATTTTAAATAAAGTTTATTTTTTTTTACTTGACAATCACTAAAATTAAAAGTGCTACATCATGGAAGTCAAATTATTTGGTTCCCCAATTATTTCCGTAACTGTGGAAGAGGAAAAGCTGCAGTGATTTTTTTACTTGTTTGTTTTTTTTCTACTGGATTAAAAACGATGTCCCCCTTTTACGGCCCCCTTGTTGCTGAAGCCGCTGGTTGGGCGGGGTATTGAACACTTACTATAATGAATTTCAGCTGGCTTTCACTCTATACACAGTTTATTCTTTCTAAACCC
>NC_051410.1:27164-27574 GCF_015228065.2 Penaeus monodon
CCAGCTGTAATTCATTATTATGTCAATGTGTTCCAGATATCCCGCCCAACCCAGCGGCTTCCAGCAACAATGGGGCCAGTGAAAGGGACATCGCATTTAATCCAGTAGAAAATAACAGACACAAGTAGAAAATCACTGCAGCATTTACTCTCTTCCATCAGTTACGGAAATAATTGGGGAACCAAATAATTTGACTTCCATGATGTAGCACCTGTTCATTTTAGTGTATTGTCAAGTAAATAAGAAATAAACATTATTTAGAATTTAATAGATTATTCATTCCTACATTCTTCTCTTCAGTACTGTTTGATTATTTGTTGTAACAGTACTTAAAATAGCAGTGCCCTACTATTTTACTGCAATTATCAAAGCAGCACCAAACATAATCATCTGTAGCTAAAGGTATCCAA
>NC_051410.1:51670-51938 GCF_015228065.2 Penaeus monodon
TACTGTGGCAGATGCCATAATCACTTCATTCGGCCCAGCGTAGCCTCGCTCGCATAATCTTCCTCCGCACGAGTAATCCGCACAATCACCTCACTCAGCAACGCGCCAGCCTCGCTAGGGCATAGTTACCTTCCGCCACGGTGGTGCTGGTGTGAGGTCAGCACGGTACGCCACGACGCGGAGAGTGGCCCATCAGCGTACTCGGCTGCTGACCTTCAAATCTCCCAGATTGTATTCATACACATGCTCGCCAAAAAAAAAAAAATGC
>NC_051410.1:53446-53510 GCF_015228065.2 Penaeus monodon
AAGCTTGATCGAGTTCTCTGTTATAGCTTGTCAAGGAGAAAGAATCCATAACCATGCATAGTCT
>NC_051410.1:57896-58026 GCF_015228065.2 Penaeus monodon
CGGTGGTGCTGGTAGTGAGGTCAGCACTGGTACGCCACGACGCGGGAGAGTGGCCAATCAGCGTACTCGGCTGCTGACCTCACATCTCCCAGATTGTATTCATACCACATGCTCGCCAAAAAAAAAATGC
>NC_051410.1:70578-70665 GCF_015228065.2 Penaeus monodon
AAATTCTTATCAAATTCTGTTTCTTTATCATCATTATATATGTTCAAGTCTGATACATCTATCAAGATTTTCTAAGTCTTAACTCAC
>NC_051410.1:70694-70774 GCF_015228065.2 Penaeus monodon
CCCTGTTTCATTATTGACAAGATCCATATTCATATACGAGTTATTTAATTTAGTTTAACTTCAATGGTTAACTGTTAGTT
>NC_051410.1:71129-71264 GCF_015228065.2 Penaeus monodon
TACTCACTATTTTCTGAGAATTGTCTATGAAGCAGAGGCTATGGAGATATGCGATGACTGCGATACGGTTGCAGGTCGCCGGACAACAGTATTTCTTCCAATATTCTAGACTGATAGCTGCGTTTCCTGTTTGCA
>NC_051410.1:73715-74644 GCF_015228065.2 Penaeus monodon
GTAACAGTAATGAAGCGTTACCACAACTGTTTTAATAACCAGCATTAGAATTTTTATTGGTATGAAAGCTTTGTTAATAACTTTTGGAATGCTTAGACGTTTGCAAGTATTTTTATAACTATTTCCAGACCATTCTCATTCAAAGATGCTTTCACGGGGCTAAAGCTCGGAAATGGTATGTAATTGCTCCAGCTATGGATTCTGGTCAGGATACGCCAAAGAATTATAATCGATCATTATTGATTTTTTTAAACATATTTAGTTTTGGTTAGATATCTCCTATTAAACTTTCATAATTCTAGTCATATTTTTTTTCTGAAATCTATTGCCTTTTTGTGATACCATTCATGCCTGGAATTAAAACTATGGCCGTTATAGCAACATCTGTCGTTACGTGATTTTGGGTATACTATCTACACACGATTGTTTCCCACAGACCTTAACCATGCTGTATGTAAAACAAAAGAAAAGAGATAACACATCTGCGTCAGAAGTAACGTTTTAACACCGATTTATCCGCGCGTAGCAGTAAGCTTGAAATTCCGCTGCGCTCGGCCAAGCCTGTCTCCTGACCCACTGACGTGATGACGTCAACAGCCATTTAGTTTATCATTCTGATTCTGATTCATATATATTCTCTTGGTTTCATATGAAAGTAATACTGAGTTGAAATAGGACAAACGTAGGTCTCGCTTATTTATGTCATCCATAGTTTTCAAAATTGATATTTCGCAAAATACCTATGATACGGAACTTTTCTACAAAGTCCATATGCTTTAAGGAAAAACGCGCTATTTTAAATGCTGCTGCAGCATTTTATCAAATCAATTCCAGTTAGTTTATGCTAATTAAAGTTTGTAACCTCATGAAATCAGTTAGAATAAAAGGAATGACTAAGTCTCGAAAATTATTAAGATCAGCTCATTTTA
>NC_051410.1:77957-79849 GCF_015228065.2 Penaeus monodon
AACGAAAGGAAACAGATCTCGCTTATACCTTCACCTCGATCCCTAACATGGCGCAGTGGAGGAGCGCTACCCCGACGGTCAGCGCCCCTAGAAGATGTCATCACCGGCACCAACGAGAGTCAGCAGAGGTAGCCATGCGCCACCCACCTACCCATCATGGGGGACACCACAGAGACCCCAGTCAGAAGAACACAATGCGACGCCTCCATCAGGGTAATGGACCGAGCAACATTCACCTCGTCCACCAGCTCCCCCCCCCCCCGTCAGGACCAGGATCAGCAACCTTGGGCATTTCCCCAGCAGCGTTCGAGGCATGGGCTATCAGCTTCTTATGTGAGACTTCTTTGCAGTAGTGATGTCCAACAGCGTATCGACGCCCGCATCGACAGGCAAGATTTCAAAAAGCTCTCAACACCAGCAGTAGTGGGCATAGTGAGAAACGTAGTGATCGGCCCACGGTGCGAAGTGGGAGCATGGGTATTTTTTTTTTACATATACCCAGTCAGCAGGGGATAGTATTGCCGCATATGTATCCAAGTGTCGTGCCATGGCCGGAGAGTGCAGTTTCCAGTGCCCTGAATGCAATAGGTCATTGACTGAGTATATGTTATGCAGAAAAGTAATTATGGGGCTGAGCGACTGCAGCATGAAAGCAGAACTGTTAAGGTGATTCCCCCGCCTTAAATCCACAAACGACGTAGTTAGCTAGCGCGAAATAATTGAGGCGGCAGAAAAGGCAGCGGGACGACGTGCACCGAGCAGCGTGGCCGCTAATGGAAGACGCACGAACAGCCAGCCCCTCTTCCACACCACCCACAGACCATACCCATACGGAAGTGGCCGCATTCAGCACCCCACGCCGAAACAGGACCCGCGGCGCTCAGGGCCACACTGGAGTAGGGGGGCAGCCGACGGCGCTGACGAAACTGTGGAGACAGCGCTTGCGGCGGTAGCATCTAGTGCCCTGCTCGTGACGCCGCGTGTCGCTACTGTGGGCGGAAAGGGCAATTCTGGCGCTTGTGCCGCTCACTTACCCCGAGAGGCAACCATCACCCATCCAATGCTTTGATCGTAGGAAGCGTGGAGGCCTCTGCACACCTGTCCGTGCACATCGTCTGCCCCCCTCCTAGGTGGTGTGTCACACAACCGCTGTGGCAAACACGGGAGCTCAAGTGAGCATTGCAGGGTGCCCCCTCCTGAAGGACCTGAGGGTCCCCCTACACCAGCTCAGCTCTCGCCCAAGATAATCACTCATGTCGCTGGAGGAAGTGTGAAGCTCCTGGGGAGCCTATGGTGCCAGGTGACAGTGGGGACGAACACCACCCCAGAGTGCGTGTACATCGCAGAGGGAGTCCAACCTGTCATTAGGAGCCTGCAAAGCCTTGCAATTTGTGTCGCAAACCTTCCCACGTCCTATGCTGACCTGGGTAGCACAGATCGACGATGATATCAGCAGGGGCATAATCGAAGAAGTGCCTGCTGGCAAACCAACCAAGTGGTGTGCGCGCATGGTGGTAGTGCCCAAGAAGGATGGGAAGCCACGCAGAACAGTGGACTTTCAGAAGCTCAATCAGGCGTGCCTCCATGAAATCCACCACAGCAGACCTCCATTTGACCTTATCATAGGTGTGCCAAAGCACACATACCAAACAGTTGTAGATGCCTTCTCCGGGTACCACCAGATTGCCCTCAATGAAGAGAGCTGCAAGCTAACAATCTTTCATCACCCCCTGGGGACGGTTCCGCTACCGTAGGACCCCATGGAGCACTGTGCAGCACAAGATGCCTTTAATGTCTGTAATAATCTTCCCAGGCATAGTTAAGAACTGAGTCTTCTGAGTCTCCACTTCTAACATTTGATTCATTAGAATAATAACTATTGATGATTACTT
>NC_051410.1:79949-80577 GCF_015228065.2 Penaeus monodon
ATGTGATTTGTTAGCCTCACACTTGACATTTAGTCTAACAGACAGATGAGATCTTACTTAGGAATTACTGCTCATTTCATCCATGTTTGGTTCTTGAAAACAGCCGTTTTGGCATGCAAGCGCTTCCGCGGCTAACACACAACACACATTATTTGTATGAAAACGCCGTACAAATCTTTGACATACATTCAAAGTCACAATCATCGTAACAGACAATAATGCGACTATATCAGCCTTTTTACTTCCTGCTTTTCACATATTTTTGACAATGATATGGACTCCTGTTCTGATTCTGAAGATGAATTAGCAGTGGACCAGGATGGTCGAGAATAATATTGTATATGAAGATCTGCCAACTGAGCACAATTCATGCTTTGCCCACTCTGCAATATGTGGGAAATGATGGTCTACAAGAAGCAGGGGCTAAACTTGCCTTTCGAGAGCTTGGCCTGGTATTGGTATCCATGACAGAGGCATTATTCAGGGGAGGGGGGCAGTTGTCCCCCCCCCAGGACCACAATTTTAAACTTTTTTACTAATTACACCTATATAGATCCAGTTTTAGCATAAATCTTCACTCAGCTACATTTCAAAAATAAGGGTTTTGAAATACATACTATCACTATAT
>NC_051410.1:80805-80878 GCF_015228065.2 Penaeus monodon
TCTGTCAGCTCCCCAATACTGTTGTTGTGCATCCACTCAAACTGCCCAGTGATTTCTGACAGTCTACATGCTG
>NC_051410.1:81218-81749 GCF_015228065.2 Penaeus monodon
CCAACATTTCCGAATCAGCTCCTAGCGACTGGTTAGGTTTCATCTACTCCCGAGAAAAGATACTATTTTATTAAATATACACAAATCTACCAGTTCCACTGATGTTTTGGAAAGGGATAAGAATTTGGATTCTGTGTGTGCTACACAATGGAATTCCTAAGTGAAAATTATTAGATCAGTGTTGAGTTTTCCCGAACAAAAATTCAAGCTTCACAGATGGTGTACTAACACTGTGTGTGTATGATAGTAATCTACTCAAAGACATGTTAGAAATCTTTGAGCCATTTCAGGAGGCCATTAATTGTGCACAGAAGCAAACCACCATTTCTGCAAGTCTGATCATACCTTGCATTAGGTGCCTGAAATTTCATCCAAACCATATGGAATCCGTGCATAACTCCACATTGGTGACAGAGCTTAAGAAATCTGTAAAGAAACATTTGATGCACTTTGAGGAGAGAAGAGTTTATGTGCTGGCAACAATTCTAGACTCACTCTTTAAACTTGTTTAAACTGGTGCAAAGATGAAAA
>NC_051410.1:82056-82797 GCF_015228065.2 Penaeus monodon
TAGAGTATATTTCAACAGTAAAATACAAGCAATACAAAGTGATTTAACAGTATCTACTGCTGAAAACAAAATATAGTAGTGATATCACACTTGTGGCATCACTATGGATTGGTAAAAATCAGATTTGGACAATCTGTTGCAGAATCAGGTCTATGTGGCTGTATTCCAGGCAATATGTGAGAAAAAAAATGCACACAAAAACACTGAGTTCATTAAAAAATGTTGAGTACTATCCATTCAATGAAATCAATTGTTCCTATTTTACTGACACATTGATAAATGCTTGGCATGTTTTGCCTAAGCTGTCACACCCTTAAGCAGTATCATAAAACAAAGATCTGGAGGACAATTCCCAATTCATTCTGGCAAGGTGAGAGGAATCAGCTGCTGAGGGATTAGTATTCTGCTAAGCCAAGCTAGGAATGCCTTAATAGGATAAGCTAAGTTTGATTGGGTTCTGAAGTTTGAACAGTCTGAAGGATCCTGACAATGTAGAATGGTAACATGTCCCTTGATTAGAAAATATGTGCTAATTACTTTTTTTGTTGCAGACACATATTGCTTACCTCAAACTATGCTGTATCTGGAATCAATCTATCAATGAATTTTGAATTCCTGAATGGGTTTGGATGGTTTTTGGCTCATATATGACACTTGTGGATTTTAAGGATGTTTGTAGATAACTGAAAGAAGGAATAATAATTGCAAGGTTTGATCTTAAAAATTACCAAATAAATCCTT
>NC_051410.1:83142-84448 GCF_015228065.2 Penaeus monodon
CCCACCCAAAGGGGGATGCCACTTTTTTGAGTACCAGGTACCCAGTTTTTCCCCCTCGGCCCGGGGGTGTTTAAGCTCTTTTATAAAAACATGCAAACAAGCCAGGAGCCTCTCAAATCATTTCAGCAAACTGACAAAAACTGCAACGTTTTCCCAAGAAATGATTCGCTCGTGTGAAAGCGGCCTGAGGTTCCCGGAGACGAGAGCAATTTCCGGCTGACGACCTACAGTTTCCTCGCAAGGAAATGCCTCGCGAGGCGCCTTACCTGTGGCAGGTGGCGAGGGGGCGCGGCCGCGGGAGGCGACCGCCGCCATCTGCCGCAGCTAACTGTTCCTGCCGCCCATGGCCCAGTGCACGCCCCGTGGCCCAGCACCCTCGATAACACACGTCCACTCATTCCCTCCCCTTTGTCAAAAGTATACTGGACTCGCAGAGACGGTTTTGGGGGGGCACAGGCTTTATGCGCGGGGAATTTGCGAGTCAAATTTCCTGTGGGCGCACGACCCCGCCGTTTGTTCCGTTCCTCCTCGGACTGAGCATGATTTCCTCCCGTGATTTCCCATGACCCGGAGGAGATGCCTTTTGTGTTTCCCCCTAATTTTTTTTTTCCTTTAAACCCAAAACCCTTTGGTATTTTTTTGGACACAGCAAAGTCTGACAAAATCACAATCACGAAGAATAAATGAAGGTCATCTGCACTTCCTTGTAGGTTGAACATTACACAATGTATTATATAATCGACAACTATACCTAAATACACGTACGAAACTATTTCCGTGACTTCGCTGTACATACATTAAGCATTTTAGGTGAATATCAAAGGTTTGTAACCTTGTTGTCTTGACTTTTTTCAAATGTGTATTGACTTTAATACCCAAATTTAAACAAAAAAACCCCAACACCAATAAACTCTACAAGAACATGGGCACATTCAAGATAAAACAGGGGAAGTACAGTGTAATGAAAATTATTTCCTTCAGTTCGTTAATGTAAACACCATCCCAATTCATGGAAGAAATTACATTTTACCGAATAACTTTAAGCATGGGCTTTTCGGAAATGCGTGCATGTGTTGGCGCGAATTTTTACTTTTTTTTAAACAGCAAAGCCCTTTATGCCGTATTAGGATATAATGGACCCCCACCCCAGACTTTGTACCTTTTAAAAATCAGGGACGTCAGTTTGTGTGGTCTTCCCTCTAAGCAAAATGCATTCATAGATTCCGTCCAAAACTTCATTCAGAATTACAGATTATACAATATATTTTTGTCTATAGTTTAAAAAAACCCCTTCACAACCCCCACC
>NC_051410.1:84494-84597 GCF_015228065.2 Penaeus monodon
CCCCCCAAACAAAATCTTTAAATTTCGCTCTCCAACTGATGCAGTCAGGAAAAAGCAGGAATTTGGGTTTTGGGGCATCTGGTATTGATATGAAAAGTTCAAA
>NC_051410.1:84814-87057 GCF_015228065.2 Penaeus monodon
GATATGGGAAATTTCTCAACCCCGGAAAAAGGAATCATTCCGTCAAAAGATGGAAAAAAAGGCAAACTAAAATTTACTGATCATACACTCATCTTCACTTAAATTTTGGAAGGGTGAAAGGAAAAAGGTCCATTATCTATAACGAGAAAACAAACTAAACCCTGGACAGCTCGGTTTCCGAAAGGACAGGTCTCGTCCAAGTTCTGTATATTTAAATAGACCTTGGGACTCGTCTATTGCTAATCTTCAACCACTGCGAACACATACTAACAGACCTAACTGAGACTAAAGAAGCTACTGTAACAGATTTATTTTGCAAAACCTTTGATAAAATCGCCCATGAAATTCTACTCCAGAAGTTAAAGGTCCTGAGAATCACAGGAAAAGTCCGAATAATGGATACGTGATTTCCTAACAAATTGCAAACAAAAAGTAATCATCAATAGTTATTATTCTAATGAATCAAATGTTAGAAGTGGAGACTCAGAAGACTCAGTTCTTAACTATGCCTGGGAAGATTATTACGACTTTAAAAGGCACTTGTGCTGCACAGGCTCCAGGGGTCCACGGTAGGGGGAACCGCCCCCGGGGGGTGTAAAAGATTTTAGCTTGAGCTTCTTCATTGAGGAAATTGGTGGTCCCCGGAAAAGGATCACAACTTTTTTGGTATGGTGCTTTGGCACACCTATGTAAGGTAAAATGGGGTCTGCTGTGGGATTTCATGGAGGCAGCCTGATTGAGCTCTAAAAGCCCACTGTTCTCGGGTTTCCCACCCTTCTTGGGGCACTCCCACCATGCGCGCACACCACTTGGTTGGTTTTGCCCGGCACTTCTTCATTTTGCCCCCGCTGATATCACTCGATCTGTGCTCCCAGGGCCATAGGATGGGAAGGTTTTTCGACACAATTTTCAGGCTTTGCAGGTTAATGACAGGTTACTCCCTCTGCGATTACACGCACTCTGGGGGGGGTTCGTCCCACTGTCCCTGGGACCATAGGCTCCCCAGGAGCTTCACACTTTCCACGACATGAGTGATTTTTTGGGCGAGAGGAGCGGTGTGGGGGCCCCTCAGGTCCTTCAGGGGGGGGCACCCTGCAATGCTCACTGAGCTCCGTTTTTTGCCACAGCGGTTGTGTGAACACCACCAGGAGGGGGGCGCGATGTGCAGGACAGGTTTGCAGAGGCCCCCACGTTTTCTACATAAAAGCTTTGGGATGGGTGATGGTTCCTCTCGGGGTAAGTGAGCGCACAACCCAAAATTTGCCCTTTCCGCCCACATACGACACGCGGCGTCCGAGCAGGGCACTAGGCTACCGCCGCAAGCGCTGTCTCCACATTTTCGTCAGCGCCGTCGGCCCCCCTACCCGTGGGGGCCCTGAGCGCCGGGGGTCCTTTTTCGGCGTGGGGTGCTAAATGCGGCCATTTCCCGTAGGGTATGGTTGGGGGTGGTGGGGAAAGAGGGGGCTGGCGTTCGTGCGTCTTCCATTAGGGGCCCGCTGTGGGTGCCGTCGTCCCGCTGCCTTTTCGCCCCCTAAAATTTATTTCGCGCTAGCAACTACGTCGTTTGGGGATTTAGGGGGGGGAATCCCCTTTAACATTTCTCTTTCATGCGCAGTGCTCCCCCCAAAATTACTTTTCTGCATCATATACTCAGTAAAGACCTTTTGCATTCGGGGACGGGAAAACTGCACCCCCGGGCCCTGGCAAAACCTGGATAAATATCGGCAATATTTCCCCCTGCTGACTGGGTATATGTAAAAAAAAATCCCAGCTCCATTTCGCCCGGGGGGCCGATCACATTTTTCTCACTATCCCTACTGCTGGGGTTGAGAGCTTTTTGAAATCTTGCCGTCGATCGGGCGTCGAACGCTGTTGGCATCATACTGCAAAAGTTCCAAAGAAACTGATCCCATGCCTCGAACGCTGTTGGGGGAAAGCCCCAAGGTTGCGACCGGTTGACGGGGGGGGGGGGGGGCTGGTGGCAGGTGAAGTTGCTCGGTCCATTTCCCTGATGGAGGGGTCGCATTGTGTTCTTCTCTGGGGCTCTGTGGTGTCCCCAGATGGGGAGGTGGGTGGGGCTGGCCCTCGCTGACTCCGTTGGGCCGGTGATGACATCTTCTAGGGGGCGACCCTGGGGTAGGCTCCCCCACGCGCCCTGTTAGGGATGAGGTGAAGGTTTGCGAGATCTGTTTTCCCTTTTGTTTTTTTCTGGGCCAAGAGAATGCAGGGTAATTGTTGTGTGT
>NC_051410.1:87480-87836 GCF_015228065.2 Penaeus monodon
TTTTATGTGTGTGTAGGGTTTTTGTGGTTGTTATTTTTTATATATAACACATAAAAATTCTATTCATCTATCTACCATAATATATTATATATATAATATATAATTTTATAATATAATATTAAAATATATGCTACATGCATACAACATACATTAAATTTTTTCATATACACACACACCCACCTTAATGTAACTGTACATACATAAATAAAAATATTTAAAAAATATAATATATATTAAATTTTTATATATAATAAATTTCCCCACATTAATTTATGTTGTGCGTTGGGGGTTTTGTGTGTTGTGTGTGATAGAAAAAAATATACTATTACAAATACATAAATTTTTAAAATTTATTA
>NC_051410.1:89183-89256 GCF_015228065.2 Penaeus monodon
ATATATCCTTACACAAACACCACATTACATACATAATAATAAATGATACATAGCCAAAAAATGCATTTTGTGT
>NC_051410.1:90048-91078 GCF_015228065.2 Penaeus monodon
TATCCAATTTTATAAACTCAAAAAAATGACAGTTAAAAAAATTTAAAACCTTTGCATTCCACGCATTCCATAGAATTATGGTTTTCATTCCTTTTTTTAATTTTTTTTAGGGGCAATCCCTAAAATGAGCTGATCTTTAAAAATTTTTTTAGACTTAGTATTCCTTTATTTTAACTGATTTCATGAGGTTCAAACTTTAATTTCATAAACTAAATGAATTGATTTATAAAATGCTGCAGAGCTTTAAAATACGCGTTTTTTCCCTTTAAAACATATGGACTTTTTGAAAAGTTCCGATATGTATTTTTCGAAATATCAATTTTTTAAAAAAATTTGGTGAAAAAATAAGCGAACCCAGTTTGTCCCATTTCAACTCAGTATTTCTTTCATATGAAACAAGAGAAAATTTTGAATGAATCAGAAGATAAACTAAAGGCTGTTGAGTCATCACGTCAGTGGGTCAGGAGACGGCTTGGCCGAGCGCGCGAATTTCAAGCTTACTGTCGCGCGGATAAAAAAGGGTTTTAAAAAGTTACTTCGACGCAGTGTGTTTTCCTTTTCTTTGTTTTACAACAGCATGGTTAGGTCTGTGGGGAAAATCGGTGTAGATAGATACCCAAAAAACACGTAAGGGCAGATGTGCTATAACGGCCATAGTTTTTTAAATTCCAGGGATGAATGGGATCACAAAAAAGGGAATAGATTTCAGAAAAAAAATACTAGAATTATAAAGTTTTAAAAGGAGATTTAAACCCAAATAAATTTGGGGTTTAAAAAAATCAAAAGATCGATTAAATTCTTTTGGGGTTCCTACCAAAATCCAAGCTGGGGCAATTACTACCATTTCCCAGTTTAGCCCCGGAAAACATTTTGAAAGAGAATGGCTGGAAATAGTTTTAAAAATACTTGCAAAAGTCTAAAACATTCCAAAAATTATTAAAAAAAGCTTTTATACCAAAAAAAATTCTAATGCTGGTTATTAAAAAAGTTGTGGGTAACGTTCATATGTTACTGTGTCTGTGTTTTTTTT
>NC_051410.1:92284-92408 GCF_015228065.2 Penaeus monodon
TCATGATTTCTCTCCATATTTACTTTTTTCTTTTTATTACGGCATAAATTTTTTTCTAAGTGGCCTTTAATACTATTAATGAAATTTATGAAGTGGTATAATTTGTAACGTTCTTACCATAGCA
>NC_051410.1:92624-93400 GCF_015228065.2 Penaeus monodon
AATAATAATTATGAGTCAAATTTCCAATGTCTGATCAGAGATATTCTATATGAAATTTAATGTTACATTATAATTAAATATTTTCATTATGTCATTCCATTTCTTAATTTATGGCATGTAACATGATCCCTTTAATTTCTCGCTCTGAACAACAACACATATATTAAAAGATTAACAGAGAACCAACATTTATATCCCATAGTGACCTCACCTAATCTCACATGGTCAAACTGTAACCATATAGTCAATATATTTTGTGATGTGTGAAATCTTTTTCTCAAGTGCTGCATTCTTACTTCTTATTACTATCATTTGTCTTGTAAGACATTATTTAGTCTTATTTTCCTAGTTGCACTGTGTCTGCATAGTGATGTGCTTTGCTTATTACTATTTGTATTTTTATGATTCGACGTTTCTTGACCTCTAGTCACATGATAATCAACTCGAGACCAAATGAAATTATCTTGTCCTCACTACAATCAGATTCCTAACATCTATTTAAAGGACATGTCAATACGGACAAAAATAGAACTTAACTCCAAAATTCCTAAATTGTACTGTTGTTTCTTTAGTTTCACATAATTTTTCCATTACATTTGCTTATACTTTTGATTTTCTTCAAAGTTATTGATCTTGTTTCGAAAACTTTGATTGAACAAGTGTTTAACCTTATGTTTTTAACTATATCTTTCATTATATTGTTGCCACTCACCTTGTGCATTTCCTGGTGTTCATTCAATTCATCAACAATTATAGTGACTTGAATTATCCATTGC
>NC_051410.1:93549-93750 GCF_015228065.2 Penaeus monodon
AAAAAAAAATAATCATATTATACATATAGCTATGAAGTAAAGATAAAAATTATTTTCATACTACTTATGCAATTGTAATAAGTAGTTTGCTTTTCCTCTCCCCATAATTTTATTTTCCAAGGCTTACTGCACATCCAACTTAAACCCTTAATTCCACTATCAAATATATGACACTGAATTTATAAAATGTGAATTATTGGG
>NC_051410.1:94858-96249 GCF_015228065.2 Penaeus monodon
AATCTATAATATTTTTTTTTTAAAAAAATTTTTTTAATTTTAATTTTTGAAATTTATGAAGGGGTTTAATAATTTGTAACTTTCTTCCCATAGCAAATATTGCGGGGGTTATTTATATTCCCCCATGATCATTTTTCATTTCACCACAAACTTTTACTGGGATTTTTTTTTTTTATAGCTGCTAGGTGACTTCCTTTGAAATTCAAACTCAAAAAAATTTCTCTATAACACATTTCCCTTCACTAAACCACTCCCCTCTTTGACCATTTTCTCATTAGGAAATTAAACAATTCCTTAATAATTTTGAGTAAAAATTTCCAAATTCTGATCAGAGATATTCTATATGAAAATTTAATGTTCATTAATTAAATATTTTTAGTCATTCATTTTTTAAATTTATGGCTGAAAACATGACCCCTTTAATTTTCGCTCTGAAAAAACAACACATATATTAAAAGATTAAAAAGAAACCAAATTATATCCCATAGTGCCCCCCAAAATCTCACATGGTCAAACTGAAAACCATATAGTCTATATTTGTATGTGTAAAATTTTTCTAAAGTGCCATTTTTACTTCTTATTATATCATTGTCTTTAAGAAATTATTTAGTCTTTTTTTCCCCTGTTGCACTTTGTGCATAGGAGTGCTTTGCTTATTAACTATTTGTATTTTATGTCGCGTTTTTTTGACCTCTAGTCACATGAAAAATCAACCGAGACCAAATGAAATTATCTTTCCCTCACTAAATCAGTTTCCAAATCTATTTAAAGGACAGTCAATGGAAAAAAAAAAAGAACTTAACTCCAAAATTCCTAAATTGTACTTTTTTTTCTTTATTTCACATAATTTTTCCAAAAATTTGCTTATATTTTTGTTTTCTTCAAAGTTTTTGATCTTTTTCGAAAACTTTGTTTAAAACGTTTTTAAACCCATGTTTTTAACTTATTTTTCATTATATTTTCCCACTCACCGGCTTTTCCCTGGTGTTCATTCATTCATCAACAATTAAGTGACTTAATTTCCATTGCATTCACATCCCTTTCCTTGATATTAGCCAACAGTATTTTCATTTTATTTCAATGTCATTCGTGATATAAAAAACTTAAAATCTTAAATTCACTTTTGGGCCTCCCAAATTTTACATGCCTTTTCTTCATTTTTTGGTCAAAAAAAAAAAATAAAAATTTATACTATGCATGAAGAAAAGAAAAAAATTTTTAAATAATTTATCAATTGAAATAAGTGTTTTCTTTTTCCTCCCATAATTTTATTTTTTCCCAAAGGGTTACTGCACTCCAAAATTAAACCCCTTAAATTTCCCCTAACAAAAATATGACACGAATTTTTAAAATGGAATTATTGGGTCTGTTTTCCTCTCTCTCTCTCTCTT
>NC_051410.1:96543-96641 GCF_015228065.2 Penaeus monodon
CGCTTTTGTATTGACATAGGGGTTTTTGAGATGGAAAGTGCCTTTCAAAACAGGAGCCCTGGTGGCCAGACAGACCCCCGATTCCCGAAGGCGAACCC
>NC_051410.1:98272-98345 GCF_015228065.2 Penaeus monodon
GGGGACCCTAAAAATAGCCTGCTTCACCTCACCCTGGCCAGCAAACCACGTTGGCGGGTCACCACACGAGAAA
>NC_051410.1:98445-98794 GCF_015228065.2 Penaeus monodon
TATATATAATATATTTATATATATTTATATAATATAAAAAAATTTATATAAAAATTTATATATTTAAAATTTATATATTATATTTTAATTTATATATAATATAAATTTATATAATATATTATATATTTATATATTTTTAATATTTTAATATATATTTTATATATATTTATAATTTTTAATATATATTTTTATATATTTAAATTATATATATTTTAATATATAATATTATATAATTTTTTTAAATTTTTTTATAAAAATTTTTAAATTATTAAATTAAAAAATTTTTTATATAATTTTTTATTATATTAATATAATATATATTTTTATATATAATATTTTTTTTTTTTTT
>NC_051410.1:98871-99180 GCF_015228065.2 Penaeus monodon
AAATTTATATTTTATTAGATAATATAAATAAAAAATTAATTTAAAAAGGGGGCAGATACTTTTAACCCAATCCCGAGGGGGGCGTACCCAACCAGGGCATGGCGGGACCATCTGCCATAATATATAATTATTTATATATATTATATTAATATAAAATTTATATATATATTTATAATAATATTTATTATTTATATTTATATATATAATTTATATATAAAATTTTAAAATTTTAATATATATATTAATATAATAAAATATTTAAATAATTAATATATAATAATATTTTTATATATTTAAATTTTAATTTTT
>NC_051410.1:100634-100916 GCF_015228065.2 Penaeus monodon
AAAATTGTGTACATGTGCAAGTAAACCTGTATCTTTGTGTACACATATGTTAATGTGTACATTATGTCTACCTGTGAAGGAGCCATGTATAACAGAGGATTCTCAAACATTTATGAAAAATAAAGACGGGAGAAAGCCCTGCCGTTTTCAGCATAGTTTCAAAAGTTTTTCAATATTATGAACAAAATGAAGATGCAGTTCAAATATCACAGTTTGAGGAAAAGGAAGAAAATGGTTAATATTTGTTTCTAAAATTTTCCTTCAGATTGGTTCTTGGGAGAC
>NC_051410.1:100938-101512 GCF_015228065.2 Penaeus monodon
GACCATGTGAATCCTAACTTCACTAACAAGACCCATGGAGTCATTTTTCCAGATAAAAATTTCACCATCACTCATGCAATGTTACCTAACCCTAAAGTTACAAACATGATGTTTATGTCAAAATCAAATCATATCTAATGCATTTTTATGAAAATGGAAAATTATTGGTTATTTCCTTTCTTTTTCTTTCTGCTGTGAATCCTTTACAGTGGGAGGGAACTATCTTTAAAAGACACTTTTATCCTCCTTCAGTAGATAATGTCGATGTCTGCAATGGTCTGACTTGGAATTAAACTGTTGCTATACTATCTAGTTTTTCCTTGAGGGAGTTTATAATTATGTGGGTCATTCTATATTTGCACAAGAGTCTGAAACTGGGTATAACTTATTTTTGACCTTCCCACCCAAATCCCCCTTGCTGCAGTCCCCTAAATGATGGTTCAGTTCAGGTTACAAGTTGAAGAATAATTTTCAGTGAAATAATAGTCAATTGACAAACCTTCACTCTGCACCCCTGTTGCTGGAGTGGGTGTACTAACTGGAGGATGCTGCTGACTGTTTGTCTGAGGTTTAG
>NC_051410.1:101543-102256 GCF_015228065.2 Penaeus monodon
AATTGGCTGCTGGAGTTCAGAAGAATTTGTTTAAGTTACAGGTAATAAACTAACATCAGTTTCATACCTAGGATGATAGAAAGACATCTAACAGGTGAAGGACAAAAAAAAGTATAGTAAAAGAAAGATGTATGAAACATGTATGAAAGATAATAAATAAAAATTACTTAAATTACGAGGCTCTTTAATTAATCTATTTCTTAGCCAGTACACTTACATCAGTAATGGCAAGACATACATTAGAAGGTATACTGCATCTTCAAAGAATCAAAATAAAGAATCTGACTTTGCTGACGTAAGTAGCAGAGCTAAAGGATTACATATGAATACTAATGACCAATAAATAAGTACAATATATATAACAAACCCTTACCTGTTGATCAGATGCCTGGAGAGGATCAAATTCCTTTGAGGAAACATTCAACTGCATGCTGGAGTTTGGTGCAGGAGAACCAGTAGCCCCACTATTGCCACCTATTGAAATGAGTTTTTGTGAACTATAATGGAATTGCAAAATAGACTAAACTGACCATAATCTCCATGAATATATATTTAAAGTAAAGTACAACAGACACTTGTGATGACTTTATTTTCATAGAATAGCTGACTCAGCTGATAGTGAAGGAAGTGACAATCTACTTACTCTGGACTTTTATTCAGTCAAAAGAGCAACACACCGTTTCTACAGTAAGCACATTCTAAGTGGTTATGCT
>NC_051410.1:102299-102459 GCF_015228065.2 Penaeus monodon
AAATTGCAACTTACAGGAGGAGAAAAAAATCTCCTACATTGAAGTTTACTTTTTAGAATTACCTTGAGCACATATATTCAATACATATATTATAAAAAGTGAAAATAGAGAAGACAAAGGCACGGAACTAAGTTTGGCTGAGAATCAGCAAAGTCTATTA
>NC_051410.1:106247-106788 GCF_015228065.2 Penaeus monodon
AGACTAACTGATTCATACAATCTATCTGAATTATACAAAGACTGTAAAATCTGACAAAAGTCTAAGTTTTATAATCATGGCTTAATAGAGCAAATGCATGGTTAGAATGAAACTTCACACTACTTAGGATTGAAAAAATCCATGTACATTTAGAATTCCTTAAAAAAGAGAGGCCCAGTATTCTGAAATGTGAATAGCTGATCATTTGTAATGGAGAACATATATAGAAAAGACTGAAAGAAGCAAGGTGCTCAGAAATGCGAGATAAAGAAAGAGGGTGACCAAAAGGACTGATAGCTGGTGGTTAAGTTTTCAGAGTGGAGGAAAGTATGAGTGCTCACCAGCATCAGAATCAGAAGTGGCCTTAGGCCCAATATCTGCAGACACATCAAGGGTGTCAAGTAGGGCTGTAACTCGGTCACGGATTGCTCGCAGTTCTCGTCGGACAGTCAAAGTCTGGTAAAAAAAAATGCAAAGTGATTAAGCCATAATTCTGGTACACATTATGGTAAAGCAAATGATTTTTAAGCATTTCTCATTA
>NC_051410.1:107248-107949 GCF_015228065.2 Penaeus monodon
TATGTACACATTGATGGCTGCACAAGTATTTAGTCAAAAATGATTCAACTACTAAACCTACCTTAACCTTCGGAAATATTCTTTATTATATATTGCTATCAGAACTGTTAATAACAATGGAGTAAATGATACTTGCTGGTTCTGCACTTATGGAACCACCTATGCGTGAATATATTTAACAAAACATTTCTATAGTGAAAATTACATGTTCCTTTGCCACTGGATTAATTATTATGTCTTGCTTAAAATCAATTAACAGCATTTCAGAATTCTGTTTATCTTTAATTTGTATGAGGCCGTTATTTACCAAAGCAAACACTAGAAAATGCATATTACATGGAATATGATACTAACAACTTCCCAGTACCATACATACAAACTAATGTAATATATGTAAAATTATAAAGTAATACATCTGTTAATTCTTTACTAAAAATAATATTGCCTTCATTCTATATGTATGATATTCTACCTTTGATATACTCTTCCTTAAAACCAGGATGACAGAACTAACCGAGAAGGGAGGAGCCATGGCAGCAGACTTCTGACCATTAGGGAGGATGGTGAGCCTGAGGATGCGGCTGCACTGAATGGCAAAGGCCAGATCAGAGCTGTCAAAAATGGTTACTAGGTCACCATCTTCATCCTGTGTGAAGGGAATGAGAAATAACAATGACAAAACATATATTATCTTCTAATAA
>NC_051410.1:108847-110503 GCF_015228065.2 Penaeus monodon
CAGACTCTAAACATTTCATTGTTTGGAGTTACAATTTCTAAGCCATCTAAAAATACATCTTCAACAACGATCATTAGAAATGATAAATTTAAATTTTGGTGTATACAATACTTTCCCTGAATTAAATTTTCTTGGGTAATCTGCAAAATATAAAATCATTTTTTAAAAATTTAAATTTTTAAGAAATTTGCAATTTGGAAAATTTATACAGAATATCCATTTCCTTTCTTCACACTTTAACCAACTTCAACCAAATTTAGATGACTTTACCTTATACTTCAGGGTAATGTCATCATCCGGTGACAAGGAGCCCCGAAAGACTCTTTGCATCATCAGGATCAGTTCATCATAGGTCATGTCTTCGTTGTGGATGGGGATCCTTCGGATGTCATCACCCAACTGGGCCTGAAGCATAACAATTACTGGTGCAACCATACTTAATTAGGTAAACAGACATTTTCAATAATCTGGGCCATACCAAAATTGTGAAAGACAAATTTTATCCCCCCCCCAAAAAAAAAAATCATGCTATGCCTACATTTTTATATTCAAATGTAGTCACTATTTATTTACCTATTGATGAAATTTGATCTTTGTGTTTACATAAGAATGGGAATATATCAGTGCCCCAATGGGATTTTTTTGTTCAGAAATTTTTAAAAAGGTGTTTTTTGTCCATAAAAGTTTCCAAAATTTAAGCTGAGTCTATTCCACATTCTTCTCTGGACAAACCTTAATGATAAGCTTTCCTGACAGATCAAGCCCACTGTCACTGTACCGGCCCACTCTGTTGCCCGGGAAAGAAAATTTGGGCCCGGGGATCAAAGGGGTTGGGCTCCTTGAAGGAGCTTCATATATAAACATAATGATACAGTAAAAAATTGTTTAAAACAAAAAAACCGTTTTTATCATGGCCTCTTTTTATGCCCCCCACCGATAGTATGTTTTCTTCTGTCATCATGGACAAATAAATGATCATTTGATTCATTCTTTTTTATATCCCCCTCTGAAAATTTAGATTATTACAACTTACTTCTAAATAACTTGTGAATATTGAAATGAAAAGAGTTTATGTGATTAAGTACAATTTCATAAATAATAAAGAAAAATTACAACACTGTATTATAATTAATTTTCATTTTCTTACAGATTTACTTTTCCCTTTGGCTGATGTCCCAAGCATACCTGCTCTTTGGTTTTATGAATCAAAAATGGCCTTTTATCCTCCTACCAATTGGATTTGATTTTGCTCTCTGTTATTTCTTTTCTTGATTTGATTTAATTAATATGCTTGCTTTGCTACTGGGTCTCTTTTGGGGGAAAAAATTTTTGATAAAACCCTGTTTTCTACAATCAAATTTTTAAAAAAATCATCTTATATTTACTAATTTTTAAAATGTCAAAGGGGACCACCGAACATTTTCTTTTTTTTCTGAACTGGGATACCTTTTAAGTCTTCCCACTGGGAAATCTCAAAACTCAGAAACAAAATATAAAATTGATCCGTAAATCTTTAATTGTAAGTTAAAAGTAAAAATTACACAGTATTTGTTTTTATGACAAGAGGGGTGTTCAGAATTCCTTTTTTGTATGAATAATTTTTTTTTTTTTTTCTGAACAGAGGAACACTGAAGCTATAAAATTTTTAGGCCCTTT
>NC_051410.1:111104-111187 GCF_015228065.2 Penaeus monodon
TTCTTTTATGCATTTTCCCCCCCATGGCAGTTTCAAGAATTATATATAAATAAAAATAATAGAAAAAAAATTATATATAAAAT
>NC_051410.1:111287-111391 GCF_015228065.2 Penaeus monodon
TTTATGCCAACTGCCACAGTAATTTTATTACGGAGAAATATTTGTGACATACCATCAGTGTGGAGCTACAGACAAACTGTGTCAGGGAAGATTATAGAAAACAG
>NC_051410.1:111601-111923 GCF_015228065.2 Penaeus monodon
AATGTTTTGTAGACCCAGTGAGAATAATCGCTGAATATTACAATAAACTTGGTGTTATAGTTTAATTCCAATGAAGCTAGAAAGCACCTTTATTTCCCATCTTACCCCCCCCCAGTATTTGGGAACCCATGGGGAATCGGGGGTTTAAAATGGGGGACACACCCACTTTCTGCCTTCATAACTAGAGCCAAGCCCCAAACCCTAGACCCCCTTCCCTGGAGTATTTCTCCACTAGCACAAGCTCCTGGGCCCACTTCCCTGGGAATTTGGGTTTTTCTTTCGATTATTACACCTGAGATGTTGCCTTTTGATATCAAAAATT
>NC_051410.1:111973-112064 GCF_015228065.2 Penaeus monodon
TACTAAAAATTCTACAAAATTTAGTAGACTATAAAGTTGGCTATCCCTTCTCGTACTGCATAGTTTAGTTTTTTTTCACAGAGCTGTATGG
>NC_051410.1:112588-112663 GCF_015228065.2 Penaeus monodon
AATGTGAAGGGTGGATGACTGTGACCCCTAAAAAATTTACCTTAGTAAAACCCTAACATGAGAGGGTAATACTTA
>NC_051410.1:115681-115750 GCF_015228065.2 Penaeus monodon
AAGTATTACATCTCATGTTAGGTTTGACTAAGGTAATTTTCTAGGGTCACAGTCATCCACCCTTCACAT
>NC_051410.1:116272-116362 GCF_015228065.2 Penaeus monodon
CCATACAGCTCTGTGAAACAAACTAATCTATGCAGTACGAGAAGGGATATGCCAACTTTATAGTCTACTAAATTTTGTAGAATTCTAGTA
>NC_051410.1:116413-116735 GCF_015228065.2 Penaeus monodon
TTTGATATCAAAAGGCAACATCTCAGGTGTAATAAATCAGAAAGAAAACCAAATATCCCAGGGGAAGTGGGCCCAGGAGCTTGTGCTAGTGGAGAAATACTCCAGGGGAAGGGGGTCTAGGGTTTGGGGGCTTGGCTCTAGTTATGAAGGCAGAAAAGTGGGTGTGTCCCCCCATTTAACCCCTGATTCCCCATGGGTTCCCAAATACTGGAGGGGGTAAGATGGGAAATAAAAGGTGCTGCTAGCTTCATTGGAATTAAACTATAACACCAAGTTTATTGTAATATTCAAGCGAATTATTCTCACTGGGTCTACAAGCATT
>NC_051410.1:117184-117851 GCF_015228065.2 Penaeus monodon
CTATGAATGTATTTGCTTAACTTGGATTCATATACAAATTTGTTAAAACAGTCTTAGGCCTTTCCTGAAAATCGCCCACGAAACACTGGAAAAGGCGACACTTAAATGTATGCGAATTCAAACTAATTTTAAGTTTCACTATTCATTATTCTTAACAAGATCAATAAATTAAACAGTTAGTCATCAATATTGCTAAGGCCATTATCACACTTGCTATCGTTGCCCTGGTCTGACAATCCCTTGATCGCTGCGCCGTCTCGTGACATCCTCCCTCCCCCTCACCTGCAGGCACTACAGTCCACACCGCGAGTTCGCCTCCAGAACCGATTACTCTCGAGAGCACAGCCGTCTGCCGGAGCCGTGGCACCTCCAGAGGAAGCCCAAGAAAGGTGGTGAGGAGAGGCAGAATGGTTCTCCGTCGCTCGTCCCGCCGCGATGAGTTGGCCGCGATGTCAACAAACAAGCAAAGTGTCCACTTGCCTTCCTTCCCGCTTCCGGGCTCTCTTGGGGCTTAGAAGGACTCGGAAAAACTGCTGCTCTTTCTTCTTGACATCACTTGGCTTGGTAATCATCTGTTGTTTACATTTCTTTCAGAAAAATTCTATCATTAGAAATGACAAGGAGGGAACAGGGTTAAAACTTTATCCCTGAAAGCGACGTAACCTCT
>NC_051410.1:128280-129095 GCF_015228065.2 Penaeus monodon
AAGCATATATGCTTCATACAGTATATATAATTCATTTAATAAACACACCCATGCGTCTGTGTTCGGATGGTAAGGAGGACCTGCTGGTGATGCAGCGGCTGCCCAAAACACTGCAACAGAATGCTCTGAGCCTCAGCGCCAGCACAGGCTGCTCAGGTCCCCTTTCAGGCAGCGACAGCGTCATTGGCCAAGGAGACAGCAACGTCGGTCGAGAACCTGTGCAGGCTCCTCTCTAGAGCCTATCGTGGAACTTGACAGCTGATTGCTCAGATCAAGGTTAACAGGCTGAAGAAATATCTGATTTATGATTTAACTTAGGAATTAATGCCGACATCATGGCTCTTAGGCATGCATAATAAATGTAAGCTCATCTCTCTCAGAAATTCATTCAACTTAAGGTAATATTTAGGCATCCCTCGGCCTCTAACAATCCATGTAAATTTTTCAGTAAATAAGCTTTTCAAATGGAATAGAAGTTTATTCAAACTCTCTCTCTTTATCTATCTGCTTTTTTTGCTCTGCATAGGATACGCCACAAAAATATTCCTCTGTTCGCCTTTCGTCTGTTTGCTCGAATACTACTGGTCTCTCATGCTGCGCCCGAGAGCCTCATCCTTCGCCACAACTGTTGTCGGGTTGTTGCCTAAATTCGTGAATAATCAAACTCAAGTAAACTCTGCCGCCTCTTGCTCTCCACTTCACTTCAGCGCCGGGAATAGTTCGGACTAGTTTCATAGTTCACGACTGAGGCCTTCCCAGCGCCCGTCCGTCCAGACTCTGCCTCTGGATCGCGGCGCGAGGGAGCTGCTTAACTC
>NC_051410.1:129249-129318 GCF_015228065.2 Penaeus monodon
TAAATCTTAGGATTTTCTTAGTCTTGTTCACCTCTTTATGTTCTTTTTATGAACTTTAAGTATAGGTCA
>NC_051410.1:136933-137018 GCF_015228065.2 Penaeus monodon
GGGGACAGGTGATAGTTGCCCTTTTCTAATGATTTTGAAGTCTTTTTCGGGGGGGGGGGGTGATTATTATCTATTTTTTTACCAC
>NC_051410.1:138030-138113 GCF_015228065.2 Penaeus monodon
CCGTAATAGTGAAACATGTGAAAATTGGCGAATAAGCTCGTAGAGTTTTAATAATTTAATTCTACCAAAGACTATAATTCTTA
>NC_051410.1:143927-144674 GCF_015228065.2 Penaeus monodon
GGTATAGGTAAAGTTTTGACTAGACGTCTTTAAAACAGAAAATAATATATGCAAATGATAGAGCAAATAAATTTAAGAAACTTATCTTCTATGTACTTCCATCGCAACTCAAAATTACGAAGTTATTGGACACGCAAATGTCACAGAGCCTTAAATGAAATCATCTCAATATTTAAAAAATCGCCATCCGATATCATTTGTAACTCTTTGTAAACAAAGCAAGGATGCCGTTTTATTTTGCTACATTTATTGTAATATCTTCATTTCGTAAGTAGATAAATTCAGCAAATACTTACATGAAGGTGATTTTGTTTCTGCATAAAATAATATGAAAATACAAGAGTAATACCATCATAATATCGAGTATTTTCAGTAAAGAATAAATATCATACTCTGCGCAAATCGATGTGTCTGTCCATATTACGGGCAAAAGGGAACTGAAGAATTGCGCGCGATTTTCAAAACCAACAATGTCACCGCCTGAAGTGCTCACGAAACTCTTTGAAACTTTCATTGTACACCACATACGCGTGACAATTGTCACGAGAGCCAATAGTATTACAGGAAATGGTAAAAACCAATCACATGCCACCATTTGTGCCACACGTATGTATAGTGGGCAAGGAAAGCAAATGTACGAAATCTTTGCTCAAAATGGATCTCAGGTGCGTAGGTTGCGATCCGCATTACTATAGAGTTATATCTGATTATTTTGAAAAAAATGATAACGCTATAGAATTCCTGAGA
>NC_051410.1:144748-146567 GCF_015228065.2 Penaeus monodon
TATGTGGTATTGTGGCAGATGGAAAAAAATCGCAAAGACGAAACGGCGCTAAAGATGCGTTTTCTCGACCAGCGATTACACAGGCACGTTTCTGCAGGGGACACATTTGGAACCTTTTAAGATAGTTTTGTTTGTGAATCATTGGCTGCAAAAGTATTGGGATCATGCTCAAATTATGAAATGTATTAGTATTTATAAGCCAACTAGCGTAGATTGGAGGAGTTTTTGTTCTGAAGTAACCGAAAATTGGTTACAAAACCAAAATCCAATAGGAGATGCCGGTGTAATAGTTGAGATCAACGAGACGCTGCTCGTGCGCCGAAAATACAATAGAGGCAGACAGTTGAGCCAGGTGTGGGTCTTTGGGGGTATTGAGCGTGTGACTAAAAAGAAATTTATTGTGCCATTGCTTGGTGCAGACCGCAGTGCCGACACGCTCATACCCCTAATTAAAAAATATATAAAACCAAACAGTGTGATATACAGTGATGGATGGGCTGCCTACCGTAACCTACAACATCATGGTTACAAACATCTGAGTATTAATCATTCTGAAAACTTTGTAGACCCACACGACCCACAAATACACACACAAAATATAGAAAGATTGTGGAGAGATGTTAAGGAGTCGATAAAGCGGCCAGGTATCCGAAGTCAATACATACCACAATACCTGGCCCACTATTTATTTATTAAAGAACATGAAAACTCGTTCATTCATGCGTTTTTTTTGCAAGCTGCTGAACTGTACCCGGCGCAAGAGCGAGAGCGAGTGCAGCCCCTGCCAGCCCCAGTTCCTCTCGACGAGGATAGCTCTTCTGAGAGCGAAGAAAATTAGGTAAGTGTTCACAATTACCTAATTGTTTACACGCATATAAAATAATAAAAATGTACATTTTACTTATAAGAATACAAATACCATGTTTTCGCTCGTGTAACGACAAAAATCATCTGAAATGGTGATAACAAATGATTACTGTCTGAAACACTAAGACAAGGAACAATGCAAACGACCAATTACTGACAGTTTTGCGATTATATGCTGTTACAAACAGCGACAAATTCTAGCCAATGAAAACTTTAGACAATTTTCTGACCAATCAAATTTCGATTTTTCGGAAATCCCTGCCCTCGCCGTGAAAAACGTTCAGTGTGTGTCCGTTCGCTGTTAGAATAAGTTGACTTGTGAAGAAATATTATATTGAAAGCCGGCTTAGTTTTACAAATCAGGAAATACATCTGCCCCTGGAAATACTACCTCGATGAGATCGACGTATTATGGCGAAGCGTACTAACGGAGGCACGACGATATAAGGTTTGTACAATTAACTTTTATATAACGAGAACCGGGAAATTTTCATATACATTGCAGGAAGTATTTTTCAAGTAATAAGCAAATTGATGCAATAAAAACCCTTACTTCTAATTGGACCATAATACAGGCAATATTAAAAAATATATAATTCCGATTTGGCCATTGCAAACGACCGCAGTTGAATGATCGGGTGTGCCGGGTCAGCGCGCGACGAAATCAGGCTAAAGCTTTCGTAGTTCCGTAGGACGGACAAGTATTTTAAGCTGCGCGGCATGAAGCACCGCCACGGCCTCCGAAGTATTTTGGCCTCGGGCAAAGGGCAATAAATTCCATCTTACATTTTAAGACAAGTATAAGTATTGAGCTGTTGCAATATTTGACAATCATCACTAAGGTTTGCAAGCTCTGATACTAAATTGCATTCACAGTTTTTTTGTTTGAGAATAACATCTGCGGAGACTGCGTGTGCCGCAACGACTGCGCGACACGTAACTGTCAATAGCG
>NC_051410.1:146623-147143 GCF_015228065.2 Penaeus monodon
GGTTAATGCTATCAATAAATAAAATACCGTTAGTGTTCGAGGAACAATTAAAAAACCTTATGTATAATTTGATTCGGTCATCATGAACTTTCGAAATGCATTTTCATAATAAAAAGTTGCTTTTGTCCAATCATTCATCTAGTGCATATATACTGCGCGTCAATCAGGCAAAAGTAATCCCAGATTTAAGCGCAGAATAAATACCGTCATTTTATAGATGAAACATGGCTCCCGTCCCCGTGGAGTTTAAGCTAACCCGATTTAAAGTTATTTTAGTGTTTTGCTCTGTTTTTTGTGTATAAATCATGCAAATTCCTCCCCAAAATACAGTGCGAAGCCCACTCTTATATATTTTATAAACTTTGCCGTCGAGGAATAAAAGTTCCGCCAGTCATCAACGAGTCAAATGCGACGGAAATCATCATAACATGTTAAACACGAAGGGAGATTCTATTCCAAAAAAATGATTTCAAAAGTCGGAGGCTGGTTGAAACTTGAAATTTACCTATATATATATATG
>NC_051410.1:162718-162941 GCF_015228065.2 Penaeus monodon
CATTATCCCTCTGGACATCATAGTATTCCCTATAGCAAGCGTAGCTCTTGGTAGATCATTGTGTTTTCATTCTTTACACATCCAGATACGCACTGATGCGTCTGGATACATACAGGTCTTTTTTGAGTCTAAGGAACAAACAAACTGGAAGACTTGTGGGGCTTAGGGGTTAAACCTATGAACTCATGACTTGAGTAGCCTCTAAAACAAATCTCGTATGCAT
>NC_051410.1:162981-164282 GCF_015228065.2 Penaeus monodon
TATGTATATGCACTCGTGTATCTAATATTTCATTTCTTAACAAAAAAGTAATAGTTATCATTCAGGATAATGACGCATCCAAAATGTTATACTGTTTTATTCTTACAAATTGTATTCACACAGATTTACAAAAGTAAAATTATGGCTAGACATTATGATGCAGGTGAAGATGAATTCAGTATGAAACTTTTATACGACTGACATACACCGAAGGTGAAAGGCGAGTTTCGAGTCTTGGAGACGTTTTCTTACAGTACAAAACATTTACACTCAACACAGGCACGTACACTTTACACACCCCGAGCGGCTTCGTCGGTGCTATGTCCTGCCGGGCGCCGGGGTCTTGGCGGCGGAGGGTCGCTCTGAAGGCCCCGGGGCATCGCAAAACTTCGGAGGAGGCGCGCGGGCACGGCCGCAACCACACTCCAGCGAAGTGGCACATGTAGGCCCCTTGCAGGCGTGTCGCGCCTGTGCACGGGTAAGGAGCTGGACGAACTGATTATTCAGGGATGTCGAAGGGGAGAGGGAAGGGCAGGGGGAGCTGGGGCCGCGGCGAGGAAGGATACGGTCGAGGCAGATAAGCTCCGGAAGGGATGCTATGTGGCTTTGCTCTCTTCTTGGTGCCGGAGCGAGACGGTGATGCAGGCACGACACACATCCTGCGGTCGGAGCAGCGCCACAGATTGGTTGTTTCGAAGCCTTCTAGAGAAGGCGCGCAACAGGACCCCGAAGCCTCGGTTCTGCAGCCTACGCTCTTGTATCTCCTGAGGGAATGAGGTATGTCTCGGCAAGTCTTCGCGTGACGCAGTCCAAGCTTTCATCTTTCACGCTGTGTTGATGACGAGGGTGGGGGCCCCCGCGGCCTAGGCAGGGAGTTGCTTTTGTGAGGCTCCTCCTGTGGTGGCAATACGCAGGCGGCACAGGACCAGATCATGACGCCTGGGCCTTCATTTGGCAAGGCCTCGCGCTCTGACTCCTCCCAAGCTTATCCGAGGCCACCCGAAGGTGCTGCAGGCTTCCGCTGCTGAGGGGAGTCGCCCTCTTCATGCTTGTAGCGGTCGGGAGCGCAGACGCTTTCCTGTCGCTCGGCGTGGCGAGGCAGCGAGGCCTGAGCAGAAGGGTGGGCATGGTGGCGTCCCCGGAGAATCGCTCACCACCGACTGGCTCCCAAGGCAGTTGAGCAGCATTGCCACTTCTTGGAAGCCGCCGAGAAAGCCAGTGTCCCCGCTGCTGTCGCCTCCGGGGAAGGCAAGAACAAGGTTTCAGGCTGAGCTGCTGAGGGAATGGCTTGTATTAACTGC
>NC_051410.1:165714-166331 GCF_015228065.2 Penaeus monodon
CAACGTTCGTAGCAACACCGGCACTGTAAAGATATACACTGGAAATAATATGGAAATACTATTATTAACAAAGGACACACAAGCATGAATGAAATTTTCTGTACAGACCATTCAACTCGACTAAAGCTTTATTCGGCAAAGATTTAAATGTAATTATACATAATGTTATCCATTATATATAAACGGCAAAAGGGCTGAAGGATTACATACCGGGTAACTTTAATTTCCCTTCATCGACTTGGAATATACGGAAATTAAATAAGAAGCACTGTCATCGCAGACAAGAACGAGCACAGTTGCTCCCAGATTTTGAGGGAGAAGAATATCCCTGACCTGGCTCCTGTTTGCATGGGGGAGCAGATGAACGGCATATCATACTAAACAGTTCAATCAAACCACAGAATTGAAAATACATGAAATAAGTTCAGATAACAAGTAGGTCAGAAAAACAAACAGCAGACAGAAATTAAAAAAAAAACTGATGATATGTTCTACGTTCTATAATGCCTGTACAAATGTAAGGCTCCCAGAAAACAGGAACAAACATCGTAAGAGGTCGAAAAATACTGTTAAGAAGCAATGAAAAAATAAGAAACCTAAATATAACAAGTGATCGT
>NC_051410.1:166370-166916 GCF_015228065.2 Penaeus monodon
GTCGATTTGGAGGTCCAAACACCACCGCCCTCCTTCAAAAAAAGAAAAAAGAGGCAGCTGAAACTACAAAGATCGCAATTTCTGCACCGATACCAACGACAAAGAAAAAAGGTGGAAATTGGACCAATTGAAAAGAAGGTGCCTTAGTTACGAACTCAAAGGGAATGGTTGAACTTCTAAAAAAGCAATAACAAGTTTTTCGTGAGCCTAAAACAGAAGCAATAATTACTCATCCTAAACATATCCGAGCTACCGATTATGAGGCACAATGTCCTCACTTTCAATGACGTCACTGAAACAATTAAAGACGCTGCACCAACTCAGTAGCTGGGCCTGATGAGACTGCTGTAATATTTTTCAAGCTCACTGGAGGAGGGAAATATCTTTCCTATCTATAAAGATGGAAACAAAGGGTTGAAGCAATATTACAGATCAGTAACACTAACAGCTCAAATAATAATTATATTTGAAAGAGTAGTAAAAAAAAAATCAGCATGGCTTTCAAAAGGGCAGGTCTCCGCCATCCCAAGTCCTGAACCACTGCGA
>NC_051410.1:169460-170304 GCF_015228065.2 Penaeus monodon
ACTATAGCTGGTTCCCGGAGGGCGTGCGGCCGTGACCTGAGCAGCAGGAGGAGAGCGAGCCCGGGGAGCTGCCGTCGCCTTCGTAAGCGTAGTTCCGGAGGTCGTCCGGGGCGTGAGGCAGCTGGTCCTGGCGCCTCTTGGCCTTGCGTCCGACGGCAGGTGCGGCCCCCTGGTCGTCCCGGTGTGCGCTGGCGACGGCGGAGACGGACTCGCGAGGCCGGTGGTCCATACCTGCCGGGCATGAGAAAGAGAGAGAGGCTCCCGGACAACTCGAATGTGCGTGCGCGTCTAAGTGTCCCTTGGGGCTCGCCAAATGTTTTCCCATGACTGGTTTCTACTTTGCTACAAGCAACTAACCTCGACCTTTCCCTTCCATCGTCACTCACCATTTCTGGCCCACGTCTTCTGGCTGGCAGGCTTGACAGCGTGAAGCTCCAGGACATCAGCAGGCTGATCGTGCCCCTCCTCGAGGGCAGGGTCGTGAGAGGAGTCGTGGGCCGGGTCAAGGAGGTCGTCCCGGGAGGTCATTTCCACGCCGTTGTTTCCAGACGAGACTCGCTTGCGACGGCGCCTCCGGTACACCGCACAGGCCACCACCAGCATCACTACCGTTTCCGGGGGTTGGGGAAGGAGAGAATCGGGTAAAGGAGCAGGGCGCACGCAACTGCTTGGCAGAGAGAGTAAGCGGGCAAATGCACAGGAATAGAGAGAGTAATGGTCACCCATACCTTGCAATCTATATATCCTTTGTTTCGCGCAAGCAAGCCCGCCTGCACACATGTTGCACTGAATCTCCCATCAGTCGCTTAACGAGTTCTGAATATTTCTGAATGTTACAGATCTT
>NC_051410.1:170339-171317 GCF_015228065.2 Penaeus monodon
TTAGAGACGACTCTCAAATATTCTTTCTAAAGTTAATGTTTTGTGGCTTCTTGTTATCACTAATAACTTTTGACGCAATTCTTCTTTCACCGGGAATGACCTCATGACTTCCTCCGTGTGTCTTACCGACACATCTAAGTTTTATTTACTTATTTATATCTACAACAAAACAATTGACAAAAGTGGAGAGTGACTGCCAATGAATTTCCCATTTCGCACTAGCATTCTTACACACGGCTAACCCATTGTTCGGCAGTTTTGGATGGAAATATTACTAATGTCCTGCCACTCTCCGACACAGTTATCAATGAAAAATACAATTTTACTTTGGAAAGATTAAATGCGTGGAATTATTATATTATCATTTTAGACACTCTAAATAAACTCACCGAGAACAAGCACCGCCCACACGACAAGCGCCACAACCACGCCCACTGGCAAGGTGGCCGAGGGCGCCAGGAGGGCCTTCCCCTCGCAGTTCTCTCCTGTAACAGAAGACAGCACAATCGCGTTAGTGTTCATGCATGGATGGGCGACGAAACTCGGTGAACTCTGAAAAAGGTTTTACCGGGGCATTCGTCGTCTTCACGACAAGGGAAAAATATTGATAAATAAACAGGATTGCAATAAAAGTAATAATGGGCACCGACAATCATTTCACAATTTTTACCGGTTAAAACCGCGTCAATGACTGTTGCAATTCTGTATGATATGGCACTTGGGCGGTACGTTATATTCTACCTGACCCAGACGGACACGAAGCGGCCGAATTAGTTCCTTTGGCCAGCCCGTTGGCAGCGCGAAGCCCAAACGTCTCTTTCGAGCGACGCGCCTTCCTCACGCCACTCAGCCTCTTGCCCGGGGCGAGACAAGAAAAATTCCAGAGGCATCGTGTCCCGCCCTCAAGCCGTGTATATAACTCCCAAACGCAGAGCTAAGATGACACCAAAGAGCTCGGCTCCTCTTGCCTCGTTCGGC
>NC_051410.1:171368-171685 GCF_015228065.2 Penaeus monodon
CTCTGCGACCCGGCAATTCCGCTTCTACGACATGGGCTAAAGCACCACTTACGACCCGCCGGCGAGTCCGCTCGGCGAATATTACGGCCGAACAGAGGCAGCGACAGCGGAGAACACGAGCACAAACTTCGATCGTGTCTAAGAAGAAGTTTTCAGTAAAATACTTTAATAAGGAAAAAAAGAAAAACTATTGACATGCATCGATTTCCTCAGCCGTTAACATTGCTCACATAAAGAACGCGTTAGTGATTGCGATCGCAATGTACGGTTTGACACACACACACACTGCTAGGACCTAACCTAACCTCACCCCCGAC
>NC_051410.1:175845-175965 GCF_015228065.2 Penaeus monodon
CCCTATCTTAGAAAAACAATAAGAAAAGGAAAATTTAAAAAAAGGGAGTGATCACCTACTTTTCGTATTTTCGTATTTCTTTTATGACTTCTCTCCCGCACACAAAAACCTGCGCGCCGA
>NC_051410.1:176243-176329 GCF_015228065.2 Penaeus monodon
CGTCGAGGACGACACCGAGGACAACGCCGGGGACGACGCCGAGGACGACGCCGGGGACGACGCCGGGGGGGGAGACCACCCCCTTT
>NC_051410.1:176974-178041 GCF_015228065.2 Penaeus monodon
AGATCAATAACCCCTTCACGTTTTAAAGCCCTGCCGGGGAGACCATATGGGAAGAAGGGGAAACCCATTCTCAGCGGGTTTGGGGGGAGGGGAAAAGGGTGGGAAATGGGGTCATGAAAAATTAAAAGGATCAAATGATTTTAAAAATCTTTAAAATTTGGGAGCCACCCCCCCTTTTCGAATGAAACCGGGGGTTTTACCAATGTGGACGGGGACACAAGCAGATGTAGCCAGGAACGCGGTTGACGCAGGTGCCGCCGTTGAGGCAGGGCGCCCACACGCACTCGTCCACGTCCCGGCACGCCCCGCCTTCCCGTGTCAGGGCAGCTCCCTCTCCGCACCTGAGGGGGAAAAGGAAGCCTTATGAAGCTTCGAATTCGTGTTGTATGTCTACTCTTGCACAGGAGAGATATATGTCCTCTGGCACGCTCACACACATCTCGATGGCGTCGCCCTTTTCTTTCCCAAAGTCCTCGCCCCCCCCTAATTCCCGGTTTTGGGGATAAAAACGCCCGGGCGCTTTTTTTTTTCAAGGGAAAAACCGTGGCGTTTTTTGCTTGGGCCCAAGGAAACTTTTTACACTATAAATATCTCCCCTGACCTTGGGGTTTTCGCGGAATATGGTACAATTAAAAAAAAAACTTAAAATTTTGTACTTTGAATTTTCCGCCGTTTATAAAAATCCCCGACAAAAACCCCTAAAAACACTATAAAGCCCCCAAAAAAAATTTTGTGGATTTTTAAATGACCGACTTTTCTTGATGCAATAGAAAAATATACAGTAAAGACACGCATAGCCACAAACTCGGGCAAAATTGCTTAGCCGGACAGGGAATTGTGTGGACCTGATTTAGGGGTATTGTTTTTTTAGTTACAGTCCCTTGCGAGGGAAAACCCCAAGAAATTTAAGGGGGGATCCTCCCGGGGCAAGGGTTTCATTATAGACATCTTAATCTTGAAGTGATTTACTTCCCTTCTTTTCTATTTCAAACCGCACTAAACAGGCTTTCCCTGAGTCGTTTCCCTTTCACTTTCATGGCTTCGATGCCCAAGCCTTTTGCGCGTGC
>NC_051410.1:179194-179596 GCF_015228065.2 Penaeus monodon
ATAAAAAATAAATATATATTATATTTTAATATATATATAATATATTATATATAAAATGAGCCCCCCCCCCAAAAAAAATTTAAAATTTTAAATTATAAAAAAAAAAAAACCAAAAATAAATAAATTATATTATTAATATATATTATATTATAATAATTTTAAAATATAATTTTATTTTATATATATATAAAATTTTAGGGATATATATATTAATATAAAATATTATAAAATATATATAAATAGTATATAAATAAAGTATATAATTATTAATTATATAAATTTTAAAATAAAAAGAAAAACTTGGTTATATATATTTTTTATAATGAAAAAAATATATATTATATTAAAGTTTTTAAAATATATTTTATATAAATATATATTTTATATATTATATCCTTTTTA
>NC_051410.1:179789-179917 GCF_015228065.2 Penaeus monodon
ATATATAAGTATGTTTTGGGTTGCCGCGTGTGGTATTATATATTTTATATTTTATACACCTACATACATATACGTACTTTCCCCAAAACCCTACACCCCATTTTCCCTAATAAAAAACCCCATACACA
>NC_051410.1:180242-180773 GCF_015228065.2 Penaeus monodon
GATCTGGCCACAGGCAAGCACGCCCCGGCACAAAGCCTTCCCTCTCAGGCGAACCCTCCGCGCCAAGGGCGGTGCCCTTAGCCTCTGTGTCCTACTGACCCGCACTCGTGGCGGCGCCACACGTCGAGGCAGGTGAGCGGCTCGGGGCAGGTGAGGTTGGTGCAGGCGGCGGGGGCGTGGCAGGAAGGGTGCACGTGGGTGAACATGGTCGCCTGCGCCCACGTCGTCGAGTTGGCCAGCGGAGGCAGAGGCAGGGACACCCCCGACACCCGTAGGTCGTCCAGGCATCCTGCGGATCAAGGCAGAACACGATTCAGTGGCACCGTCTGGCACGGCTCTCGCCGGGCGCCAAACCCGAGCCATGAGCGCAGGCAGCGCCGACCCGAAGGCGCAGCTCTGTCTGCACTCGCAGACGAGGCCGACACTGAGAACTGACTTTCTAAATCCCTAGAACATTACCGTTCTTCTGTGAAGTCATGTGATCTTACTCTGAATCTATTTCTTTTCTAACTGACAGCTGCTAAATTATAT
>NC_051410.1:181030-181737 GCF_015228065.2 Penaeus monodon
CGCAAGGACAATTATTAGGGACAACAGCCCTAATAAATGACCCGCGAAAGGCGGGATTTCAGCTCTTTTAGCGTCCCTCTTAAAAAAATTGGCGCCACTCACCCTCGTGGAAGTCGTGATGAACAGTGAACAGGCTCACGCCCACATATTCCGGCGATCCGCCCACCAGCACGCCCTCCCCCGGGTCCATAGCAAGGGCCCGACCACCCACCGGGGCTTTCCGGCGTGGCGTGTGTTGTAGAGCGGCCCGTCGCCCTCGTCAACGACCAGCTCCACCCAATGGCCATACCTGCAGGTCCGGAAGACCAGGCCGTTTCAGCTTTGGTCTGGGTCATATTTGGAATCCTTGTTCGGTGTTTGAATGTCACTCTTACAGAATCCTTTGCCAACAAAATACTAAAACGCAATTTTCAGTGTTAGACATTCTTTAATGACTTGAAGAAGGCGGCGCGGTCCAACTACCACCTTAAGAACCGCTGAATTAAGTCGTTACATCTCGAATTATTTCTAATAAATATCACCATTAAACAATCGTTTACATGATGGACATCGTTTATTTAAATTTAAACTCTATATATTCCAAATACATACAGGCTCAGAAGCTTCTATGTATTTAGGCGCTTTTGGTTCCTAAGATCAAGACAAGGCCGCGGAGGCCACCTCCTTGCCCTTCGAGGGCTAAACTTCCCCTGCAACGCACAAAAAAT
>NC_051410.1:184174-184885 GCF_015228065.2 Penaeus monodon
AATTAAGAGAGAGAAGACGTGGGGTGGCCGTAGATAAAGTCAAAGACAGAAGGCAGTTAATAAAAGCCTTTCCCTCAGCAGCTCACCCTGAAACCTTGTTCTTCCCTTCCAGGGGGCGACAGCAGCGGGGACCTGGCTTTTGGCGGTTCCCAAAAAGTGGAAATGCGTCAACCCTTGGGAGCCAGTCGGTGGTGAGCGATTCTCCGGGAGCCACCATCCCACCCTTCTGCTCAGGCCTCGCTCCCCCTCGCCACCCGAGCGACAGGAAAGCGTCTGCGCTCCCGCCCGTACAAGCATGAAGAGGCGATCCCCTCAGAGCGGAAGCCTGCAGCACCTTCGGGTGGGGTGGATAAGCTTTGGGAGAGTCAAGCGCGAGGCCTTGCCAAATGAAGGCCCCGGGGTTTTATGATTGGGCCTGTGCCCGCCTGCGATTTCCCCCACAGGAGTGACCCCACAAAAGCAACTCCCGCCTAGGGCCGCGGGGCCCCCACCCCTCTCAACGCGTGAAGAGAAAAACTTGGATGCGTCACGCGAAGCTTGCCGAGACATACCATCTTTCCCCCAGGAGATACGGGGTAGGTGCAGAACCCAGGCTTCGGGTCCTGTTTTCGCGCCTTCTCTAGAAGGCTTCGAAACAAACCCAATCGTGGGGCTGCTCCGACCGAGGGGTGTGTCGGTTCCTGGGGGGGCCCAAAAACACCCCCGGGTTTT
>NC_051410.1:184921-185081 GCF_015228065.2 Penaeus monodon
AAGAAAAGGGAGGGAAAGGGGGCCCCCCCAATAAGGCCCCCTTTTTTCCCTTCCCGGGCCCTTAATTTCCCCCTTTGGGCCTCCCCCCCAAACCCCCCCAAAAAAACCCCCCTTTTTCGGGGGGGGGGGCGGGGGGCCCCAAGCTCTTTTATATAAATTT
>NC_051410.1:187518-188759 GCF_015228065.2 Penaeus monodon
AGTTGGGCCCTTTGTAGTATGTGTTCGCAGTGGTTCAGGACTTGGGATGGGGGAGGACCTGCCCTTTTGAAAGCCATGCTGATTTTTTTTTACTACTCTTTCAAATATAATATATTTGAGCTGTTAGTGTTTCTGATCTGTAATATTGCTTCAACCCTTTTTTCCATCTTTATAGATAGGAAAGATATTTCCTCCTCCAGTGAGCTTGAAAAATATTACAGCAGTCTCATCAGGCCCAGCTACTGAGTTGGTGCAGCGTCTTTAATTGTTTCAGTGACGTCATTGAAAGTGAGGACATTGTGCCTCATAATCGGTAGCTCGGATATGTTTAGGATGAGTAATTATTGCTTCTGTTTTAGGCTCACGAAAAACTTGTTATTGCTTTTTTAGAAGTTCAACCATTCCCTTTGAGTTCGTAACTAAGGCACCTTCTTTTCAATTGGTCCAATTTCCACCTTTTTTCTTTGTCGTTGGTATCGGTGCAGAAATTGCGATCTTTGTAGTTTCAGCTGCCTCTTTTTTCTTTTTTTGAAGGAGGGCGGTGGTGTTTGGACCTCCAAAACGACCTTTTTCTTTCTCCCTGATTCCTTTCTTTCGTTTTCACGATCACTTGTTATATTAGGTTCTTTCTTTTTTTCATTGCTTCTTAACAGTATTTTTCGACCTCTTACGATGTTTGTTCCTGTTTTCTGGGAGCCTTACATTTGTACAGGCATTATAGAACGTAGAACATATCATCAGCATCATTTACCATTTCTGTATTTTAAGACTATTCTCTGTCTGCTGTTTGTTTTTCTGACCTACTTGTTATCTGAACTTATTTCATGTATTTTCAATTCTGTGGTTTGATTGAACTGTTTAGTATGATATGCCGTTCATCTGCTCCCCCATGCAAACAGGAGCCAGGTCAGGGATATTCTTCTCCCTCAAAATCTGGGAGCAACTGTGCTCGTTTCTTGTCTGCGATGACAGTTGCTTCTTATTTAATTTCCGTATATTCCAAGTCGATGAAGGGAAATTAAAGTTACCCGGTATTGTAATCCTTCAGACCTTTGCCGTTTATATATAATGGATAACATTATGTATAATTACATTTAAATCTTTGCCGAATAAAGCTTTAGTCGAGTTGAATGGTCTGTACAGAAAATTTCATTCATGCTTGTGTGTCCTTTGTTAATAATAGTATTTCCATATTATTTCCAGTGTATATCTTACAGTGCCGGTGTTGCTACGAACGTTGT
>NC_051410.1:189758-191102 GCF_015228065.2 Penaeus monodon
CGTGGGGTGGCCGTGAGATAAAGTCAAAGACAGACAGGCAGTTAATACAAGCCATTCCCTCAGCAGCTCAGCCTGAAACCTTGTTCTTGCCTTCCCAGGAGGCGACAGCAGCGGGGACACTGGCTTTCTCGGCGGCTTCCAAGAAGTGGCAATGCTGCTCAACTGCCTTGGGAGCCAGTCGGTGGTGAGCGATTCTCCGGGACGCCACCATGCCCACCCTTCTGCTCAGGCCTCGCTGCCCCTCGCCACGCCGAGCGACAGGAAAGCGTCTGCGCTCCCGACCGCTACAAGCATGAAGAGGGCGACTCCCCTCAGCAGCGGAAGCCTGCAGCACCTTCGGGTGGCCTCGGATAAGCTTGGGGAGGAGTCAGAGCGCGAGGCCTTGCCAAATGAAGGCCCAGGCGTTCATGATCTGGTCCTGTGCCCGCCTGCGTATTGCCACCACAGGAGTGAGCCTCACAAAAGCAACTCCCTGCCTAGGCCGCGGGCCGCCACCCTCGTCATCAACAGCGTGAAAGATGAAAGCTTGGACTGCGTCACGCGAAGACTTGCCGAGACATACCATCATTCCCTCAGGAGATACAAGAGCGTAGGCTGCAGAACCGAGGCTTCGGGGTCCTGTTGCGCGCCTTCTCTAGAAGGCTTCGAAACAACCCAATCTGTGGCGCTGCTCCGACCGCAGGATGTGTGTCGTGCCTGCATCACCGTCTCGCTCCGGCACCAAGAGAGAGCAAAGCCACATAGCATCCCTTCCCGGAGCTTATCTGCCTCGACCGTATCCTTCCTCGCCGCGGCCCCAGCTCCCCCTGCCCTTCCCTCTCCCCCTTCGACATCCCTGAATAATCAGTTCGTCCAGCTCCTTACCCGTGCACAGGCGCGACACGCCTGCAAGGGGCCTACATGTGCCACTTCGCTGGAGTGTGGTTGCGGCCGTGCCCGCGCGCCCTCCTCCGAAGTGTGCGATGCCCCGGGGCCTTCAGAGCGACCCTCCGCCGCCAAGACCCCGGCGCCCGGCAGGACATAGCACCGACGAAGCCGCTCGGGGTGTGTAAAGTGTACGTGCCTGTGTTGAGTGTAAATGTTTTGTACTGTAAGAAGCGTCTCCAAGACTCGAAACTCTGCCTTTCACCTTCGGTGTATGTCAGTCGTATAAAAGTTTCATACTGAATTCATCTTCACCTGCATCATAATGTCTAGCCATAATTTTTACTTTTGTAAATCTGTGTGAATACAATTTGTAAGAATAAAACAGATATAACATTTTGGATGCGTCATTATCCTGAATGATAACTATTACTTTTTTGTTAAGAAATGAAATATTAGATACACGAGTGCATATACATA
>NC_051410.1:191143-191366 GCF_015228065.2 Penaeus monodon
ATGCATACGAGATTTGTTCTAGAGGCTACTCAAGTCATGAGTTCATAGGTTTAACCCCTAAGCCCCACAAGTCTTCCAGTTTGTTTGTTCCTTAGACTCAAAAAAGACCTGTATGTATCCAGACGCATCAGTGCGTATCTGGATGTGTAAAGAATGAAAACACAATGATCTACCAAGAGCTACGCTTGCTATAGGGAATACTATGATGTCCAGAGGGATAATG
>NC_051410.1:199468-199627 GCF_015228065.2 Penaeus monodon
GATAATTGACTAATTTTAAAAACATAAATATAATTAAATTAAAAAATTTAAAATATATTAAAAATTATTTCTACCTAATTCTATATATATAATTTTATTATATTTTTATAATATATAGTTTTATTTTTTATGTATATTATATATTTTTTTTTATGTAAC
>NC_051410.1:199821-199920 GCF_015228065.2 Penaeus monodon
TATTTTTTTATAGTTTTTATATATTTTTAATATATACAGTTTGTTAATTTATTTGTTCTATATGTTATGTGTGTATATGTTATATAGGTGTTTTTGGGG
>NC_051410.1:205639-206167 GCF_015228065.2 Penaeus monodon
CATATATATATATAGGTAAATTTCAAGTTTCAACCAGCCTCCGACTTTCGAAATCATTTTTTTGGAATAGAATCTCCCTTCGTGGTTTAACACTGTTATGATGATTTCCGTCGCATTTGACTCGTTGATGACTGGCGGAACTTTTATTCCTCGACGGCAAAGTTTATAAAATATATAAGAGTGGGCTTCGCACTGTATTTTGGGGAGGAATTTGCATGATTTATACACAAAAAACAGAGCAAAAACACTAAAATAACTTTAAATCGGGTTAGCTTAAACTCCACGGGGACGGGAGCCATGTTTCATCTATAAAATGACGGTATTCTATTCTGCGCTTAAATCTGGGATTACTTTTTGCCTGATTGACGCGCAGTATATATGCACTAGATGAATGATTGGACAAAAGCAACTTTTTATTATGAAAATGCATTTCGAAAGTTTCATGATGACCGAATCAAATTTATACATAAGGTTTTTTTAATTGTTCCTCGAACACTAACGGTATTTTATTTATTGATAGCATTAACC
>NC_051410.1:206223-207000 GCF_015228065.2 Penaeus monodon
CGCTATTGACAGTTACGTGTCGCGCAATCGTTGCGGCACACGCAGTCTCCGCGGATGTTATTCTCAAACAACAAACTGTGAATGCAATTTAGTAACAGAGATTGCAAACCTTAGTGATGATTGTCAAATATTGCAACAGCTCAATACTTATACTTGTCTTAAAATGTAAGATGGAATTTATTGCCCTTTGCCCGAGGCCAAAATACTTCGGAGGCCGTGGCGGTGCTTCATGCCGCGCAGCTTAAAATACTTGTCCGTCCTACGGAACTACGAAAGCTTTAGCCTGATTTCGTCGCGCGCTGACCCGGCACACCCGATCATTCAACTGCGGTCGTTTGCAATGGCCAAATCGGAATTATATATTTTTTAATATTGCCTGTATTATGGTCCAATTAGAAGTAAGGGTTTTTATTGCATCAATTTGCTTATTACTTGAAAAATACTTCCTGCAATGTATATGAAAATTTCCCGGTTCTCGTTATATAAAAGTTAATTGTACAAACCTTATATCGTCGTGCCTCCGTTAGTACGCTTCGCCATAATACGTCGACCTCATCGAGGTAGTATTTCCAGGGGCAGATGTATTTCCTGATTTGTAAAACTAAGCCGGCTTTCAATATAATATTTCTTCACAAGTCAACTTATTCTAACAGCGAACGGACACACACTGAACGTTTTTCACGGCGAGGGCAGGGATTTCCGAAAAATCGAAATTTGATTGGTCAGAAAATTGTCTAAAGTTTTCATTGGCTAAGTATGCTTCATTTTGTCGGCTTC
>NC_051410.1:208614-208796 GCF_015228065.2 Penaeus monodon
GACAGGAACACACTCGCTCTGTGTCAGGCAATCAGTGACTCCACTTGCCATCTACCAGGCAACCCGTGACTTAGCTCAAGACCCATTCAGCGAATGACTGCAGAAGGGTGGGGCAAACCAGCCCTATGAATCCCGACGACCCACCCCGGGATGCAGTCTCGAGGACCGTCAAGCTCTCGCAA
>NC_051410.1:217315-217438 GCF_015228065.2 Penaeus monodon
TCTCGTTTGTCATTCGTTCCGGTTGTCCTTGATGTTTTACAACGAAACCCGGGGGGTTTGTTGGTGAGGGGGAGTGAGGGCCCCGCCCTTCTCCCCGAACCGATGCCCCAACATGTTGGAGGG
>NC_051410.1:218587-220048 GCF_015228065.2 Penaeus monodon
CGGCTTAGTCTGGGATAAACAGGAGAAAAGCTGCCGCACCATTTTTTCTCTCGGGGCTGTTTAAAGGTGATGTTATTTACCTCATTACGGATACGGCGGATGCTACCCCCCCCAAAACCCAGCGTCGCCACTTTTGTTGGGCAAGATAAAACGGAAACAATATAAAGGAAAAAAGCGCCCGGGGACGTGGGTGATATTTAGCGCCTAATTTCATAGCCCACTTTCTCTACGAAAGGTATACCATGAGGGGAGGAAGGGTGGTGTTTTTTAAAATTTATCAGGGGCTTTTTCCCCAGCAGGTATAGGGTATTGAAAATTGTAAAAAAACCCTTTCCAACGACCAGGTGGAGTTGCGTGGAACACTTCGTGCACAGGAAGTTCATAAAATGGAAGAAAAATATGCTGTTCATATGATTTTTTAAACACACCCCAAGCTCCCATGTTTTTTCGTTGTCATGCAATCTCATAAAATTTCCTATTTTTGAAAAAAACGGGTTTTTAGGACTAGGTTTTAATTTATTTTTTTGGCGTGAATGCGGGGTTTTAGTTAAGAAAAAAATAAATGTGAAAAAGGGGAATGGGTGGGTTTTTTCTTTAAAAAAAAAAATTTTAAATTTTTGATTTTTTTTATATTAAAAAACCAGATAAAAGGGAAGTCTCGAGGTTTGTTTTAGGGAGGTTAGTTAAAAAAAATTTTTAAATAGGGGATTTAACCTTAAACTGACCTGACCTTTTAAATTAAAACCTCGTCACCCAAATTAACCCCCGGGGTTTCCCGGGCTGTTTCCTGAGCTTTGGGCTTTACAAAAACCCAAAAAAGTAAATTTAAACTCGCATAATCGCAAGCACACCCTTTTCGCGAAGTCGCGCTGGCACAAGCTCTGGCCCTTGGTCACGTGACCGAAGGTGGGGAAAGGTCAAATTTCATGATGAGTTTTTTCCCGGGGCAAATGCAAGCCAATAGTTAATTTTTGGGGGCGAGAGAAACCCGGCTATAATTTTTACGCGTGAATTTGAGGCAGGTAATTTGGGTCATGCGAGTGAGAACCAGTAGACACGACCGGGTGAGTCGTAGCAAGGGGAGCATTTGCCTTTGCATATTCATGCATCTGAAAAGGGTATTGATGTACACAAATCTTTCCACAAACAGCATGATAGCATTCGTCGGGGAGAGCTTTCCCCCGCACTCCACCCCAAGGCGCGGGAAATAGCGAGGAGCCAAGAAGAGGGCCGGATCGGAGTCAAGGACCCGGTGCGAGGGAAGGCTTTTGGGTAAGGAAGCTGGGGAAATGATGGGTATTGTTTTCAGTTTGTCCAGGGAAAATTACCTTTATGACAATCTGATGAGGGGATAAAGATAAAAGCCCGCTACTACCAAAGCTGCTGCTGTGTACAGTATACTACTACAGCTACTATTTACGTCTATTTCTGGACAACTAGTAAAAACTAGAAAAATGATGT
>NC_051410.1:220131-220465 GCF_015228065.2 Penaeus monodon
CCCAAATTATTATCATTTCGGTGATAGAAACATTTACTAAATTACAAAGGACGCTTTTTAAAAAAATGTGAAATCCCCCGTGTCCACGAGTAACTAAAGGGGCTTATTCACTTGTAGGGTTCCCCGGAAATTTTCATATACTTGATATTTCTCGGGGAAAAAGATTCCCCAAGTAAGATGGCGCGCCGGGGAAAGTGTCAGTTTTACATTCATATGAAAATCTTTATTTTAAAGGATAACTTTTTTGTTTAACAACCTTACTTTCGCGAAGAATGCACCGCATCGAAATTATTTTTGCGGGAATGCATGGGTTCCCTTACCGAAGGGTTTACCC
>NC_051410.1:221142-221251 GCF_015228065.2 Penaeus monodon
AAAAATAAATATATATAATATTAAAATAATAAGGGAAAATAATATTATTTTAAATATTTATAAAAACATATGTAACAAAATATAAAGATATATTATTTTTATATTAAAT
>NC_051410.1:221280-221375 GCF_015228065.2 Penaeus monodon
AAATTTTATTTACATTTATATGTATTATATTATATTTTAAATAAAATAAATATAAATATATATATTAAAATTTTTAAAATTTAAAAATATTTTTA
>NC_051410.1:222099-222308 GCF_015228065.2 Penaeus monodon
ATTTAAAATAATTATAATAAAATAAAAATTTTATAACTAGAAATTTTTAAATTAATTTTTAAAATTATAATTTTAATTTTATAAATATATATAATAAATTTTAAATTTTTTATATTTTTTTATTTTAAAATATATAATATATTATAAAATTTATAAAAAATTTTATATATTATAATTATATATATTTTATTAAATTTAAATTTTATATG
>NC_051410.1:222687-222819 GCF_015228065.2 Penaeus monodon
AAAAAAAAAACAAAAAAAAAAAAATATATATTTTAATTTTTAATTATAAAAAAAAATTTTAATATATTAAATAAAAAAAAAAAAAAAAAAAAAAAACCCCCCCCAAAAAAAATTTTTTAAAATTTAATTAAA
>NC_051410.1:223000-223322 GCF_015228065.2 Penaeus monodon
TTTAAAAATAAAAAATTAAAATTTTTATAAAATATTAAAATTTTTAATTTTTTTTTTTTTTTTATTTTAAAATTTTTTTAATAGTAAATTTTAATATTTGTATTATTTTTTTCCTGTTTTTTTTTGTTTTTTTTGTTGTGTGTGTGTGGTGGGGTTGGTTGTGTTTTTTTTTGGGGTGTTTTTTTTTTTTTTTTTTTTATTTTAATTCCAAAAAATTTAAAAAATTTTTTTTTTATTAAAAGGGTTTGTGGGGTTGGGGGGGTTTTTGTGGGGGGTTTGTGTGTGTGGGTTGTGTTGGAAAAAATTTATCAATATTTTTTAA
>NC_051410.1:223725-225591 GCF_015228065.2 Penaeus monodon
TAAACCCTTTGGCTGAATAAAAACCCAATGCATTCCCGCAAAATAAGTTCGTCCGGTGCATTCTTCGGAAAGAAAGGTTGTTGAATCGAAAATTATCCTTTTTAGAATGAAGACTCAATAGAAGGAACGAAAACTTTTCAGCGCGCCCCAATCTGACTTTCGGAATCTTATTTTCCCAGAGAAATTCCAGAAAGATGAAATTCGGGGAAGTCCTACAAGTGAAAAAGGGCCCTTTTATTTCCTCGGGATACACGCGGATTTCACTTTTTTTAAAAAAGGTCCTTGTAATTTGTAAATGCTTTTTTATCCCCGATTGATAAAATTTGTTTTTTTGTTTTTATGATTAATCATCATTATTCATTATTATCCACATCGTTTTTTGCCGTTTTTTATTAGGTTAGTTATTCCCATCATTTTTCTAGCTTTTACTAGTTGTAGCAGAAATAGACGTAGAAGTATAGCAGAGAAAGTATAAGTACTAGTAGCCAGCAGCAGTTTTGAGTGAAAGGGGTTTTTATCTTTACGCCGTCATCAGCTTTGTCATAAGGTATATTTACCTGGAAACTGGAACAATCCCCCCTGCTTTTTCCCCCAGCATTCCTTACCCAAGCCGGCCCCTCGCCCGTGGTCCTTGACTCCGACCCCGTCCCTTTTTGGGCCCCTCGCTCTTCCCCGCGACCTTGGGGGGAGGTGCGGGGGAAGCTTGACGAATGCTATCATGCGTGTTTGGAAAAAATTTATGTTACATACAAATCCTTCTCTGAATGCGAATATGCTAAGGAAAAATGCATACCTTGCATACAGACTCACCCGGGGTGTCTCTCGGTTCGCACTCGCAGACCCCAAAAATTACCTGTAAACTTACGCGTAAAAATTATAGCCGGTCTTCTTCGCTTCGCAGAATTAAATCTTTTTCGGCGGTGCATGTGCCCCGGGAAATAATTTCAGATAATTTGCCCTTTCCCTCCCCTTTCCGCTCCGGACTAAAGGGGCCCCGAGCTTGTGCCAGCGCGACTGCGCGAAAATGGTGTGCTTGGAGTTAATGGATTTTTAAATTTACTGTTTTGGGTTATTTGTCAAGCCCAAGCTCAGAGAAAAGTCCAGGAAACCCCGGGGGGTTAATTACATGGGGACGAGGTGAAATTACAGGTCGGGGGCAGTTTAAGGGTTAAAAATCCCAAACTATTTTTTAAATTCTTTTTTAACTACCACTATCCTAGTACAAACCCGGATTGCCTTTTTTTGGGTTTTTTTAATATAGAAAAAATACATAAATTTCAGATTGCTTTTTTACGAAAACCCAATCCATTCACCTTACATTTTTTCTTTTTAACGAATCCCCGCATTCACCCCAAAAAAAAAAACCAATGTCTAATAACCGTTTTTTACAGAAATAGGTTTTTATGTAGTTTGCAGTGACAACGCAAAACATGGGGGAGCTTGGGGTGTGTTTAAAAATCATAGAAAGCATATCTTTTTTCCCATTTCTATGCAACTTCCTGTGTCACTGAAAGTGTTTCCCGCAACATCCAGCCTGGTCTTGAAAGGTTTTTTACAATTTTTCAATTATCCTAACCTGCTGTGGAAAAGCGTCCTGATAAATTTTTAAAACCCACCCTTTCCCCTCAGGGTATCCATTTCGTAGAGAATAGCCCGGGTATGAAATTAGGGCCAATACAGCCCCCGTGCCTCGCGCTTTTTTTCCCTTAATTGTTCCGTTTTATCTGTTCAACAAAAATGGCGACGCTTGGCTTTTGGGGGGTATGCATCCGCCAGTATCCAGTAAGGGGTAAATCACATCACCATTCAACAGCGCCTGAGAGAGAACTGTGCGGCAGCTTCTCTGTTTTTCCCCAACTGGCCGGC
>NC_051410.1:226763-227009 GCF_015228065.2 Penaeus monodon
GTGAGGCTGGGTTTCCCGGGGGAGAAGGAGCGAGGCCCCTCTACTACCCCTCCCCCCAAAAAGATCCCAGGGTCTTGTCAACATCACGGGGAAAACCGGAAGCGCAAAAAAACAAACGAGAGACAAGGAAAGGTTTTCGTCACCGTACCCCCAAAAAAGGTGAAAAAAAAGCACGAGAGGACCCCCAAAACATCCATACCACCAAAAGGGTGCAGCCCGTCCCGGTAGTGCCAGGTATTTATACAT
>NC_051410.1:235398-235580 GCF_015228065.2 Penaeus monodon
TTGCGAGAGCTTGACGGTCCTCGAGACTGCATCCCCGGGGTCGGTCGTCAGGATTCATAGGGCTGGATTGCCCCACCTTCGCCAGTCATTCGCTGAATGGGTCTTGAGCTAAGTCACGGGTTGCCTGGTAGATGGCAAGTGGAGTCACTGATTGCCTGACACAGAGCGAGTGTGTTCCTGTC
>NC_051410.1:238625-238742 GCF_015228065.2 Penaeus monodon
TATTACGGCATGCCATAGCATAGTTCAGCCAAACATAAAGCTGTAGGCGGGACATGAATCGTAAAGTTCGTTGAATATGGGGCCTGAGGGAACTGAAGAGGTACTCTTGCATTGCTT
>NC_051410.1:240461-240688 GCF_015228065.2 Penaeus monodon
GCAGAGAGAGAGTCTGGTCGCCTTACCCTGCTGTGGGACCACAGGCGACACCGCTGGCGCTGCAGGAATCATCGGCGACGCAGCCGGGCGCGCTGCCCTCACTCAGGACGCCGTGGCCGAGGTCTCGCAGCTGCAAAGAGGCCCTTAGTGAGCCGCTCCCGGGCCTCGCGGCACTGGGGGGGGGGGGAAGTCGCCGGGGCCCAGAGCGGCGACTTGAATGCAGGTTG
>NC_051410.1:242543-243099 GCF_015228065.2 Penaeus monodon
ACATAAAAACATTCTTCTGGGAGGTTGACATGTATGGCTTCGACAGATAAACTGAGGTTGAGGTCCTTGCAAGGGAAAGACACAGGATGAGAATCCAGTCCATCTATATAGTTAAGTCCAGCGTGAAATCAGTTGGGCGTTTCTTTGCAACTTTTGGAAGACAAACTTCTTTCGAAAGTGAGTTTAGAATAAACTCAAAACCGTTTAAAACGAAATCTCGGAAAAAAGATTTAAAAAGAATTTTCGAGCTTAAACTGCCTTCACCCAGGGGTTCCCTAGAAAATAATCAAAAACCCCCAGAAAGATGAAAATAACGGCGGGGAAAGGACCATCGAACACCTAAAATCCCCAAATTTTGTTTCCCCTACCCTAGCTGGGCCGGGTAGGGGGGCCCCTCCTACCTGCCTCGGTCTCTGTCACCTACCTCGCCGTTCACTCTGAGGTTGCGAAGGCATCCCTGGAAAGCCTGCGTCGTCAGGGGCGTCGGCCAGCCGTGGTGATGGGCGTCCGGGGGAGGGTGGGCCAGCCCACCCACCTGCAACGGGGCAGCCACGTC
>NC_051410.1:243131-243449 GCF_015228065.2 Penaeus monodon
CCAGGCGACATTTCTCCCTCGAAGCGCATTTGTCCACAATGACCTCCACGCGCTGTTGGGGAGAAGGAGAAGGAGTTACTTGGTGGCAGGGGCATCGCTGCACCCAGCGGGCGCGGGAGGGCGTCTGGTAAAGGGGGGACAATACGCCCCCAAAAGAAAAAGGGGAAGACAAAGAAAACTAAATCATCCGAGCTTCAGGAAAATTTTTATTGGTGCTAACTGGACCCCTGAGCCCAAGGACTCCGTCCCTTTTTTCCTTCTCTGCCCCTCAGCAGTGCAAGAGGCACTGCGAACACATCACACTCACTTCACGCGCCC
>NC_051410.1:243540-243745 GCF_015228065.2 Penaeus monodon
CAATGTATTCTGTAACATTTAAATAAACATACATATATCATAAACAGTGGCGGCTATCTTAAATCTGTGAAGTGACAAAGAAAACGACAAAATCATGATTGTTCAACAAGTTTATTTTGCTAGGGAATAATTGATTGTGTGATTCAGATAATCGATATGTCTCTTTTAGGCTCTTAACAACCAATTAATCGATCACACATAAAAA
>NC_051410.1:243843-244354 GCF_015228065.2 Penaeus monodon
AAAAGATGAAAAAGTAACTGAAAGCAAGGAGGAGGAGGAGGACTGCAAGGACGCTGACAATGGTCTGCGACCGCCGTTCGTGGGAGTTCGCAAGCGGCGCTGGCGGAGACACCATGGGCCCCAAGTCCCTCGGCCCGACCTGAAGTCCGGCGCGACCACCCGCAAGGTCGGCAGCCGGCCAGTCGCCTACTCCGGTTTCCGCAAGGGTGGCGACGCTTACCACGGAATGGAGACACGATAGGTAAGCATCGCTGGGCAAGTAGACATGGGCGCAAACTGCGTGTTTCACAGCAACACCAACGCGAATTTCTAGAGTACACAAAATCTTTGAATGAAGAGCGCTTTGTTGATCTTCGTTGATAATGATGTTAAAGGGTCGGTGCTCTGTGACTCAAAAATATGGATTCACTTGAGCTGACCGTCGGGCAGCCTCACCTCCGGGCGGCGGGCGGCGCAGGCTGGATACCCTTCCAGCCTCACGCTTTAAAAGTCGGAGTTGACATGAAAGTGC
>NC_051410.1:244669-246043 GCF_015228065.2 Penaeus monodon
CTCACGTGCTGGCCCCACACCACGTCGAGGCGGTGCCAGAATCCGTCGGCGAGGGTGGGCGTGGAGTGGGCGTGCGAAGGCTCCAGGAGGACGGGGCTGGCGCCGAGGTCGAGGGTGAGGCGAGGGCGGCCGCCACGCAGCTCCAGCACCAGCACGTCCGCCTTCGGGAAGCAGGTCAGGGGCGAGAAGGAGGCTTAAGAAATTTCCTGGCGTATCTCACGTATGGAAAAGTCTTAGGAAATATTTTGAGTGCAAGAAAATTTTGAGAAAACATCTGGAATCCAAGACAACTTGAAAAGCAGGTAAAAAGCAAGACACTCAATCACTAATACGTACTGGGATATTCTTTTTCCTTGTCTATGACTAACAGTTGGGGTTTAATGACATGAAATGCGAAATAGATATTAGTTGTGAGGCTACATATCCGGCGGTATTTAGCAGGGATTACTTGTAACAACTGTCAAATATTGCCGGATATGTAACTGGTCGTGACATTTGTCCCATCTATACAGATGCGGTAAACTATTGGATAATTGTGAACGTTATGCGATAGTGGTATTCGCTCAACAGATCTATGCCGATGTTTTGTTTAAATTTATCAGTTAGATAACCACAAGGGTTGCTTGATGTTCGATCAAACAATTTTCCACAGGTCAATACGTTTAAAACTTTTTTTTTATTTACTTGTTCCTTCATTATATTTCCACTTATGACATAGAGGGAAGTACACTCTTGGACTTTCCAGTATTGCTCTCACAAAATCAGCCCCAAACAGTATTCCTTCGCGATTCAGCTATTTATTTGTTAAACTTTGCCATATTGCTCATAAACTTTCAAGCACGAAACCATTTGAACTGGCGAAAGCGAATGCTTTGGTTGTCGGCCATCCTGCTCATATAAATCCTAAATGCCAGCCCTCTTATTATTCGTCTACTAAGGGCGATTCTCAGACAAACTGAAGGGCATAAGGACATTTCTTACAAACAGAGCAATTTTAGAATATTTAAGAGAATTAGGAGTTCCATGTGACTAGGATTTTTCATAAATACTGAACCAGAGAAACCGGGTCAAAATTTCCTGACGTCTCTCTTAAATGTGCAAGGAAATGTTCAGGAAGCGTCTTAGGTCTCTCTCTCTCTCTCATGCCAAACAGTGTCCATAAAGTTTCCTAAACAAGCAACTGTGGCTTAAAAGTCTAGTTTATATTTAAAAATAAGGGAGAAAGAAAGAAATTTGCAATAAATGTCATGTCTTAGAAATCCAAACATATACATATGCATTTCTATTGAAATTTATATTTTGACCATCTTAATATGTTGCCTAATGCAGGTCCGGAAGTCAGAGAAACCTCGACATAAATAAAATAAAATAAAA
>NC_051410.1:246237-247549 GCF_015228065.2 Penaeus monodon
CGCGTTCGTAGGAAATTGTAAAAATACTTCTATTCTCGATTACGTAATTAATGCAAACCGTTGTGTTCACCTTATAAATAGGTCTGAGTACAGTAATTTCCTAAGACTAACCATGGTGCAAAACTTTTTTTTTTTTTCTAAAACTGAGGTATGACTTATTGCATTGCATGACAAGCAGCTTAATCGCCAACAGCCAGTTTTCTCACAACATAAACAACCGACAACAAACTCCAGAGGTCAGGCGTAGAAACATCGCGAACTTTATTGTAACATCAAGTGAAAATCAGTTTGTGTCTTTCGCAAGTTCTAAACGCTATAATTATCCACACATCAAAAATATTTCTACTTCCTCAAGATAAAAGAACCTTTCCTGTTTCACTCATTAATATGAAAGTGGTGAGGATTGCTTGGGTGCAGTTTCGAATCTGTGAAATATCGTTTTTTTCAAAACACTTGATATAGATAAAAGTCAGTCTTTGTTTTCTAATTTGAATAATTGAAACATCGTGACATCACTTCCTCAATCAGATTTCTTTCCTGTTGTAGATATTTGTGAAATTACTTCAACTAATCACAAGCATCGTTTGAGGACGACCTCTTTACTAACGGAGGACTACACACGTATTACCAGATGAAAACAGTCGTCTCCACAGGTTTGTGACTGTGCCATTAATTTCCGAACACCTATCTTACGACTGTCCGTAATTATCTTTGTTTATACTTATATTAACGGTTGGGGTTGAGTTACAAACACGACATGAGAGCAAAGCAATTAATAAATCGAAATAGAGATTAATCGTGAAGTTACATTTCCGGCAGCGGTTGACTACTGTTTCCTAGTGTTTCTGGATTGGTAACTGGTCATTCTTATTTCATCTACGGGGGATCCCTGCTCTTTGTCACTTCATTCTTTCGTCACTGACACTTTGTACGTACATAATCAAGCGCTTTTCACTCTCGGCGTAAAGGCACGTTTTGCTCGGTGCTATTATCGCTTAACGATAGTCGTTCATGGCTCAACAATGATCGTCATACGATTGTCTAGAGAGCTAATTCTATGCATTTAAATAGGTCTGTTTTACTGCGAGCGTGCTAGAGTCGCTAACGATCATTGTTGGCTCCGAATAGTCGCAAGGCAGGGAGGGAATATAATCGCAATTGCAACGGTCATGTGAATCGATCATGTGAGTGTCTACGTTATCATGGCTCCAAGTTTTTCGACGAACAGAATGAGATCCTTGTAGAGGATCAACTTCTGCAATCAAATTCTGATATAATCCCTCTACATTCCTCAATTCAAACATCAAATGTT
>NC_051410.1:251577-251641 GCF_015228065.2 Penaeus monodon
GGTGGGTGGCTGGAAGTGAACAAAAACCAAATATTTCTCCACAGAGTGCAAAGATGGGCCAACT
>NC_051410.1:262482-262666 GCF_015228065.2 Penaeus monodon
GACAGGAACACACTCGCTCTGTGTCAGGCAATCAGTGACTCCACTTGCCATCTACCAGGCAACCCGTGACTTAGCTCAAGACCCATTCAGCGAATGACTGGCAGAAGGGTGGGGCAATCCAGCCCTATGAATCCTGACGACCGACCCCGGGGATGCAGTCTCGAGGACCGTCAAGCTCTCGCAA
>NC_051410.1:266951-268391 GCF_015228065.2 Penaeus monodon
CGGCTCTAGTCTGGGATAAATCAGGAGAATGCTGCCGCACCAGTTCTCTCTCAGGCGCTGTTGAATGGTGATGTTGATTTACCTCATTACTGGATACTGGCGGATGCATACCCACCCAAAGCCAAGCGTCGCCACTTTGTGTTGACACAGATAAAACGGAAACAATATAAGGGAATAAAAGCGCCGAGGTACGTGGCTGATATTGAGCGCCTAATTACATAGCCGAACTATTCTCTACGAAATGGTATACCCATGAGGCGAGGAAGGATGGTATTTTAAAATTCATCAGGACGCTTTTCCACAGCAGGATATAGGATATATTGAAAATATTGTAAAACCTTGCCAACGACCAGGCTGGATGTTGCGTGTGAAACACTTTCAGTGACACAGGAAGTTGCATAGAAATGGAAAGAAAGATATGCTGTTCAATATGATTTTGTAAGCACACCCCAAGCTCCGCATGTTTTGCGTTGTCACTCGCAATCTACATAAAATGCCTATTTCTGTAAAAAACGGTTATTTAGACATATGGTTTATTTATTTTATGGCGTGAATGCGGGCATTTCAGTTAAGAAGAAAATAATGTGAAAGGTGAATGGATTGGGTTTATTCGTAAAAAAGCAATCTGAAATTTATGTATTTTTTCTATATTAAAAATACCAGATAAAGGCAAGTCTCGAGGTTTGTTACTAGGAGTAGTGTTAGTTAAAAGAGAATTAATAAATAGTTGGTATTTAACCTTAAGCTGACCTGACCTGTAACTTACACCTCGTCACACCATGTAATTAACCCCCGGGTTCCTGGACTGTTTCGCTGAGCTTGGTCTTGACAAATAACCCAAAACAGTAAATTTAAACTCGCATTAACTCGCAAGCACACCATTTTCGCGCATTCGCGCTGGCACAAGCTCTGGCCCTTGAGTCACGTGACGCGGAAGGTGAGGGAAAGGTCAAGTTATCATGATGAGATTATTTCCCGGTGCACATGCACACGCCGAATAAGATTAATTTCTGGCGAGAGCGAGAGAAGACCTGGCTATAATTTTTACGCGTGAAGATTGAGCAGGTAATTATGGGGCTCATGCGAGTGCAGAACCGAGTAGACACGACCGGGGTGAGTCTGTATGCAAGGTATGCATTTGCCTTAGCATATTCATGCATTCATGAGAAGGATATTGTATGTACACATATATCTTTCCACAAGCACGCATGATAGCATCTCGTCGGGGGAGAGCTTCCCTCACGCACCTCCACCCCCAAGGTCGACGGAAGTAGCGAGGAGCCGAAGAAGAGGCACGGATCGGAGTCAAGGACCACGGTGCGAGGCCAAGGCTTGGCTAAGGGAATGCTGGGGAAATAGCATGGGTATTGTTACTCAGTTCGTCCAGGTAAATATTACCTTTCATGACAATGCTGATGACGGCGATAAAGATAAAAGCCT
>NC_051410.1:268574-268927 GCF_015228065.2 Penaeus monodon
AAAACAAAAACAACAATTATTATCATATCGGTGATAGAAGCATTTACTAAATTACAATGGACGCTTTTCAAAACAATGTTAAATCCGCGTGTATCCACGAGTAACTAAAGGCACTTATTCACTTGTAGGACTTCCACGGAATTTGCATCATTATCTGTGATATTTCTCTGGAAGATAAGATTCACGAATGTACAGATGGCGCGCGCTGAATGTGTCAGTTCACATTCATATTGAAGATCTTCATTCTAAACTGGATAACTTTTTCGATTCAACAACCTTACTTTCGCGAAGAATGCACCGCGATCGAACTTATTTCGCGGGAATGCATTGGGATTCCATTCAGCCGAAGGTTG
>NC_051410.1:269961-270613 GCF_015228065.2 Penaeus monodon
CTACTTGATGGGGAAAGAGCACTCAAACTCCCCAAAGTCAGGCTCCTATTCCTTCTGCCGCGCGGCAACCCGACACTTTTTGACGAGCTGCCACAAGTTAAAATGAGTCTTAACGGCGTGTCAAGGGAACGCGTCCGAGTTCCATATGACAAGCGGATAAAATATTTTCGCTCTGTGTGTCATGGCGTGCAGCCCCGGACGAGTCGTCAAGGCGTCTCATAGCAGCTGAAGCGCATCTGGTGTTCCTCTGTCCGAGGGCCTACCTGCAAGAGATGCTGCGAGGGCTGAGTCGAGTCACTTGGGCCGGCGTACAGCAGGAGGCAGTCCTCGCGCCGCGTCTTCACCTCTAGGGACACGTGGGCGCTGATGCTCGTCGGGATGGACGCCGTCCACGCCCACCCGCCGCCCCAGAAATAGCGGCTCAACTGCTTGCAGATCGAGCCGCTCGTGCCCTCGGGACAGACGCACCTGCAGCAAACGGAGGATTTGCTAAAGTAGAGTTCTCAGGGACAGACATAGCGCACATGCTGAACACATTGGGAAGTTCTGATTAAGCAAGATACTCCTTATCATGTTTGGGGTTTACCCGCAGAATCTTTCTCCTCTAGCCTTTGGCCTCGTCTACCCCCTCAATTCTCTCCAAACTATGCTT
>NC_051410.1:270699-270990 GCF_015228065.2 Penaeus monodon
GGGGGGGGAAGAAGGTAGCAGAGGTGTGCTCACCTGGGTCCTCGTGCGTGCGGGATGCAGCGGCCACCGTTGCGGCACGGGTTTGGGCGGCAGGACGCCGTATGCGTCACGGCCGCCACACTGGGCAGCTGCTCGGCGCGCCCCGGGTGCTGGGAGTGCTGGCCCGCCCGCGTCGCATGGTGCGCGTGGCAGGCGCATCCGGTGCTGTGGGCGTGCAGGCGAGGCGTGACTAGGGCGGTGCTGTTGGCGTCCACCACCCACGACATTCCACTCTGGGTGGTCACACACGCC
>NC_051410.1:271019-271343 GCF_015228065.2 Penaeus monodon
GGAGCCACTTGAGATCTGTCAAAGCAAGAGTCAAGCCTGAGACGGGCAAGCCTGGACTGGTTCTTTTGAGAACCCTGAGTGTGAAAACGGCAGAGCAAGGATTGTAATAATCAAATTAAATTTGATACAAGTTTGCCAGCTCATGATAATAATATTCATGAATTTCTGAAGATGATTAAATTTTGTAAATGTGCAATATAAATGCCCAAAAATGATAAAAAAAGCGTCGAACAATACTGCATTTCTCTGAAATATCTTAGCTGCGCTTTTGGACCTCGGTACTTGGAATCCACAAGGACGTTTCCATAACACATTTTTAGCAGA
>NC_051410.1:271465-271684 GCF_015228065.2 Penaeus monodon
TACAAACCCACCGTTATCATTACAGGTATATAAGAAATATTCTCTGTTCACTTACTCCCCATCCGCTTGAGGTGAAATGTACTTATAAAGCGGCATGTTTCTGCATCTAAAGAAATAACAGGTAGTTTTACTTTTTTCTGGGTCCGCGTGCTCAGGTTTGCTCGAACCTCAGCAGGGCTTCCTTGGCAGTTGCTCAGAATGGGGCTTCTCTGGTGAGTC
>NC_051410.1:275400-275498 GCF_015228065.2 Penaeus monodon
TTAATCTAACCGTTCAAATTTATACACATAAATACGACAATTTGGCTAAAAACAATGGGGCAGAGCTCATGGCATCACCAAGTCTATCCAATGACATT
>NC_051410.1:275765-276084 GCF_015228065.2 Penaeus monodon
CTTTGGAAACAGAGAGCTCGAGGGGTCTCATATATATTTTTTTCTTATTATATCACAAATGTATAAGTAAATAAAAAAGGCATGTATGTTATTTTTTAAAAATGCTTACTGCTATTTGTAGTCCAGTGTTTGCGAAGTATTTATGCGCTCGAGTATGATATGGATTTGAATGCATAATGTAATCATCTTAGTTACTTGCCCTAAAGTGTCTCTGGGTTATCCCTTATGCAAAAAAGGTATTACGCATTCATTTCTGCTTCCCAGCCGGCTCACGCTTTCAGGTCATTTAGAAATTCAGTGCACTCAGCAGTTCATCTGA
>NC_051410.1:276692-276896 GCF_015228065.2 Penaeus monodon
CAGCTTAGCTTTGCAATGCTGATTCCTTATCCTCACTTGGCATCTTCCATACTAGTCCAATCATTTCCTTCCAGCTGTTGATGCCTTTGTCACGTCCGTGTGTACATCTAACGGTCTCCCTCTTTTTCCTTGCGTCACTGTTTCCCTTCAGGTACTTCCTCCAATTCTGGGTCAGTGACGTCACCCACGCTCAGGTGAACGAGC
>NC_051410.1:276970-279829 GCF_015228065.2 Penaeus monodon
ACGCACTCGCCACAGAGCCTCGTCACAGCCCCGGCGGTGAGTTGGATGGTGCCTCTAACTTGACCACGTCAACCGGACTTGACTGACCTAGACTAACTTAATCTGAGTTGTTAAACCATCTGCAGATAATCCGCTGTGGATCGGTTTGAATATCTGTCTTTTTAGACACGAAACTGATACTCTGAATATTCCGCTAAAATCTGAACTATTTCACTGGTGCTTTCATTAATCGAGTAACTGGGTCGGAAATCGTTGTAAGGTAAGTTAAGGTCACGGGGCTGTCGCGGCAAATAAGAGAAAGCGTCTTTTATGCGAATTGTATGTATACACGCTATATTATATACGTGTAAAATTATTTAGACAGATGGACGGGGCAGATTGGTGTAGGCAGATAGGTGAACAGATACAAAAATTAGTATGAGTGTGAAAATGGGTAAATTGGTATACTTTCAACCGGTTGATTGAGAGGTGAATGTACAGTTTGAAAACTAGGCGAGGCAGAGGAGTACCGTAGGTGCGTGTTTTTGTACTTCGTGTGTACCACTAGCAATAATATATAGAACAATCCAAGTGTTATCAACCAGTTTGCTGATGAAAATCACTCATCTGCAATAATATTAATCATTATTTTCGAAGATAACAATTACACCGAGAATACTAGCAAGTGGCAATGGTGGTGGAAAGCCCTTCTGTTGCGCCAGACCGATGAGTTCCTGTTAAAGATAGGAAACAGCAAAGTTTTTCGTTTTCTTTTTATGAAAGTGAATTTCATCAAGCGAATTCCTGCCTGCATATTCTAGTCTCTGCCGCAAGGAAATGATACAGCTGGATTGTGTTCCTGGTCTTTCTGTTGTGTGGAAACACTAACGCAAATTAACAGCCGTTGTGTAAGAGTTCGTATTTTACTCCCATTTTGATTTGAGTAATGGAATTCACTGGCATTTTTTGAGCATAAACGCGGGTGGGGTAGATGGCTCATATTGTATAGAACACTGGAAAGATTTTTTTAAAAACAAAATGATGCACATATTTGCAAAGTTTACCCTGCCTCTGTTCCCCCTGTCTATTGTGCAGTATGTTATGTTGCTTAAGCTTTATTGTTATTCACAATGTTGAAGCGATTTCAGCTTTTTCCTTTGATATAGATGTTATTCCTTGAAGCTGATCATAGTAAAATCGCAACATCAGTAGTGGTAATGTAGCAATAGCAGGGCTGTGATCATTAACACTACAGTTGCTACTTTCTCAGCCTTAGTCCTCACATCATAACCACGGGTCTGCATCAATTAATACTCAACTTAGATATGCATGTTACAATATAATGTAATTCGTGAGATTTGTTCTTAAGTAACTCTTGGCAAACACAAGTGCAAGGGTTCATTTCACAGAAAGAAGTTGTCTTTAGGCTTGATGACCGAGACTCTCATGCTCAAAGGGGCAGACCAGAAAAAAACAGAAAAACAGGAGACACTTCATCCGAACAACCAGTCAACTTTTTTTCCCTCTGACTTGACTTCTGCAAACCTTGCGTAAAGATATCCGTCCCTCCTGAAGGAGAAAAAATAATGTGAAAATACTACGGTCTGTATTTCAGTTCCTTTCTGGATGCGCTTAGTACTTCCTTTTCTTGATAGAATGATATCAAATCTTAATAACGGATAACATGGGGCACTGAACATGTTCTGTCCACTTACCCCTGATATTCTTGCACTTTCACTTATTCTTGCTTCATAGGATGGGAAAACAGCCTGACAGATTAGTCTCTCGCCTTCAAGTGACAAAGGAAGTGGCTCTCATGTAACGTCGAGACGCATATCTTACACCATGTTGGCAGTTGTATCTCCTGTCCCTTCTGTCATCATTCACGACACAGATGAAACAAAATCACCTTTAATAGTGCTTTTTGCTTCATCCGGCGCTCTTGTGATAGTGCTACCTTGTGCTACACTGTGTCACTCTCATGCGAGTTTCATTTCCGTGTTTATAAGAGAGCTGTGGTGAACGTATCTTATATGGCACCCCTGGCGTGTGAAACCAGTGTGTTCTGATCAGGAAGGTTTTCCAGTGTTTGAGTCCGTACATCAGTGCCTTGTTGGCTGCGTACGGCTACGTTGTTGTTTTGACTAATAAGGCTTTTCACTCCTTTACCCAGTTATTTTTTTTTGTTAGTTACATACTCCGCTTTGAATTCTGGGAATCCTATAACAGTCCCCATTTATTACAACAACAATTATTTACTAATGAATAGCTGTATTTTCGACAGGTCGAGGGAAAGTGCAGAATTTAATCTGGATATTATGCTGCTAATGCATCCTGATTTTTTCACAATGTTGAAGCCATTTTCCAAGCAAGTTTGTCAATTTGTCAATAGCACTGCATTAGCTAATTCTCTGTTTCCCAACTTATGTTATTGACAACCCGACTTGTGTTCGTGTCCCTTGTTATGATTTTTTTTTTAATAGGAATCGTGCTTGACAGGCAAGCCCGTGCACTGTATACTGACTCTACATGGCTCCTTACATACAGGGGATGTCTCTTCTAAACTTTCGATTGATTAAATAAAAACAATTGTTCAGCTGTACACCTAATGGTCTGACGGACTTTCATTAAATAAAATCTATTACTGAGATATCTATAGCATATTTATTTTCACATACACAAAAGAAGTTAAAAGACTTGGACACAGAGGAGGACTTTTGGTCACGTTTCCAGAATCGTCGAGCACTGTTGCCAATTCTTGCATGTGAAACGGCCTTTTAGTGGGTCAGTTTTTTTTTGTTTTGTGTTTTGTCTCTTAGAAGTATAAGACTTCATAGAAATTTCTTGGAGAATCTTGGCTGTTACATCTTGCATTTCACC
>NC_051410.1:281087-281552 GCF_015228065.2 Penaeus monodon
CTGTTATTGCTTGTTATAACAGCGTTATATATAAAACCTAATCATATTATACAGATAAACCTTTTTTTCATTTTAAAGAGTTTAAAGATAATGAAGAAGAGAAAGACGACAAAGAAAATGCAGCTCAGGTTTAGCTCTATTAATATGTCCTTAGGTAATACAAAGACGGAATTTCTTCTTGACATGCAGCTGTGTGTCTGCTCCGGCACCCAGGCAACCTTGCCTCCGGTCTCTCACCTTTCTACCCTCTCGCTGGTCTCTTAGGAGGGAGCTGGCTCCCCGCTGGACACGCTCATCGCGTCCGTCGAGGCTCTTGCGGGCGTGGGCGTGCAGGTGGTGTCTCTGGAGGCCAGGATCCCAAGCACACGGGCGGCCAAGGCGAAGGTGTGGCTGTCCGGGCGCCCGCGACACCCTCTCGATCAGCTGCTGCTCCTACACAGGAGGGAAGTGAGTTCGTTCTGGCCC
>NC_051410.1:281597-281812 GCF_015228065.2 Penaeus monodon
AACACGTTTTTGTTAATCATCCCTTCTGTTCCTTCCGATAAGCATGAAAACAGTGTTTCGTTATAGCTTAATGCAATCATATACATTGTGTTTGCATTTTGGTCAATATACCTTACCTGTAAAGCACACTGAAACTGCTTCAAAAATGTTATATTTCAAAAAAAAAACAAAGTTTATATATGCTTAACCAATGATTTGCAATATTGTCATCTTTG
>NC_051410.1:281941-282065 GCF_015228065.2 Penaeus monodon
GCCGCTGACGCCAATAAGATATTGTGGAAAGGTTTCGCCGTGAACACTGCTCTGGCATTATGCGGCGCGTCTGCAGCCCAGCGATTACCCTAATGACTGCACGCGGGGTTGCTCTGTTACATTT
>NC_051410.1:283565-283640 GCF_015228065.2 Penaeus monodon
ATTTCATCATGACCGTCAGAACTGTTTCTAGCTCTGTTGTTGTATGTTGTATTTTAAAAATAAATGATTTCCTAC
>NC_051410.1:283725-283879 GCF_015228065.2 Penaeus monodon
GATGCAATTGTTATATTAATTTTTCATTTCCAGTTCTATTTTATGCTATTGCCTTTAATAACTCAATCCAGTTACTGCATGATAAATCAATTTATTCATTATATGTAATAATGCGGATTATGGAATTAGCATGTTGATTGCCAGTCTGATCGGA
>NC_051410.1:284809-285192 GCF_015228065.2 Penaeus monodon
TATGTTTTTAAAAAATATATGCATATTTATAAAAAAAAAATATAAAATAATATGTATTAGTTATATATGTAAATTACATACATTCAACACTATTACGTAGCATACATATACATAAATATAGGTCACTTTGGGTATGATAACCCGGGTTTTGAATGACAAATTGTGGGCCCTTTTTTCAAAAATCGCATAGTCTTTCCTGATCCGAACAACATCAGTATATCCATTTTATGCTTTAATCATAAAGTGAAAATTATGAAACACAAGGAGGGTAAGAGAAAAGCGTCGGCCCAGTGTGTGCCTTAACTCTTGATCCTGTTTGCATGCTGCGTCGTTTTTTCAATTTGAAAAGTATTACATTTTTAAAAACACACGCACGCAAGCAA
>NC_051410.1:285289-285532 GCF_015228065.2 Penaeus monodon
TATAAACAAACTAACAAGCAGACACTTGAACAATCATTTCGACAAACAAGGCCATTCCTGAAGGCGATCGTGTCTTGGCGCCAAAACCACGAAAGTTCTCCCGTCTTATGCGGTGCTGTTGCCGCTCCTGGGGATCTCACCTAGTGAGTCGTGGCGACCACGGCGACGGCCGAGATTTACAGATTTACATTTATCGTCTAAGAAATAAAAAAGAAGAATGAAGAATGAATGACTCGATCAAAC
>NC_051410.1:288943-289009 GCF_015228065.2 Penaeus monodon
TAAATAATAACATACATATACTTAAACTGAAGCATATATTATATATAACCCAAAAACAAAACCACC
>NC_051410.1:290376-290640 GCF_015228065.2 Penaeus monodon
CCAGCACAAACCTTAAAGGGTTATTCGTTTTTTGGCGGAGATCGGCTCAAACCCAGTAGTGAGTACAGGTTTTTGGAATGCACGGCGGGGTTTTGAACATGCGAAAGGGTCATTTATTATCATAATTAATTATCCTGTAGATAACCACGTGTGTATTGCCGGGCTGTGTTTTATGTGAATTGTTAGTGGTGGAGGAAAGCTGTGCTCGAGTCTAAACGTCATGGTATGTGATGAAATTAGAAATTAGGAGGTGGCGCTTAATGT
>NC_051410.1:290663-290902 GCF_015228065.2 Penaeus monodon
CGCTTTCACGTCCCCACATGATATCTACTGTCTATTTTTTGTGCCACACACTCTCGCACACAGGGTGACAAGGAAGCTAGTGTTCGGTGGTTGTTATTCTTAGTCAAAAAGTCAATTGCATGTTTGTGGAAGGAGACGCTCGAAGGAGATGCCTAATGCTCCACTTTGCCAATTTGATAGTCAAATATAAATAAATCCAAGTTTATAGACACAAATTTTGTGTTTCAATGCTTCTTACA
>NC_051410.1:291130-291357 GCF_015228065.2 Penaeus monodon
ATAAAAATTTAAAATTTTTTTAATTTTTTATATTTTACAAAAACCCCCAACACATACATGCACACACAAAACACAAGGGAAGGCAGAGAAATTACACACACCCAACCCACACACACACACAACCACCACACCCACCCCACAAACGACCCCCCAAAACCGCACCCGCACGCACCCCCAACACCCCACACCACCCCACCCCCCCCCGCCACCCCACCCCCACCACCCCC
>NC_051410.1:291465-292578 GCF_015228065.2 Penaeus monodon
TTTATTACAAACAAAAGATACTACAGTCAACCTCATGCACAATGCTGGCAAACCCCATTTTTTTCTTCATGGATGCGAAAAACCGAAAAAGGGGGACCCGAGCGTCTTCCATGGAGAAAATGAAAAATAAACGCGTCCCTGTGATTTTGCAGTACGCGAACAAAAAAATCCAAAATAAACCTAAAGATAAAAAGGGCAATGGCAGCATAATTTTCCCATTTTCCCGAATAATTGCGCACTGTATGCCAACATTTGCGTTTGTATCGCCGTTATACTATACGTGGCACAGTAATGGCCGATGACTATTTGTCAGTGAACATTTTTTTATCTTTGTTCTATGCAAATGTTTAACAAACTCCATATCCACCCTCGCGCTGTCATATCTGAGACCTTCAGATTATTTTCGCTTGCAGTTCCTTATTTTAGGTGACGAAAATTTGTAGCGCTTTTAGACAAAAAGGGTAAATTGCTTTATGAGCAATGCTAAACGAGCCGCTATTTCCCCGCGGGCGTCGTTTTGCCCCGACGCGGTGTAGCCGAAATGGCGGAGCGGGATCCACAGCTTCCCATGATCTGCATCGGGCTTTGTGCTCATTTTTCCTCTCTTATGTTCTTAGGGCCTATCGAGGGAGTGCGCAAAAAAATTTTCGTTTTAAATGAAAAATTTTTTCAAAAGAATTGTAGGAAAACTTTTTCAACGGGGGATACTTTATGCATTGGCATGGCAAGTTCGCAAATAAAGCCAACATAACTATGATTCGGGTTCCCCTTTTTCAGTTACGTCAGTCCCATTTGAGGTGATTAATCCTGGGATCCTGCGGAGGAAGAGTCGCTCAGAGGGGAGGAGTAGGTGGAGCGAAGAAGAGGGAAGATAATGGAAACGTGCAGGGCGATCCCAGAAACGGTTCATTCGGGGAATGGCTCTAAACCCATCGGGAAAACGCCCACGGAACAAGGGTCGGCTGCGGATGGGCTTGAGTTTATTTTTTGGGAGCGACCCCTGCCCGCGCCAACTGATGGAAGCTTTTTTTTGCGACCAAAAGGGCCCTCGCTCTTTTTTTAGGACAAACAACGGGTCCGTATCATGTTTCTATCTTTGGTTTTGCTTTTAAA
>NC_051410.1:293534-294712 GCF_015228065.2 Penaeus monodon
TATCTTCGATTGCTTTTATTAATTTTAGCCATTTCGTATAAAATTTTATCACCAACATCACTGCTAATACAATTTTCATGACCCCATAGTTAAATTATTGTCATTAGCTTATCAAAATTTTTGCTTCATAACCGTTTTCATTTTTTTTATATCGCGATATTCATCATTTTAATTATTCTGATCGCCTGAAAAAATGAGGGGAAGCTGGGGACGGACCCGAAAGGAAGAAAGCGTGAGCGCTGAAGGGGTTTTTTAGGGAGGGGGGGGGGGGGGGAAAAGGAGAGGGGGTGGGGCTCAACCCCCGATCGGGAGCGATCACGGGAACAGAGATCGAAAGCTGGAATCATGACTGCAGATCAAGCACGGGACAACCCTTTAATGTGGGAGGATCAAGGGAAGATGCGCACATTTTACAGAATCCGAAAAGACAACTATCTCAGGAATGATAGGCTACGATGAGATTCAGATTGCAAATTTTAAATTAAGATGGGGGAAATTTTACAAACGTTGAAATGATGAGTATTAATTCCGCATATCAAGGGGCCGCTGCAAAGAGCATGAAAAAGATCCGGGTTAAAAAATTGTACGAATCAAATGTCTCTTGGCTTTTTGCAATACAACCCTTCTGATTTTTTTGGGATATTCGATGACACCCCTTTCAAATCGACATCAAAGAATTTTTCAGCAATACGAAAAAAGATATTAAAAAAAACCCTGAAAACTTTTGTAAGTTTATACACTTGGAAAGGGTAAGGGGGGGCGCATCCAATTCCCAGGAAAATTTCCCGACGCATTTTCTGAACCTTTACCTAACGAGGTCTCGGTTCGTTTGAAGGCCCCCCGCGTCGTTATTTTTGTGGGGCGCTTCTGTCTCTTTTTTCGCGGAACCAAATTCTGAGAGACATTCACCGGCGCTGCCCGGGGTTAAATTTGGGGGTGGCATGTGCGGGGCCCGAGAGGCAACCGGGGTTTGGGAAACAACAGTGTCAAAGGGGGCGGGAAAAACCAAACAAAAAAAGTCTTGATTTTAAGGGGCCGCATTGGGAATTAGTAAGGGCAAATTTAGAAAAAAATTTCAAAAAACAACCCAAAAATGTAAAAAATAAAAGAAAAAAAAATGCACTTATACAAGACGTCATCGGAAATTTTTTTAATCTTGTTATTACAGACATTCACAG
>NC_051410.1:294746-295516 GCF_015228065.2 Penaeus monodon
CACCCTTTTTACAAGGGAAGAAAAAAAGGTCTTGTCGAAAGGGATTAAAAAATTTAAAAACCACCAGTTTTTTCTATATCCGCATTTTTTTTCAGCAAGATATTTCAAGATAAATTGAAAAAAACTTGAAAATTTGAAAAATCCGTCTTTTTGATCGATTCTTGGGTTTTGGTTCGAAAATAGGCCCAAACTTTTCTGCTCCAAAAAGGAAAAAACTACTTACATGGCGACAGACATTAAAGTTTCGATGAAATTCTCTTGACAATTTCTTACTTTTTCGCCCGAGGTGATATAAAATATCAACTGTGATCATATCTGTGCCGAAGAAATTTTATGGAGTATATTTAATACTTTATTTTTTTTAAAATAAAAACTGCTACTTATAATTGGTTTTGGCCTTTTTGGGGAGTTTTAAAAAAACGCATTTTTTTACCCATGATATTTCCATTTTAAACTCCAGTTGAAAACATACGTTTCTATTAAAGTAATTATTTCCTTTAAATTTTTTCTCTTTAATGTGGGCCATTTTTTCTTCTATTTTCTTAAAAAATTTTTCCCACAGAGTATTAAATGATTTTTTTTTTCCTATTCCCCTCGTCGTCGCCCATTCTTTAACAGCGTTATTCCCCTTTCTTCCCCGACTGCTTCTGCCTCACGACGCGGGAATGAGTCACCACGGTAGTTCAGTATTCACAGCATTGGGTTTGGGGGCTGTTTTTAAGAGTTCGGCAAACGAAACAAAAGAACCAAAACCCTAGATTTATATTTTA
>NC_051410.1:295736-296191 GCF_015228065.2 Penaeus monodon
GCATATTTTATTTAGAAAAAAAAACCAGTTAGATTTTCTTTCTATTGGGGATTTTTACCCGCTACAGATGAAACCCGGTTACTCAGTCTCGTATTTTTTTTTCTTTTAAATGACTTCCCCTAACATGGCCCTTTCATGGAAAATAAATACGAGTGGAAGGGAGAAAAGGGAAAAAAATCAAAAGGGGAAGAATTTTAGAGCAAAAACCGTGGATTGAATTTCCCCTTTTAGCGCGACAAAAAAGGCGAGGCAAGGGGAAACCCCCGAACCCCAGAGCAACCGGCACTGAGCCTCCCCAAGGTTTCTATTTGCCCCCGGCGACGGCCACAAATCTGGAGGATCCTACTTTTGGAAAAAATTTTAGGGGGGGGGAAGTCTTGGTGGGGGGGAGGGGGGGAGGGATGGATCGATGATGAGCCAAAAGGAAAGGGTGGAGGGGGACTGGGTGGCCCAAA
>NC_051410.1:296217-296838 GCF_015228065.2 Penaeus monodon
AGTGAAGCGACGAAACAAGGAAGAGGACGGCGGCAGAGGGGAAGTTAGCGAGAGGCGGTAAAGGGCCCCGAGGGCGACGAGGGTTCAAATGGGCTTTAATTTGGGATGCCAAAAAACTTTTTTTGTGTGCAATTTCGTTGCTTTTGACAGTGATGTTTTAGCCGTATTTATAAAATATTCTTTTTATATTTTATGACTTACGGGGAAAAATATGGTTTAGGGATACAATTAGCATTTCCAAAAAACCAAATCCTGCAAAAGGGAGGAAATTAAATTTCTACATAATCCTTTTCCCCCCCCATTGCATGCACCCCCCCTCTATTTTAAAAAATTATCCTCCGTTTAGAAAAGAAAGTTTAAATTTTTTTGAAATTTACTAATAAAACCCGACTAAAAATTTTAAAAAAAAATATATGAGAGAAACCACTGACTGGTCACTTTTTGATCCCCCTTTTGTTGAGGTAATACAGCGCACTCCCCTAAAACGGGACAGAAACTCTTGCATTTTTCTTTCTCATCCGGAGAAAGACCCGGGAATAAAAGTATTTTTTTTACAGCTGAGCTCTTTCGCAGGCCTAAGGCCAAAAAAGCAGGGGGAAAAAGGGTAATTTAAATTTTGGG
>NC_051410.1:297087-297403 GCF_015228065.2 Penaeus monodon
GAATTGAACAAGACGAACCCGCGCGTACTGTCCCCCTCCGTCATTAACTTTTTTCTTTTTTTTGGGGTAGTTAAGTAACTAATGTAAGGCCCTTGGCGATGTTTATACAAAATATTTTAGTCATACAAAAGGCCGGTTCGGGAGTCATGCTTTGGATATTAAAAAGAACATCCTCTCACCGTCAGGATAAACTATGGGTCACCAACAGGATCAAAGATCTTATATTGGCAACACAAAAATCCTACAAAACAAAAAATATTGATGCAACAAAATGCTTGGAAAAAAGAAAATAAGATCGGCTAAGAAAAACTATCAT
>NC_051410.1:297536-297937 GCF_015228065.2 Penaeus monodon
TTGCCAGCTTATCTACGCTCGCGCCCTCTCCAAGCAATTATAAACGAATACGAAGTGTGTCGGTATTTAAAAGGATAGCAAAACGCAAATCTCCTGGCCTTGATGACATCCCGTCATGATCACTGCGAGAATCCGCTCCTGAGCTCGAGACCCCTCTATGCGACAAACTTAATAACTCCATGGCACCTGACCCATGGAAGCATGTTATCACCGTCCAGATTCCAAAACAAATCCACCCAATTCTCTCGATGACCTCAGACCCATATCGCGAACCCCTATTCCGTCTCGAGAGATTCATTGCTAAGGAATTGTGGAAGGCATTTAGCCCCAAACTAGATCATCGCATTTGGAAACATCAGAGGAAGCTCCGCTACTCCTTACTTGGTTGACCACATCAGTTA
>NC_051410.1:297998-298133 GCF_015228065.2 Penaeus monodon
TTTTATCTCGTCAATCACACCACCCTAATCAAACGGTATTTCCCTTGGATTGCACGAGGGCTGCTGAAATGGACCTCCTCCTTCATCGACCTCCGCTCCCAGAGGATTCGTGCATATAACCATACGTTGGGTGAG
>NC_051410.1:298313-298471 GCF_015228065.2 Penaeus monodon
TTAATTAACACGAAGTGCACTGAATTAAAAGATAACTTCAACAAAGTAGCCAACTGTGATAGTGAACTGCAGATAGGTAATGAACCTTAAACACACGCCTTTGAGATGAATCTGTTAGGGATGACCTAAAGGTTTCGGCAGTACCCCGAAAATTATCT
>NC_051410.1:298489-298950 GCF_015228065.2 Penaeus monodon
TCCCATGCCATCAATATTGAAATCCTTCGGTGTATCCCAGGATAATCTACTCCGCATATAGACTACTTTCATTCGACCACTTTGTGAATATGCAGCACCACTCTAGCATTCGTTCATTATCAACATTGAAAAATTTATATTAGAATGACTCCAGAAAAAAGCATAGCACATCACAGTTGGTTCACACTATGCTGCTAAACCAACTGCAAACCCACTTCTTAAAGAACCTGAGAAAAAAAAAAATTGTATACAATATCGATACCTGCGTGAGATGTCGGGATCTGCTCACTGACTTCCGTCAATCAAGAAAACAGCCCCGCGAGAATGTAAACAACACATTATGTGAACCCAAGAGTCATTCATCCAGATATTATATGTCAAGTGTACCCTATAGCATTAGACACTTAAATGCCCACTTTATAAAGTAACAATTTTACTTATGTAACTATAACTTTACTAAA
>NC_051410.1:300104-300211 GCF_015228065.2 Penaeus monodon
TTTTTCGTTTAACTGCGTTATAAGAAGGCAAAATATAAAAAAGAAAAGAAGGTTGCGAAAGTTTTTACTCAGGATCGTAAAAAGTAATATCAAAGTTATCTCGAATA
>NC_051410.1:300247-300702 GCF_015228065.2 Penaeus monodon
CCGGATATAATTTATTTTCTGTATCAACATCAAATGGAATCCTTACCTTGGAAAATGAGATAAATTTAGGTTTCTGCTACAAATAATGATAGCTACAAGCACTGGAAAATGCCATTCCAGAAGTACGCAGGCCATCTGCTGGTCAGCGCTGCTTCAAGCCACAAGCAAAGCAGAGCAAACCCTTCAAGTTTGAGGGCTTGAAATGGGTCGAAATCTAGCACTTGTCGTTTCAAGTCTTCTTTATATAGGGAGTGCATACTGACTTTTGGTAAGCTTTGTTAGGAAATTAGCAAATCCTTTTTATAGCAATAATTTTGGTTATTCAACGAATGCTGCATTAGTCTTCGCTGGATTGAGTTTCCGTTTGATAAATATAAAATTGTGATATATTAGCATTACTATCCCATGACACCACTCAAGGTCGTGACACAAACCTATAGTTCTGATATATAACA
>NC_051410.1:300885-301745 GCF_015228065.2 Penaeus monodon
TTACCAGGCGGACATACAGACTTCGTGAGAAATAATAAATTAGTCCATCTATGTTCTTACTTTATTTACATTAATATTTCCTTCTGTTCTATAGCAGGCATTGTTTCCCCAAGTAACTACTGAAAAATAGATAAATGCAGTCTGTAGGGCGCTTTTCGTACGAGTGCGCAGCAGGACTTGTTGATTCAACAGGTAAGAAATGGCTAAACCTTTCCGGCTGTAATTGAATTCAACATACGCTTTTGGGTGCAAAGTCATTTGATAACATAAATGTAATTCGCTCTGAATACAAATCGTGGCCATCATAGCTATGTAATGCTACATCAAGTCGATAAGTGGAAGTTGCTAACTCTTCCTATTCGCTTGCTACAGAAAAAACAAACTTTCATGTGTTCTCTGTTCAAGCAGACAAGATGTTCATCAGATAAAATCATGTAATGTGTACCATAAAGCTAGGCAACATAAGAGTGCGCCACTCTCGAGTGAGCGCGATGAACCGATGATGAGCGGAATTGAGACAATTGCAAGGGCAATGTCGCATTCAGCTCAGGCTCTTATAGGTGTTCTAGGTGCCATTTGCACCTGGTAATACTGTGCTGTGCAAAGTGAGGTTACCAAGACCACTAAAGCAAACATATAATAATGACATACAATAACAGTTAATCAGCAATTGGCCGTTGTAAGAATAAGAAAATGAATCTGACATACATAATTCCAGATAAACACAGAAACTGCATTTTTTCTGTAACTTGTCTTGCGATCTCTAAACACGCACATTATAGGCGCCCACAGTGCAAAGTGCAATGCAGTTTTCGCCAAACACCTGATGCATTGTTGAAAACAATTATAGTGTCATGCAG
>NC_051410.1:301784-302785 GCF_015228065.2 Penaeus monodon
CGTGTTGTTGAACGCAGTTTCCAGCTTGGTGTCCTTCCTTCCTGTACCCCTTTCCTCACTCCCCTGTTCTCATACACTTTTAATTTTATTCCTATAAAAATAAAATTGAAAATATTATATTCTCAAAATCACATTATAAGAAAACTAAATTCATTTATCAATTAGCATATATATAACCCCTGATTACATTACAACGATTGATACTATTACCCCTCCCAGACAGGAATTTTTTAGCTATGTATAAAATGTTCCATTTTAAATATTCATAAACTGAAATGATGGGACTCGGCATCGGAGACAACAGCGTATGAATATTAAAGGTATCTTTTTCTTTTAATTATGACATCTACTTCCGATTTTCGATGTGTTTACATGGCACTGAATCTGTTGAATTCACTTGGGACTTGCTAGGATCTACAACGAGCAGCCTGCGAACTGCGACCTATAAAATAAGGGGAGAAAGGAATAGTAAACAAAAGGAGAAAATAAAAAAAGTTATTAATTACATAACTTTTCACCGGTGCACGCGGAAGTTTTAAGTATCATTCTGCAGGTAATGACAATACTCCCTCCCTCCAGCTAAGCTTTTCCTACTTATTAAATTGTCTTTGTTCTCAGGGAAAGGTGAGAGAAAAAAGAAAACACATAAGAATATCAGTATCGTACGTCATGTATTGTAATTAGCGTAACACTTGAGGTAAGATATTTTTTGTAGCAAAATAAGAGGTGAGATCTCGTTTTGTATTCCCACAATTAATAATATAAAACAGACGTTGTGATTTTAATCACAGCTCAGTAGGAATTGAAGAGTTAAACTTGTTAAAAGTGGGGTCGCCGAACTGAGTTACTTAAAGTTCCTTATCAAAAATTTCTGATTTTTAGGAAACCTCACCCTAAATGTCTCCGTGTGACTAAGTGAAATGGGACATATAACATTAAATGAAACATGGCGGGGAATATCCGCAGAGTACAGTCGGGAGTATGGAGCAGAGTAACCGCAC
>NC_051410.1:308735-308985 GCF_015228065.2 Penaeus monodon
GAGTAACCGCTGCAACTTGATGTGGTACAACTTTTGTCTGGTGGCGTTTGCTTCATGAGGGTCGAGGAGGAATGAATGACCAATACTCTTATTTAAGCAAAGCTATCCTCAGCTTAATCGGACGGGTTAATCTCAGCCAAGATGATGAGCGCCAGAGCCCAACCTCTGTTCTTCTCGGGAATTCTCTATACCGCGGGAACCCTAACTGTTTAAATAGTTCTTCATACCGCAGTGCATCACTCAGCTTATC
>NC_051410.1:314180-315474 GCF_015228065.2 Penaeus monodon
AGGCAATGAGAGCTATTCCTTTCATTCGGAGATGCCAGGCGCTTCCTCCCGAGGGCCTACGGCCACGAGAGGCCTTCGGGAAGCAAGGAAGTTTCTCGGCCGAGGGTCTGAGGTCGACCTCGGGCGACGGGTACCTACTTTGGTCGAACTCGACGGCGAAGGTGTTCTTGATGTCGGGCGCCGCGCTGTCGTCGAGGCGGGCGGCGAAGGGCGGGCCGTGGCCAAGGCTCCAATCGTCGGGGTCGTCGAGCGCCAGCGTGGCCACGTGCCCTGCTCGCGTGTTCTCGTGCACAAGAATGGGGTCCTGGCGCGCCACGTGCGGCGCGTTGTCGTTCACGTCGGTGAGGGACAGGCTGAGCGTGGCGGTGGCGGTGCGTGGCGGCGCGCCCTCGTCCACCGCCAGCACGCGCACCTCGTGGCGCGCCGCTGCCTCGCGGTCCAGCAGGCGCTGCAGCCGCACGCGCCCCACCGAGTCCACCACGAAGCGGCGGCCGGGGTCGCTGCCGGGCGCGATGCTGTAGTGCACCTCCCCGCGGCCGCCCTGCGGAAAAAGCGGTTAGTGGGACTGCCCTGCGGCCTCAAATCTCAGGAGACAATCTCAGAAGGAAACGGGCGTGACCTTGGCATGTACAATCCTACCTGGTCTCTGTCGTGGGCGGTGAAAATGGCCAACAGGTGGCCGATGGGCGTGTCCTCCGGCAGCGTGAGGTTGACCTGGCGCTTGGAGAGGTCGGGCGCGTTGTCGTTGTCGTCCAGCAGGTTGACCACCACCCACGCCCAGTCCAGGTGCGCGGGCGTCCGCCAGCCCTCCGCGCCCTGAAGCGAGAGGCCTGGTGAGGTGCGCCGCCCTGGCTTGCCCGGAGAGCTTGGATTTGACAATTAACCTCACTCAGGATTGCATCAGGAATTGCTAACGAGTTGCCCTCGGAATCAACAGTGACCTCGCTTCTTATTGCAGTACAAACGGTAAAGCTTTAGCCTACCTTGTCCGACACCTGGACCTTGAACCTGAAGCCCTGGCGCTGTCTGGGGTCCTCGTAGTCCAGCGCCTCCACGGCCTGCAGCGAGCCGCTCCTATTGCCCGCGGCCACCACGCGGAACCTATCCCAGCCGTGCCCGCTGCCCTCCACCACCTGCGGCAGCGAAGGTGACGGAGTCAGTGTTGTTCCCAAGCTGCACTTTGGACGACCTGGCCGTTCAGTATTCATAAAGCAGACCTTTTGGATAGATAAAACCAGCCTGGAGCTCCGACAGCAAGCAGATACTAAAACCATTCGGGAACAGACAAGCAAGT
>NC_051410.1:315730-315893 GCF_015228065.2 Penaeus monodon
GTTGGAGGGCCCGTGACTGGTGACAGCGTGTGTCTGGTAATTAAAATTACTTGTCGTCATGCAGAGAAAAATGTATCAAAATAAATATATCAATATATATCAACGTAGAGTTCACTTTTTATGATGCTACATCCTCATCTATTAAAAAAATGATAAATATGTA
>NC_051410.1:316305-316882 GCF_015228065.2 Penaeus monodon
GTTGTGCTTGAATAATGACTTCGGATATAATTTGAGGCGAATCTGCGCCGAAAAAGGCAGTAAATCGGAATTAATTGCTGCCTCGTGTTTTTGCGTCGTTGGCACAGAGGACATCAAACACTAGATCCAACGGTATATAATCACGCCATATTGCATTACAGCCTCAGTTACTACTTTTAAAGTACAATATGCATTGCTGAATTAACATAACTTTGCAAATAAAAATGGAATTACTTGCATGATATTAGTCTACGAAGTGAAACTGAAATGTTCCTCATTTTCTACAAGTTTACAAGTATATTCTGAAAAGTTTTGCAAATATTTCTACATATTTCCCGGTCTGGTGTTGTAGTTAGACGGTTGCTGACGTTCAGAAATGATGTGCAAGTGATGGGCGCTTTGATGCCTTTTGTCGTCGTACTGCATAGGTCGTAATTCTTTAACTCTTGACCTTGTTTCGTCTCCCTGGACGAAGGTTTCAGTTGATATTTGTTTGCTATTCATTTTGGTGCCAAGAATGCACAAAAAACAAGACATGCACAGGCAGGTATGCGCAGGTACCATGCGTCTGCACAAT
>NC_051410.1:317150-317236 GCF_015228065.2 Penaeus monodon
TGCAAGGCTCTCACATGACATCCTACTTTACATTGTCTATCATTTATGATCAAAGCCAGTGTTATCTCCTTATGCCCAGTAGTCAA
>NC_051410.1:318239-318617 GCF_015228065.2 Penaeus monodon
GAACTGCACGAGGACATCCGGCATTAGCGCCCATTAGCGCGGAGAAGGGTCCGCACGCGCGTGCACGAGCGGCGTGAGGAGGCCTGGGGCGGAACCGAGGGAGACGCCAACAGTGCCTCCCGCGCCGCAGTTCTATAATTAAAAAGCGAACGGCGGCGCTTCTCATTAACCAGAACTTTTGCTGCCAATTTAATTTTCGTTCGTTCCACATGCTGCGTTTTAGCTCCACTCGAGGCTGTTTAACTATTCATTAGTACTGATGAGTGAATCTGATAATGATACAATTAAGGGAAAAAGGAAAACAAGATTACTCTTTTCATTGACTAAATCAAATTGTAGTGGCTTTTATTCTTCGATAATACTATGTAATTTATAAAA
>NC_051410.1:320568-321103 GCF_015228065.2 Penaeus monodon
TTATTTAACAACTACATCTAAATTTGGACTAAGGTAAGGTGACGCTCCCTAATAATGCAATTTTATTCTGCTAATTAGTTATTAGTGAAGCGGCAGAAAGTCTAGTTTCGAAGATGTGCTTTATGTAAATAATCATACCACGGAGAGAGACGGACTTCAGAAGAGTTGGATGCAGCTTACAAATCACGGTAACGGCACCGACGCCCGTGCAACCATTCCAAAATCCCGTGAAGAGACTCTTGTGAAGCTAACAGACTAAATAGTGCGTCTTGATAAATACATGTGATTGCTGCTAACAAGACGTGGTGGTGCAGAGACTAAACATCTGCGCTCCCGGACGCTGGTCGGAAGTGGAGCGCAGAGGGAGGCCAGGGAGGCAATCAAAAGGCAAGGAAGGATCCGAAGTAGGAGAGAGCACCAGTTGTAGCTAGTCGGTGGTGGACGAAATGATCGGTTTTGCTTATTTTTAGAAATGCCGATATTTAGACAATGAAATCCGCTTTTGCTCTTGTGGTTCATGAAAATTTGACAAGGA
>NC_051410.1:321618-321828 GCF_015228065.2 Penaeus monodon
GCTGCGCAGTCACTTCGATTTCTCGGATTCAAGGATCTCTGTCCCAAAGGCCCGTGTCTGCATCCCGCGATCGTGGCGGGTCATGATGCCATCCCCCTTCCTTTTCCCCCTCCTCACCTCCTCAACCTTCCAGCGCTCACGCTTCTTCCTTCGGTCCGTCACACTTCCTCACTTTTTTCAGGCGATCAGAAAATTAAAAGATGAATACGC
>NC_051410.1:322950-323985 GCF_015228065.2 Penaeus monodon
CTGATCGCCTGAAAAAAGTGAGGGAAGCTGGTGACGGACCGAAAGGAAGAAAGCGTGAGCGCTGGAAAGGGGTTGAGGAGAGGGGTGAGGGAGGGGGGGAAAAGGAGAGGGGGATGGGGCATCAACCTCGATCGCGGGGAGCGATCACGGTGAACAGAGATCGCGAACGCTGGAATCAGTGACTGCAGATCAGAGCACGGGGACAACCCTTAATTGTGGGAGGATCAGAGGAGAAAGATGCGCACATTTTACAGAATACCGATAAAGACAACTATACTCAGGAAATGATAGGCTACGATGAGATTCAGATTGCGATTTAATGTGTAATGATAGGGTAAATTCTACAAACGAATTGAAATGACTGAGTATTAAGTTCCTGCATATCAAGGCCGCTGACAACGAGCATGAAAAGAGTCCGGTTAATAAAATTGTACGAATCAAATGTACTCTTGGCTCTTTTGCAATAATCAGCACTTCTGATTTTTTTGGTGATATTCGATGACATTCCCATTGCAAATCGACATCAAAGAATTTGCAGCAATACGAAATGAGATATTAAAAATACCATGAAAACGTTTGTAAGTCTGAATGACACTTGGAATGGATAAGGGAGCGCGCATCCAATTCCCAGGAAATTTCCCGATCGCATTTTGCATGAACCTTGACCTAACGAGGTCTCGAGTTCGTTTGAAGGCCCTCGCGTCGTTATTTCTGTGGGTCGCTTCTGTCTCTTTCTTCGCGGAACCAATTACTGAGAGACATTCACCTGGCGCTGCCTCGGCTTAATTGGGAGTGGCATGTCGCGGAGCCCGAGAGGCAACCGGGATTTGGGAATCAACAGGTGTCAAAGGGGAGCGGAAGAACCAAGCAAATAAGTCTTGATTTCAAGGCCAGGCATTGGAATTAGATAAGGACATAATTCAGAAAAATGTTATCAAAATCAAACCTAATAAAATGTAAAAAATAATAGAAAAAAATATGCACTTATACAAATGACGTCATCGGAATATTATAATCTTGTTATTACAGACATTC
>NC_051410.1:324018-324828 GCF_015228065.2 Penaeus monodon
AATCACCTTGCTACAAGGGAAGAAAAAAAAAAATGGTCGTTGTCGAAATGGGATTACATCAATAAAACCTACCAGTTTTCTTCTATATCCGCATTTTTTACAGCAAGATATTTCAAGATAACTTGAAAAAATCTTGAAAATCTTGAAAAATCTCGTCTTTTTGATCAGATATCTTGGTTTGGTTTCGTAACTATGCCAAGCATTTTCATGACGTCACAACAGGAAACAAACTACTTACATGGCTGACAGACATTAGAAGTTGCGATGAAATTCTCTTGACAATTTACTTACTTTGTCAGCCAGAGGTGATATAAAATATCAAGCTGTGATCATATCTGTGCCGAACGAAGAATTGATGGAGTATATTAATAGCTTTATTATTCTTTAGAAGATAAATACTAGCTACTTATAATTGTGTTATGGCCTTTTGGAGATGTTTAAAGAGCGCATTTATTTATCTATGATATTTCCATTCTAAACTCTCAGTTTGAAAGCTATATCGTTGCTATTAAAAGTAGATATTATCCTTTAAAATTGTTCTCTTTAATGTGGCCGATTTTACTTCTAGTTACTTAAAAACTCTTGTCCTACAGAGTATGTAAATGATTTTTTTTTTATTCCTATGTCCTCCTCGCTCAAGTCGCACCATTCTTAACAGCGTTCATTCCCTTTCTTCCGCGACTGCTTCTGACACTCACGACGACGGGGAATGAGTCACCATCGGTAGTTCATTGATATTCACAGCAATTGGGTTTGGGACTGTTTTGAAGAGTTCGGCAACACGAAGCAAACCGAACCAAACCATAGATT
>NC_051410.1:325019-325480 GCF_015228065.2 Penaeus monodon
ACGCATATTTATATTTAGAATCCAGTAGATTATCTTTCCTATTGGACATTTTGACACGCTACAGATGACCGGTTACTCAGTCTCGTATTTTTTATGCTTATAAACTGACTTCCTCTAACAAGTGGCCATTTCATGAGACAAATAAAATACGAGTGGAAGAGGAAGAAAAGGAAAAACTCAAAGGAGATGAATTGAGAGCAAATCCGTGGCATATGACATTTGCCTTTGAGCGCAGACAACAAAGGCGAGGCGAAGGGTAAACCCTCCGACACGAGAGCAACCGGCACTGAGCCTCCCAAGGTTTCTATTTGCTCACTCGGACGACGACCACGAAATCTGGAGGATCCTACTTTTGGAAAATTGTAGGAGAGGGGAAGTCTTGGTGGGAGGGAGGGGGGGAGGGATGGAGTCGATGATGAAGCCAAGAGGAAGGCTGGAGGGAGACTAGGCTGAAGCCAAGT
>NC_051410.1:325505-326140 GCF_015228065.2 Penaeus monodon
TAGTGAAGCGACGAAGGCAAGGGAAGAGGGAGCGGCGGCAGAGGGGGAAGTTGAGCGAGGAGGCGGTAAGGCCGCGAGAGGCGAGCGAGGGATTCACAATGGTCTTTAATTATGGGGTGATGCCAAAAATCTTTTTCATGTGTGCAATTACTGCTTGCTTTTTGACAGTGATAGTTTTAGCCGTATTATATATATAATATCATTTTCATATTTTATGACTTACGGAAAGATATGGTTCATGGGATACAACTATAGCAATTTCCAAACACCAGAAGTCCTGCAAAAAAGGAGAGGAAATTAAATTTCTACATAATCCTTTCCCCCCTATTCGCATGCACCCACCTCTATTACACAAATATATACACTCACGTTTAGAAAAAGAACGTTTAAATTTTTCGAATTCACGTAATAAACCTGACATATATTTAAAAAAATATATATGAGAGAAACCACTGGACTGGTCACTATGATCCCCTTTAGTTGAGGTAATACGATGCAGCAGCTCCCGTAAATCGGAGACAGAAACTCTTGACATTTTGCTTTCTCATCATGGAGAATGACCGGAATAATAGTCATTTTGACATGCATGAGCTCTTTCGCAGGCCTAAGGCCAGAAAAGAGAGCAGGGAGAAAGG
>NC_051410.1:326376-326698 GCF_015228065.2 Penaeus monodon
GAATAGCAAGACGAACCAGCGCGTGACTGTCCCCCTCCGTCATTAGCACTTTTGCTTTTCTTGGAGTAGTTAAGTAAACTAATGTAATGGCCTTGGCGACTGTTCATATCAACATATTTTAGTTCAGTACAAAAGGCCGGTTCGGAGTCATGCATTGTGCGATATTAAAAAGAACATCCTCTCACCGTCAGGATAAACTATGGGTCACCAACAGGATCAAAGATCTTATATTGGCAACACAAAAATCCTACAAAACAAAAAATATTGATGCAACAAAATGCTTGGAAAAAAGAAAATAAGATCGGCTAAGAAAAACTATCAT
>NC_051410.1:326831-327232 GCF_015228065.2 Penaeus monodon
TTGCCAGCTTATCTACGCTCGCGCCCTCTCCAAGCAATTATAAACGAATACGAAGTGTGTCGGTATTTAAAAGGATAGCAAAACGCAAATCTCCTGGCCTTGATGACATCCCGTCATGATCACTGCGAGAATCCGCTCCTGAGCTCGAGACCCCTCTATGCGACAAACTTAATAACTCCATGGCACCTGACCCATGGAAGCATGTTATCACCGTCCAGATTCCAAAACAAATCCACCCAATTCTCTCGATGACCTCAGACCCATATCGCGAACCCCTATTCCGTCTCGAGAGATTCATTGCTAAGGAATTGTGGAAGGCATTTAGCCCCAAACTAGATCATCGCATTTGGAAACATCAGAGGAAGCTCCGCTACTCCTTACCTGGTTGACCACATCAGTTA
>NC_051410.1:327293-327428 GCF_015228065.2 Penaeus monodon
TTTTATCTCGTCAATCACACCACCCTAATCAAACGGTATTTCCCTTGGATTGCACGAGGGCTGCTGAAATGGACCTCCTCCTTCATTGACCTCCGCTCCCAGAGGATTCGTGCATATAACCATACGTTGGGTGAG
>NC_051410.1:327608-327766 GCF_015228065.2 Penaeus monodon
TTAATTAACACGAAGTGCACTGAATTAAAAGATAACTTCAACAAAGTAGCCAACTGTGATAGTGAACTGCAGATAGGTAATGAACCTTAAACACACGCCTTTGAGATGAATCTGTTAGGGATGACCTAAAGGTTTCGGCAGTACCCCGAAAATTATCT
>NC_051410.1:327785-328228 GCF_015228065.2 Penaeus monodon
TCCCATGCCATCAATATTGAAATCCTTCGGTGTATCCCAGGATAATCTACTCCGCATATAGACTACTTTTATTCGACCACTTTGTGAATATGCAGCACCACTCTAGCATTCGTTCATTATCAACATTGAAAAATTTATATTAGAATGACTCCAGAAAAAAGCATAGCACATCACAGTTGGTTCACACTATGCTGCTAAACCAACTGCAAACCCACTTCTTAAAGAACCTGAGAAAAAAAAAAATTGTATACAATATCGATACCTGCGTGAGATGTCGGGATCTGCTCACTGACTTCCGTCAATCAAGAAAACAGCCCCGCGAGAATGTAAACAACACATTATGTGAACCCAAGAGTCATTCATCCAGATACTATATGTCAAGTGTACCCTATAGCATTAGACACTTAAATGCCCACTTTATAAAGTAACAATTTTACTTATGT
>NC_051410.1:328468-330015 GCF_015228065.2 Penaeus monodon
TAGGACAGAAGCCGAGGACAAGAGAGGTGCAGCCAACTCACCCTGAAGGCGAAGTCGTTGGCGGCGTCGGGGTCGAGCACTGTCAGCGTCGCCAGCGAGGTGTTGGCGGCCGCCGACTCGTGCACCGTCACCTGCCACTCCCTCCTGCTGAATCGCGGCGACACGTCGTTCTCGTCGCCGACTCGCACCAACACAGTGCCCGTGCCTGGGGGTGGGGGGTTACTTTGATGCCAGTGTTGGCTGTGGAGTCTAATCGCCGCCTACCCAAGGGCAGGACGGAATGCCTCCCATTCGGTGTAACTCACTCATTCCGTCGGACGCTTCAGCATTTCCATAAAATATGCAAATCCCTTTCGCATGGGTTATTAAGTGCACAATCAACGAGTTATAGCAAATTATGGCATGCAAATTCATGCATAATTTTCTCGTATGCATCACTTTATCATTGTCTGTAACCACTTAGTTGTGCATTAAAATGCATACCGCAAATTCCTGCAACATGCAATCTACGCTTGCATCTTGCATTATTACACGAGGCTACAATTCGTTCTGAGCCATTAGCGCTAATACGACGGCGGACGCGAGGGCACAGGAGGCGACGCTGACGGCGAGGGTGACGATGAGAGTGAAGATAATCTGCGGTGATGGGCTCAGCGAGGAGGACTATGATACTGAAGCTCCTTTGATAAGAGTGGCAATAATGAAGAGAGAAAGGGAGATAAAGCTGATGCCGATAATGATGATGGACATAGCGAAAGGAAAAACGATAATGGCGCCGGCGAGAGGAAAAGATCCCAGAAAATAAAAACTTTTTCAGGAAAGGAAAAAGTTACGCGTCGGTGCAGGAAAAACAACTTCCACGGTGATGTAAAGGAGCAGAGATAATGCAGAACCTCGGAAAAAATGCAAATAGATCCATCAAAGAAAACGGAGTTCCTTTCCGAATGTCAGAATCCCTCGCCTCCCTCCGTAAATTTCTTGATAATTCTGGGCTATTCCACTCGGGCATGAGAAATGCAGAAAAAGGCGGGAAGGAAGAAAGAAAAAATGGCTCCGCGGAACTGGAGCACGAGTGCGCGGGCGTAAAGAAAGAGGAAAATATTACAGCTGTCACTATCACTCGGGCGGGCGCGCCAGCGGGCTCAGGGCGGCGCTGAGAGAGGCCGCACATAACGGGCGCGTCCTCCGCTCGGAGAAAAATCCATCGCGGAGGAGGCTGGGCGCGTCGCTCGGCTCGGGCGCTGGCCGCATGCGACGCGAGGAAGAGGGAAATCTGAACTGCAGAAATATGTCGTTCGTGTGTAGGGCCGCGGGGACATTCGATGTTACTTGGGAATAAAACCAGAACGGCAAATCTAAATCTCCCCGGTCATGCTTTCATATCTTAAAAATATATGGGTTCCAGATGTTTGTCACCTGAAGTCTGGTTTGGTCTCGGGGAGAGCAGGTTACCATGTGCTAAATGAAATGACTGACATCACGGGAAGCACACTCCGCAGTGCTACCCGGCACACATTGGCCGAGTCTATGAACGTAAATATTTACAG
>NC_051410.1:334327-334534 GCF_015228065.2 Penaeus monodon
TTGAACTTTAGAACCTATTACTGGATTGTGGAAGTCGAGATTGTGTCGGAGAGAAGCCAAACGAAAGGCCGACAAACACCGCGGCGGACGCTGCGACAGCCTCTCAATATCTGTATGTTTATCGATAGCTGACGATACTGTTGCTCAACATGCATATTGCTATTGAGAATTAGACAAACTGCATTCTGTATTTCAAATGCACACATG
>NC_051410.1:334636-334704 GCF_015228065.2 Penaeus monodon
CTTTATTTCAGGTATAACATGAGAGTACATTTACAGGACAATTTTACTCTAGAAGTGAACATTAAATA
>NC_051410.1:334956-335264 GCF_015228065.2 Penaeus monodon
GTAATAGAAGATAGCCAGGGCAGCGATCCTCGTTCGTCGCCGCAGCGCAGAGGGACCGTCACGGCGCAGAGAAGGTGGCGACGCGGAGAGAAGGTAATTAGATGTAATGAGAAAGGCGATGCACAACATGCGCCTCCGACGTGCATTCATGATGAACATCTAAGAGGGAAGCTAGTGGTTCGTGATGCAAATTGCAATGACGGAAAAGCAATAATGAATGATGATGATAGTCGTGGAAAGTGACAATGATGGCAAAGCCAAATAGGCAAGATAAATCCATAGTTCCAAAACTAAATCAACCTTAATTA